>NC_133123.1:121454609-121795823 GCF_033568475.1 Henckelia pumila | reverse complement strand
AAAATCCCTCATTTTAAATATGATTTAAAATTTATATCAAGATAAATAAAGGAAATTTAAATATTGTTTAAATGTTCCTACCTTCCATCAACGGTCAATGTATGTGATGCTACCCGCGGATACGGTCCGGCTCATATTATTGGGGGGCCCGTTCGGAAAGCTGTACATTGGATCGACAAATGTTGTAAGTTGGGTGGAACTCCCATGGGATCGGCTCATATTATTGGGGGATCCACATGGCGACCGTCCATCACAACTTAATATTGATGGGTCATCTTGACATGTCACTTTAAACGGCGTCATATTATTGGGCCCTTATTGGACATGAGGTAAATACATGGGGGTTGCTTTGGAAGCAATTGGGCTCTACCTTTTGAGAATTATGGTTGGCTGATATTATTCGGGACCATAAGTTTGTCAATTGGACTCCATGTTCTCACTAAGGAAAAAGTTTCCCGTTTTCACTAGAGGGTGGTGAAATCGTTAAAATAGTGGGAGTGAGATTCATAAAATTAAATTCGCCTATTTTATGTCTTAGTAAATTGTTAAACAATCATTGATATATGTCTGTTTTTCCTTTTCAGTATTTCATACAATGAATTCGCGAAATCCTTTATTCTCGATCCTCGAACAAAACAAGCTGACTGGCGCCAACTATACGGAATGGTTCCGGAAGTTGAAGATTGTCTTAACTTCGGAGAAAATGCTCTACGTGTTAGAGAAAGCACCTCCGAAGGAAGCACCAGCTGACATAAGTCCGGAGGAATTGGCCAAACTTGATGCATGGTGTGACCATGACATCAAGACCAAATGCTATATGCAAGCCTCGATGTCTGATGAACTCCAGAGGCGATTTGAGGACACGGTGAATGCTGCTGACATTCACACGCAACTCAAGGAACTTTTTGGGGCTCAGTCGAGGGCTGAAAGGTTCTCTACTGTTAAGGAGTTGATGACGTGCCGCATGCGTGAAGGGACTTCGGTCCGTGATCATGGGGTACGAGTGATTTGGCTCATACAGAAGTTAGCGACCCTTGATTTGGTGTTGGAGCATGAACTCAATGTGGACTTGCTGCTTCTATCTCTTCCTTCTTCATTTGATGGATTCGTGATAAATTTTAATATGAACAAGATAGAGGCCACCCTTGAAGAGATGGTCAATATGCTCGTTACATATGAATCCACACTTAAGAAGGATAAGCCAGCTTTCTTGGTGGGCTCCTCATCTTCTGCTAAGAAGGGGCCAAGTATGAAGGGCAAGAAACGTTCTGCCCCACCCAAGAAAGTGGAACCCGAGAAGAAGCAAAAGACAAAGGCTTCAAACGATGGAAAATCCAAGGATGTTTGCCATTACTGCAAGAAGCCGGGTCATTGGAAGCGCAACTGCAAGGAGTATCTTGAGCAGTTGGGAACTGCAAAGGGTATGTTCTATATCGAAATAAACATGTCACTTAATACAACTTCTTGGGTATTGGATACCGGATGTGGTTCTCACATTTGCAATGATTTGCAGGTGATGACAAGAAGTCGCAGGCTTAGAATGGGTGAGACCCAGCTGAGGCTCGGGAATGGTTCCAGAGTTGAAGCTACGGCCATTGGAGATGTTTGTTTGATTTTGCAGAATGGTTTTAAATTATTGTTGAGAGATGTTTTATTTGTGCCAGATTTAATTAAAAACATATTTCTATTTCTATGCTTGATAGAGATGGTTATTCTTGTAATTTTGTGAATGGGATTTGCAGTATTTACAAGAATGAATGTTTAATTGGAAATGGACAACTTGAAAACGATCTATACAATTTAAAACTAAAAGACGTTCCAGTGAATTGTATTGACAAACCGGCAACAACAAACAAAAGGAAAATCGATAGTCAAAACCCGGCAAACCTTTGGCACGCTAGACTAGGTCATATTTCCTCAAGGAGGATGAACAAGCTAGTGGGAGAGGGCATGTTTGATATGTCTGATATTAACTCTCTACCTACTTGTGAATCCTGCCTAAAAGGGAAAATGACTAAATCTCCTTTTAAGGGGAAGCCTGAACGTAGTCAAAATCTGTTGGATTTGATCCATACAGATGTTTGTGGTCCATTTAGAGTAGGGACTCAACATGGCCACACCTACTTCATTACCTTTACTGATGATTATTCTAGGTATGGGTATTTATATTTAATGAAATATAAGTCTGAAGCATTTGAAAAGTTCAAAGAATTCAAGGCTGAAGTAGAAAACAAGCTAGGTAAAAGTATTAAAGCACTTCGATCGGATCGAGGTGGAGAATACTTGAGTACCGAGTTTTTGGACTATCTAAAAGAGAATGGGATTCTCTCTCAGTGGACTCCTCCTATGACACCACAGCTTAATGGTGTATCGGAGCGTCGTAATCGAACTTTGTTGGACATGGTTCGATCTATGATGAGCTTCACTGAGCTTCCACCTTCGTTTTGGGGCTATGCGCTTGAAACGGCGGTATTGTTGTTGAATAACGTCCACACTAAAGCAGTGGACAAAACACCATACGAGTTATGGAATGGCAAAGCTCCTAAGTATTCGTACTTGAGGATTTGGGGATGTCCTGCTTACGTGAAGCGGACAGTGGGAGATAAGTTGGATAGTCGATCCAGCTTGTGTTATTTTGTGGGGTATCCGAAGAATTCAATCGGATATTATTTCTATTATCCTGCTGAAACAAAGGTGTTTGTTTCACGGAATGCCACCTTCTTGGAGAAGGAGTTCTTATTGGATAAGAAAGGCGAGATGATGGAACTCGAAGAAGTTCGAGAAGAACCCGAAATACAAAATAACGATCCCACACCTCAGGAACCATTGCTGGACACGCCTGCACCTAGAAGATCCGAGAGGACTTCTAGACCTCCAGTTCGATATGGTCTTCTTCTTGAAGAGGGTCAAGATGAACCCGACATTGGATGTGATCCAAGAAGCTTCAAGGAAGCAATTTCTGATGCGGATTCGAATTTATGGCTTGAAGCTATGCAATCAGAATTGGATTCGATGCATACTAACCAAGTCTGGACTTTAGTGGATCCTCCCGATGGAATTGTTCCAATAGGGTGTAAATGGATCTACAAAAGAAAGCTTGGGCCTGATGGTAAGGTATTGACCTACAAGGCGCGATTGGTGGCGAAAGGTTATACTCAAAGGCAAGGAGTTGACTATGATGAAACCTTTTCACCAGTCGCAATGTTCAAGTCCATAAGAATCCTAATTTCCATAGCTGCATGGTATGACTATGAGATATGGCAAATGGATGTGAAGACTGCTTTTCTTAATGGAGACATTAAGGAAGAAATCTATATGAAGCAGCCTGAGGGGTACACATCCATGGGAAGCGAGCATAAGGTATGCAAGCTTCAGAGATCAATTTATGGTCTAAAACAAGCATCAAGAAGTTGGAACCAGAAATTTGATGAAACAATTAAAGACTTTGGTTTCATCAAGAACCCGGAGGAACCTTGCGTGTACAAGAAAGTAGTTAAGGATGCGGTGACATTCTTAGTACTTTATGTTGATGACATCCTACTCATTGGGAATGATGTAGGGATGTTGCAGTCAACAAAGATATGGTTATCAGGTAGATTTTCGATGAAGGATTTGGGTGAGGCATCCTACATTCTTGGGATACAGATCTATAGGGATAGATCTAAGAGAATGATAGGACTCACTCAATCAACCTACATCGATACCATATTGAAACGGTTTTCAATGGATGGGTCCAAGAGAGGACATCTACCCATGTGTCATGGAGTTTCTCTATCCAAGTCTATGTGTCCCAAGACTGATGCAGAGATAGAGAATATGACACATGTACCATATGCGTCAGCTATAGGTAGTATCATGTATGGGATGATATCTACCAGACCGGATGTAGCATTTGCTCTGAGTGTCACGAGCAGATATCAGTCTAATCCTGGTCAGATGCATTGGAAAGCCGTGAAGGACATTCTTAAGTACTTGCGAAGGACTAAGAATATGTTCATGGTTTATGGAGGACGAGAACTCAAACTGGAAGGCTATACCGACTCTAGCTTCCAAAGTGATGTGGATGACTCGAAGTCAACCTCTGGATTTGTGTTCATGCTCAATGGCGGTGCTGTCTCTTGGAAGAGTTCCAAGCAGGACACCACAGCGGATTCCACCACTGAGGCTGAATACATTGCAGCATCAGCTGCTGCTAAAGAGGCCGTTTGGATGAGGAATTTCGTCCAAGAGTTGGGCGTCATTCCTGAATTTGTTGGTCCAGTCCCGGTGTACTGCGACAACACGGGTGCCGTTGCTCAAGCAAAGGAACCAAGGTCTCATCAAAGATCCAAACACGTACTGAGGAAATACCACATAATCCGGGAGATTGTGGAAAGAGGAGACATCAGTGTCGAACGAGTGGCCTCTGCAGACAATATCGCTGATCCACTTACTAAGCCTTTGCCAGGACCATTGTTTGACAAACATCGCGAAGCAATGGGTCTACGTAGTATGACTAGTTGGCTATAGGGCAAGTGGGAGATTGTAAGAGTGGGTGCCCAGTGAGCCAACTGTGTGGCTATGGGCTTTGTTGACTCTTTGTATAAACAATCTTTTGTTTAATATTATTTACACTTTTATGGCAATGACTTTATATTACTTCATATTGTTATATTGTGATATACTATTGTTGTTTTGATAAAGACCTTGAATATACTATAGTGTATGTAAGATGTGGTAGAACATGGAGATGTCTATCATGAAATACATCTTATAGTCACTGTATATTCTAAAACCGTTCCTAGTCGATTGAGCCGTCCGATAATAAGGATAAGGATCGCTCGAGTTTGAGACTAGCATTTGCGATGCGGAGTACCACGTTTCATTGGTAGGGAACATGGAGATGTTCGAAGCATGCAAATGGATATTCATAGGATGAATAGTCGAACTACCCTATCCGGACTTTCCAAGTGGTTATCACTTATCGAGTGGATAAAGTCCGCGGTTTTGGTTGTACACCATTAGTCCTTACGACTTGAAACATCATGGAGACTCTATATGCTAGTACTGTGCTTTGACTCGTTTACCGACTCTGAGGGGGTCATCAGGTGTCGAGATTGGGTACAGTTACGACACATATAGGAGTCAATGCATTGTTGTCAAGGATTCACCACATACTTGCGAGTGTGGATATCCTATGCGATCTGAGGAGATATTAGTGTGACAAATCTCTGGCCAGAGTACTTGATGTGATTTAAGAAATGGTTTCTTAGTAGCACATGCGATGTCACTAATTTGATCTTCAAGATGCATTGCATAGTTATCGAATCTTGAGCGACTCTCGATATACCAATGGTTGTTGATTCGATCGGGATATATGGATGAAGGGACCGTACTGTACGCTAACCAAAATCTACTGGTTCTTGTAGGCACTATCAGTGATACCTAGGGAATCATGGGGCGATGTTGCTAGGCGCTTTACCATGATTCGTTGGGCAAGTCGGAAAGTGTTGTTCCGAGTCACAAGGAGTTGTGAGCCCACGGCTAGCTGTATCCCTGAACCATTGAGGGTCACACAGTGTAATGGAGTTTTAATCCCCGTTGAGATAGTTAAATTTAAAGAGTTAAATTTAATGAACTAAGGAGTTGGACTTCTTAATTAAGAGTAAGGGAGTAGGGTTTCCTAAAATGACATAGGGATGGACATTTTTGGAAACCACTGAATTCGGATTCAGGAAAATTTATTTTAACTTTAAAACGTGCAGAAATGGTTTCTGTGCACATTGGTGAAATCGTTTCATCAATCGGAGTCACGATGAATTTTATATTAATTTCTGAACGAGCGGGCTTTGCTTGTCGGGCCCCAGCTTATGACTAATGGGCCCTAAGGTGTTAGTGGCCTGCATTATAAATAAGTTATTTCAGTACAGAAATTACACACAACAGGTCATAAATTTTGAGAGAAAATTTCGAAAACCCTAGACCCTCTCAAAACCGATCGGCCGTCCCCTCCCTTTGCTCTGCCCGAGAAAATTCCGGTCTGTGATTTTGAATCGCGGTCAGGAATAACGAATCAGATTCGTGTAATCTCTTCGCAGAAAACTTCTGATAGATTTTCTAGTGCAATCTATCAGAGGGATTAAACCTCTGTTCGTGGACCTGATTGAAGGCGTTCATCGGTTCCAGGGAGAGACAACAAGAGCAGAATTGTTCTGTTGGTGTCCATTAATCTCGTTGCGAGATTTGAGGTAAAATTTATTTAATTGTTATTTAAATTTTACACACACGTAATTCAATCGATGAACGGTTGATACCCATACCATGGAAACGTTCCATGAAAAAATTTTTAAACTTCCGCTGCACCGGGTATCAATCGTAATTGGTCTGGGAACTCGCCAGTTTTCCAACAAGGAGGAGTCCACTGAGAGAGAATCTCATTCTCTTTCAGATAGTCCAAAAACTCGGTACTTAAGTATTCTCCACCTCGATCCGATCGAAGTGCTCACTACAAGAAAAACTCTTATTAACAACACTCAGATGACAACAGTTTTATCTTAAAATTTTTGTCTTTTACCCTATAACAACAATTTTAATTAAAAATGTTGTCTTTGGGCGGTTTTTTAATGTAAAAGACAACAATTTTTAAAAATGTTGTCTATGAGCGGGTTTTGGATAGATAGGACAACAGTTTTGACAACATTTTGTTTTAAATTGTTGTCTTTTGATTTTTTATTGTTTTTTTATTAAAAAAAATACTATATACACGTGGGTGAAAGAAAAGAAAAAGAAAAACAATTTCCCAAACTTTCATTCTCGCCGTCTCGCGTCTCTCAAACCCTCAAATTTGAATGTTCGTATTTCCTCCGCCCGCCACGGGAATTTCAAACGGTTTTAGGGTTTTGTTCCTTAGATCAGTAGCTTCTATTTGAACCATGAGTCACCATTTCTATGCTTGTTTATGCCCAAATCGAGCCCTGTTCTTGACCTGTTGCTCCATGCATCTTCTCCGGTAAGTTCAACAACGATTTCTATTCGATTCTTAGTGTTTTAGCTTGGGTTCATAGCTTAAGTTAGTATTTGAGCCAAGCCCAAAACTTTCTGCTCATTTCAGCTGCGATTTTAGGTTCTCCGGCGAGTTGCCGCCACTCAAACACCGTGGAACAAGTGCTGTTAAGTTTCCAACCCGGTATAGCTCGGATTCTTTAAGTTTAGGGTAGTTACAGCTAGGTTCTAGCCCCTATTATTGACTGTAGTATGCTGCCCGGAGTTTAGAAAATGGCCGCTCTATTTATTTCAATTTTTGTCCCTTTTATGTCTCGCTTATTTGATTGTAGCTCCTCTCTCCACCCTCACTAATTGGATGAGTGAAATAAATATGTATTCAATTTACTTTTGTAGTTTGCTACACTATACCTTTTCTCTGCATGTCGAGTGCACTAAATAGCTGCAATTTTCCAGGTTTGTGCCCTCAATGGATGTAATCCTTTACCATGTGACAGGAAGGCAAGGGATGAGATAGTTCCAGACATTTGAGGGTTGTTTCTTCCAATTTTTCTTTATTAAAGGGACACATATTGAAGAATTCAAAAATATTTGTTGCTGAAGGAGCTGAAATACTTAACTATAGAAATAAGCTTCTTTTTACTGGCACACCTATGCAAAATAACTTTTCGGAGCTTTGGTCTATATTTAATTTTATTCTCCCCGATATTTTTTTCTTCCCATGAAGAGTTGAATCCTGGTATGACCTTTTAATGGTTATATTCTTGTTAAGTGCAAGTACTCCTGGAGAAACTATGAAATAAACTACAGCTTGCAAAATTTCATGATATATATCAGTGTCATGCTGATGTACTCCACTAAGTTATGTATGGGAGGAAACTGCTATTGTTGCATGATTCTTTCGCTTGATGTGAATTATTTCAGGTTTGATATAAATGGAAAGTGTAGTAATGAATTCATTAAGGAAGAATTGGAAGAAAAAATAAGGGCACATGTGTGTTCATGGAAACCTACTGAGCTTTTCAAAGAAGAATATTAATGTTCTTAGCATCATATTTTCGATTCAGTTTTTCAATTCCTATGAATATAGGTAGTGAATTATGAAACTTTGATGAAAAGTTAGTTTCTTGACAATCATGAGATTTTGGATACGATTATTGACTTAGAAAATAACCTTGAGGTGAATAGTTTGAATTTTTCTTAATAAATTTGATGAGTAATGATTTTGGAAATTAATTCAAACTTTGAGTATTTTAGAAATATAGTTGAAATATTAAGTTTCTATTGATTGAAGTTTCTGGAAATTTCAAGATTATTTCCAGCTCTTTTTTTCGATGATTGTAAGCTGCCCAGGATCGAAACTTTATCCACTCGATTTGAATTCGATTTCATTGCGATTATTGCAATAATATTGATCATTAATTCTGTTAATGTTTTAGTTATCAAACTCGGACGAGTTCGAGGTATATTCTCGATGACCTAAAATATTAGGTGGAACTAGGTAATGTGATATTGTTGGAAATTCTCAATGTATTGGTTATTATTGGATAATTATGATGATTTTTGAGCAAGAATTCGTATAATAAACTTTTTTATGTTTGAAAATTTAGATACTGGTATTTATTGTTTAGATTTTGTGAAAATGTTTTTTCAAGTGTTCCTGGAAGCCTTAACAATCAGTATTTATTGATGATTGTATTCAAACTTCGGCCATTTTTTTATGTAATCTTCTTATCTGTAGGTCGCTTTGTTTCTAGGGTTGTATGCTTGGTGTTATGCTCCCACCTTCTGGAGTAATGAAAGCAATCGATCTACAAGTTTGTGATCTCAAGGTAGCACTAATATAGAATCTGTTTTGAAAATTTACGATCTGTAATATTGAGTGCGTGTATTTATGTTCTATTCTCAATATGATTGTCTCTGTAATATTTAGAGTTTCTCTATGGATCTCCTCATTCAACTAGGGAATATTTTGATTATGGTTCTCTCTGTGTTAACTTGATAATTGCATTCTTGACTTGGTCACAGCTGCAGAAACTAGTGAAACCATTTGCGAGATTGCATGACCATTCTAAAAGTATGTGCAATCATTCTCATGCCTAAAATTGTATCACAATCTATCTCTATACTCTCTTATGATAGCCTCGACATGGCCATGTTTAGCTTTGGTGAGTACGTACTCAGATTCTTGCATGGGAAACACTGTGGCGGGATTTGCCATGGCTGTGAGATTTCTCACAGGTTCGTCAGTAATATATATATCCCATCATTTTATGAAAATTCTATAAATAAGAAGGTTTATTCTAGTTTGTCGGTCTATTTTGTTACCTTTGCACCTTTCTCTGCTCTTTCTCAACCCAAAGAAGCTGTTTCGTCACGACACTTTTACCCAATTCTATTTTCAAACAAGTTAATAGGACAATGCAGACTTTGCCATCTACTGCAATTCATGTAACTGAGAAATACCTACCTCAAGAAACTCTTGATATTGTATCCACAATTTTTTTTTAATTTCTATCTCAATCTAGTGATGGTGTTGGACTTTTTTCAAATTTTATTTTATGATTATAGTTGCTTTTAATAATCCTGTTGGACTTACAAAGCTGAAGTGATTTTATGAAACTCGATCAATACTTTGGCCTAGATAAATTTCTTCAATGTCAAAAGATCTCCTCTCTTGCTGAGAAAACCAGCTTAAACAAGTGTTGGCTACTGTTGAGAGAGATATAGTCACCAAAGATGTATCTACGCTACGTGGTTGGCCAATCCATGAAGCATTTTATGTGTCACTACATTTTTATGAGAAACATATGATGTGTTGATCTATTGGCTATTTTCTAACACTTGTTTGCACATCTATCTGACGTGTTCTGACTTCTTAATGATATATTAGAGTTGGTGTGTTACCAAGTCTTTCAAATTCCTATCGATTAATGTTTCTTTCAAAGTCTCTTTAATTTGAATTCATTTTTAATTCACAGTCGCTAATGTTCAATATCTTTTTTTCATATGTACCTTAGATATGATCTATATTGGTTAATGTTGTTATCCTTTTTGATTCTTGAATAACAATTCTTTATGGCACAAGACTCTTTTCGTTACATCTTATCATATGCTTTATATGGTTTTATTATGTGTTTTCCCAGCATTCAGTACTTTCATATTCATTCCTAGAGCATTTAACTTTCTCCAGGTTTATTTTGCTGTGTGATTTTGTTTGCCTCTAGGAAAATCAACAGTTAATTACTCTATTTACAGAGAGTGCAGTAAAGGGAAAAAGGGTTGTCGAGCTAAAGTATGGTTCTGTCCTTGCAATCCTCCAAGAAACAACTGGTGCCAATTGTCCTCACAATATCACAGCTTCAAATATTTCACAAACTTGTTGAGCAGAAGGCTGCCACGGTCTTGTTCGCGCTAGATTTATTCTTTTTATGCCTTGTATTATTTTTCTTGTATGTTTTGATAAGATACATCAATTTAGGTATTAATTTTATTACCATAATCTCATAAAATGTATTTTGATATTATTTTTCTAATATTTGAATTTTGAATATCTATTGATTTAATGCTAAAAAAATTGTATATTAGTTTTAATTTTTTGAATTAAAATAAGTTCTTTAGGAGCGGTTCAGCTCCTAAAGCTTTTTTTTTTTGTTGTGTAATTCAAAAAAAGACAACAGTTTTTAACCGTTGCAAAAATTGTTGTCTTTAATGTTATAAGACAACATTTTAAAACCATTGCAGAAATGTTGTATTTAATGTTAAAAGACAACAGTTTAAAACTGTTGCGAAACTGTTGTCTATTGATCAAAGACAACAGTTAAAAAATATTGTCGTTGAGCGCATTTTTTACAACAGGGGATTCTACAACAGTTTTACGTAGGCTAGGACAACTTTAAAAAAATGTTGTCTTTAAGAGTTTTTTTTGTAGTGAATTTAATACTTTTACCTAGCTTGTTTTCTACTTCAGCCTTGAATTCTTTGAACTTTTCAAATGCTTCAGACTTATATTTCATTAAATATAAATACCCATACCTAGAATAATCATCAGTAAAGGTAATGAAGTAGGTGTGGCCATATTGAGTACCAACTCTAAATGAACCACAAACATCTGTATGGATCAAATCCAACAGATTTTGACTACGCTCAGGTTTCCCCTTAAAAGGAGATTTAGTCATTTTTCCTTTCAGGCAGGATTCACAAGTAGGTAGAGATTTAATATCAGACATATCAAACATGCCCTCTCCCACTAGCTTGTTCATCCTCCTTGAGGAAATATGACCTAGCCTAGCATGCCAAAGGTTTGCCGGGTTTTGACTATCGATTTTCCTTTTGTTTGTTGTTGCCGGTTTATCAACATAATTTATCGGAACGTCTTTTAGTTTTAAGTTATATAGATCGTTTTCAAGTTGTCCATTTCCAATCAAACATTCATTCTTGTAAATATTGCAAATCCCATTCACAAAATTGCAAGAATAACCATCTCTATCAAGCATAGAAACAGAAATAATGTTTTTAATCAAATCCGGAACAAATAAAACATCTCTCAAAAGTAACTTAAAACCGTTCTGCATAATTAAATAAATATCTCCCACAGTTTTTGCTTCAACTCTGGAACCATTTCCGAGCCTCAGCTGGGTCTCACCCATTCTAAGCGTGCGACTTCTTGTCATCACCTGCAAATCATTGCAAATGTGAGATCCACATCCGGTATCCAATACCCAAGAAGTAGTATTAAGTGAAACATTTATTTCAATATAGAACATACCCTTCGCAGTTCGCAACTGCTCTAGATATTCCTTGTAGTTACGCTTCCAATGACCGGGCTTCTTGCAGTAATGGCAAACATCCTTGGATTTTTTCATGTTTGAAGCCTTTGTCTTGTACTTCTTCTCGGGTTCGATTTTCTTGGGTGGGGCAGAACGTTTCTTACCCTTTGTACTTGGCCCCTTCTTAGCAGAAGAAGAGGAGCCCACCAAGAAAGCCGGTTTATCCTTCTTTAATGTGGATTCATATGTCACAAGCATATTGACCATCTCTTCAAGGGAGGCCTCTATCTTGTTCATATTGAAATTCACCACAAATCCGTCAAACGAAGAAGGAAGAGATAGAAGTAGTAAGTCCACGTTGAGTTCATGCTCCAACACCAAATCAATGGTTACCAACTTCTGTATGAGCCAAATCACTCGTACCCCATGATCACGGACTGAAGTCCCTTCACGCATGCGACACATCATTAGCTCCTTTACAGTAGCGAACCTTTCAGCCCTCGATTGAGCCCCAAAAAGTTCCTTGAGTTGTACGTGAATGTCAGCAGCATTCACGGTGTCCTCAAATCGCCTCTGGAGTTCATCAGACATCGAGGCTTGCATATAGAATTTGGCCTTGATATCATGGTCCCACCATGTATCAAGTTTGGCTAACTCTTCTGGACTTATGTCAGCTGGTGCTTCCTTCGGAGGAGATTTTTCTAACACGTAGAGCATCTTCTCCGAAGTCAAGACAATCTTCAACTTACGGAACCATTCCATATAGTTTGCGCCAGTCAATTTATTTTGTTCGAGGATCGAGAAAAGTGGATTACGCGAATTCATCTTTATGAAATACTGAAAAGAAACAGACAAATATCAGTGATTGTTTAAGTAATTTACTAAGACATAAAATAGGCGAAATTTATTTTATTAATTTCACTCCCACTATTTTAACGATTTCACTACCCTCTAGTGAAAACGGGAAACTGTTTTCCTTAGTGAGAACATGGAGTCCAATTGACAAACTATGGTCCCGAATAATATCAGCCAACCATAATTTTCAAAAGTTAGACCCCAATTGCTTCCAAAGCAACCTCCATGTTTTTACCTCATGTCTAATAAGGGCCCAATAATAAGACGCCGTTTATTGTGACATGTCAAGATGACCCATCAATATTAAGTTGTGATGGACGGTCGCCATGTGGATCCCCCAATAATATGATCCGATCCCATGGGAGTTCCACCCAACTTACAACATGTGTCGATCCAATGTACAGCTTTCCGACGAACGGGCCCCCCCAATAATATGAGCCGGACCGTATCCGCGGGTAGCATCTCATACATTGATCGTTGATGGAAGGTAGGAACATTTAAACAAATTTAAATTTCCTTTATTTATCTTGATATCAATTTTAAATCATATTTAAAATGAGGGATTTTAATTTTTGAAAATTTGTCTCATCATTTTTTAAAATTTTGTATGCTTGCCGGATTCACACAATTTTGTCTAAAACATGCATACAACAATAATATCACATATTATATAGGATGATCGATTCCATTTCTAATCGACCCGTGGTTGCCAATCACGAGTGTTAGTCCAATCCTAGGTTATATGCAGTATGCAATGCAATCCTATTACATTGTGCTTCCAATTTACATTTCTTCTGTCTTTATTGTCTGCTGGGCCCACCTCCATCTTCAAATCTTCATCTCCCACTAAATCTAATGTATTTACAATAAATAACAATGACAAGTAGGGGATACATTTTTAAGGGGTGGGAACGGGCCATAAACCAAGCCCACTTTTATTACATATGACAATTCATATTGGGCCATAAACCAGGCCCATTAATAAATCCAACAACAATAAAAACAAATGTAAATTCCTAACATACACCTACAAAATTGGTCATGGCAATCGATCATCCTTATCCAATAACGTTTAATTCAAAATTAATTTATTGGATAACATGCAATGGCAATTTAAATTTAAAAGGATAAAATCATATTTTATATATAAAATCTTATTTTACATACAAAATCATATTTTATCTTTTTATCAAATAAAATCATATTTTATCTATAAAATCCAATTTTATACATAAAATCATATTTTACTCAATATATCCATAAGATCATATCTTATCATCAATTGTACCAAAAATAATTAATTTCAAAATTCAATTTAACGGATAAAATATTTAAATTTTCCAAAAATTCAAATTTATCCAAAAATCAATTTTAAAATTTTCGGACTCGAACAATTCGATCCGACGCCTCATGGACCAATCAAAAACAATTTTCGATCGGACCAAAAATAGAATTTTAACATATTAAAATTTAATTTAAAATTAAAAAAATTAATTTTTTCGCGGGCCGCCCGGGACATTCCCGGGCTGCCCGCGCCCCATAGGGCTCGGGCCGGGCAGCCCGGCTTCCCCTAGGACAGCGATCACATCGCTGCCCCCCCGGGCAGCGATCCAATCGCTGCCCGGGTTTTTGCCCGAAAAAAAAAAATTTTATTTTTAAATATTTATTTTGTTTCAAAAACCGAGGCTTAAAAAATTTTTGTACAATCGATTAATTTAATCGCTTGATCTGAGCAACCTGGCTTTGATACCACTGTTGGAGAACGCGGCGATCAGATCAATCAGGATTGATACCCGGTGCAGCGGAAGTTTAAAAATTTTATATGGAACGATTCCATAATGGGTATCAAAACTTAACGATTAAATTGTGTGTGTGTAAAAATTAAATAACAATTATAAATTTTACCTCCAATCTCGAAGCGAGATTATGGACACCAACAGATTGCTCTGCTCTTGTTGTATATCCCTGGAACTGATGGACGATCTGTTCTTCAATCAGGTCCACGAACGGATAATTAATCCCTCTGATAGATTGCACTAGAAAATCTATCAAAAGTTTCTACGAAGAGATTAACGAATTTGATCCGTTAAACCAGACTGTAATTCAAAATTCACAGACTGGATTTTACCGAGCAGAGGGGAAAAGGGGGCGGCCACTTCAGAGGAAAAATACTAGGGTTTTTCGAAAATTTTGTGACATGTTGTGTGTAATTTCTGTACTGCAATAACTTATTTATAATATAGGCCACTAACAGCTTAGGGCCCATTAGTCATAAGTTCAAGCCCGACAAGCAAAGCCCGCATGTTCAGAAATTAATATAAAATTCATCATGACTCCGATTGATAAACCGATTTCACCAATGTGTACAGAAACCATTTCTGCACCTTTTAAAGTCAAAATAAATTTTTCTGAATCCGAATTCAGTGGTTTTCAAAAATGCCCATCCCTATGTCATTTTAGGAAATCTCACTCCTCTACTCATAATTAAGAAGTCCAACTTCTTTGTTCATTAAATTTAACTCTTTAAATTTAACTATCTCAACGGGGATTAAAAATCCATTACTCTGTGTGACCCTCAATGGTTCAGGGATACAGCTAGCCGTGGGCTCACAACTCCTTGTGACTCGGAACAACAATTTCTGACTTGCCCATCGAATCATGGTAAGAGCGCCTAGCAACATCGCCCCATGATTCCCTAGGTATCACTGATAGTGCCTGCAAGAACCAATAAATTTTGGTTAGCGTACAGTACGGTCCCTTCATCCATATATCCCGATCGAATCAACAATCATTGGTATATCGAGAGTCGTTCGAGATTCGATAACTATGCAATACATCTTGAAGATCAAATAGTGACATCGCATGTGTTACTAAGAAACCATTTCTTAAAACACATCATGTACTCTGGCCAGAGATTCGTCACACTAATATCTCCTCGGATCGCATAGGATATCCACACTCGCAAGTATGTGGTGAATCCTTGACAACAAAGCATCGACTCCTATATGTGTTGTAAATGTACCCAATCCCGACACCTGATGACCCCAATAGAGTCGGTAAACGAGTCAAAGAACAGTACTAGCATATAGAATCTCAATGATGTTTCAAGTAATAAGGACTAATGGTGTACAACCAAAACCGCGGACTTTATCCACTCGATAAGTGATAACCACTTGGAAAGTCCGGATAGGGTAGTTCGATCATTCATCGTATGAATATCCATTTGCATGCTTCGAACATCTCTATGTTCCTTACCAATGAAACGTGGTACTCTGCATCGCAAATGCTAGTCTCAAACTCGAGCAATCCTTATCCTTATTATCGGACGGCTCAATCGACTAGGAACAGTTTAGAATATACAGTGACTATAAGATGTGTTTCATGATAGAAATCTCCATGTTCTACCACATCTTACATACACTATAGTATATTCAAGGTCTTTATCAAAACAACAATAGTATATCACAATATAACAATATGAAGAAAGATAAAGTCATTGCCATTAATAAAAGTGTAAATTATATTAAACAAAAGATTGTTTATACAAAGAGTCATCAAAGCCCTTAGCCACAAGTTGGCTCACCGGGCACCTACTCTTTCATCTTCACCTTTGGGGAGCGGTATAGTATCAGTTAAATCTGTCAGAAATTGTATACTACAGTTTGAAGGTAATGTGATAGAAATAGACTGTATTGTGCTTGGGTTGTCAGACTTTGATTGCATTATCGGAATCGATATGTTAACCAAGTACAGGGCTACCGTAGACTGTTTTCAGAAAGTTGTGAGATTCAGACTAGAATTGGCAGGGGAATGGAAATTCTATGGTAAAGGTTCGAGATCTCGAATACCTTTGATATCAGTTCTAACTATGACTCGTTTATTGCAAAAAGGAGCAGAGGAATTCCTTTTTTATGCAGTAGATGTATTGAAAACTAGCCCAGAATTGGCAAATCTGCCAGTGGTTAGTGAGTTTGCTGATGTCTTTCCAAACAAAATTCCAGGATTACCTCCAGCTCAGGAGATAGACTTCAGTATTGAATTGATGCCAGGTACATTACCGATTTCTAAAGCACCTTACAGAATGGCACCAATAGAGTTGAAAGAATTAAAAGAACAACTTGAAGATCTATTAGCAAAAGGGTACATTAGACCGAGTGTTTCACCCTGGGGCGCTCCGGTTTTATTTGTACGAAAGAAAGACGGTTCAATAAGACTTTACATTGACTACCGGCAATTGAATAAGGCGACGGTAAAGAATAAATATCCATTGCCAGAATAGATGATTTGTTTGACCAGTTGCAGGGTTCCTCAGTGTATTCCAAGATTGATTTAAGGTCCGGATATCATCAGTTGAGAGTTCGGGATGAAGATATATCGAAGACCGCATTTAGAACGAGGTATGGTCATTTTGAGTTCATTGTTATGCCGTTTGGTCTGACGAATGCTCCAGCAGTATTTATGGGTCTTATGAATAAAGTATTTTAGAAATATCTCGATGACTTTGTTATTATTTTTATTGACGATATTTTGATTTATTCTAAGAATATGTGTGATCATGCCGAGAATCTCAAAATTATTTTAAAGACTTTGAGAACAGAAAAGTTGTATGCCAAACTGTCAAAGTGTGAATTCTGGTTGAAGAAAGTGGTCTTCCTTGGGCATATTATATCCGGAGATGGGATTTCTGTTGATCCTAGCAAGGTTGAAGCTGTGATCAGTTGGCCTAGACCGACATCTGTACCAGAGATACGGAGTTTTATGGGCTTAGCAGGTTATTATCGCAGATTTATTAAATATTTCTCCAGTATTGCCAAGCCTATTACTCAGTTAACTCAGAAGAATGCACCGTATGTCTGGACCGAAGCATGTGAAGCCGGTTTCAGTGAGTTGAAGAAGAGATTAACAAGTGCACCAGTTTTGACTATTCCTTCAGGTACTGGTGATTTTACTGTATATTGTGATGTTTCTCACAGGAGATTAGGTTGTGTGCTTATGCAGCGAGGACATGTCATTGCTTATGCCTTGAGACAACTGAAACCACACGAAACTAGATATCCTATCCATGACCTGGAACTTGCAGCCATCGTATTTGCATTGAAGATATGGCGACATTATCTATACGGTGAGAAATTTGAGATTTTCTGACCATAAAAGTTTGAAATATCTATTTTCACAGTCTGAACTGAATATGAGGCAACGAAGATGGTTAGATTTACTGAAATATTTTGACTGTGAGATTAAATATTATCCGGGAAAGTCCAATGCAGCTGCAGATGCCTTGAGTAGAAAGATATGTGCCTTATCCTTATCTACGATAGGTATCACTAAATTGGTAGAAGATTTCTGTGTTTCTGGATTGATATTTGAAATAGATATGAAGTTTATTAGAATTTGTGCACTTCAAGCTGAGACAGAATTGTTGGTTAGAATTAAAGAAGCACAGAGAAATGATCAGAGTATTCAGAAGTCCGTTGACATGGTCAGATCAGGGCATCAATCTGAATACAAGGTTAGTGTAGATGGTGTTTTATATGTGAATAACAGACTTGTTGTTCCAGATATTTCAGATTTGAAACAACAGATATTAAAAGAGGCTCATTGTAGCAGATACAGTGTTCATCCTGGTGGCAAAAAAATGTACAATGATTTGAAAACTCAATATTGGTGGAAACAGATGAAATCTGATGTTACAGAGTTTGTATCTCGTTGTCTGAATTGTCAGCAGGTAAAGGCCGAAAGAAAGAAACCAGGTGGTTTATTGCATAGCTTACCTATTTCAAAATGGAAGTGGGATCATATTTCTATGGATTTCGTTACGAAGCTACCACGTTCATCCAGAGGTTGTGATGCTGTTTGGGTAGTTATCGACAGATTGACGAAATAAGCCTGTTTTATTCCGTACAGAATGACATACAGACACGACCAGATGGCAGAGATTTATGTCAGAGAAGTGGTAAGATTACATGGTGTGCCTAAATCTATCGTTTCAGATCGAGACCCTAGATTTACATCGCACTTTTGGCACAGCTTGCAACAAGATCTTGGTACTCGAGTGCACTTGAGTACTGCGTATCATCCTCAGACTGACGGACAGTCAGAGCGGACTATCCAGACACTCGAGGATATGCTTAGAGCTGTAGTGGTAGATTTTGGCACTAGTTGGCAAGATTCACTACCACTTGTGGAATTCTCGTACAATAACAGCTACCAGACTAGTATCGAGATGGCTCCATTTGAAGCATTGTACGGAAAGAAGTGCAGATCTCCTCTTTATTGGGATGATATCTTAGAAACACCTGATATTGGGCCAGATATGATTCGAGAGATGACCGGGAAAATAATACTGATTCAGAAAAGAATGAAGACAGCACAAGATAGACAAGCCAAGTATGCAAATGTTCGACGCAGGCCTTTGTGTTTTGAACAGGGGGACAGAGTATTCTTGAAGATTTCACCTTTCAGAGGAACTGTCAGATTCGGCAAGAGAGGGAAATTATCTCCACGATTTATCGGTCCTTACAAAATTCTCGAGAAGATAGGCAATCTTGCCTATAGACTTGCTCTTCCTCCAGCTCTTTCTGGAATACATGATGTCTTTCATGTTTCTATGCTGCGCAAGTATCAGCCTGATATTTCTCATGTTCTCCAGCCAGATGAAGCAGAATTAGATGAGACTCTGAGTTACTTTGAGAAGCCGATACAGATACTTGATCAGAAAGATAAACAACTCAGAAACAAGACTATTCCTCTCGTGAAAGTTCAGTGGAGTAGACATGGAGTTGAAGAAGCAACTTGGGAAGTCGAATCAGATATGAGACAACGCTTTCCAGAGCTATTTCACTGATGTGAGTTCTTATTCAGTATTTCTGTTATTTCCTTATCTTATATGCGTATAGACTGCATACGATTTCGAGGACAAAATCATATCTTAGAGGGGGAGAATTGTAAGGCCCGAGAATATTTAATTTTAATCCGAGAATATTTAATTTGAGAATTTTTGGAGTTTAGATTTAAATTCTAATATTCTTAAGTTATTTAGGATTGAAATTGAATTAAAAAGAAGTTTCAAGGACCAATTTGCAAATAGTGAAGAAATGAAGGGCCAAAGTGCAATTATGGATTTTTGAGTGGGACACTTGTCTACACATGCATAATCACGTGTAATGTGTATGAAATTCATCAGAATTTATCAACTCCTTCAGCCAAGAACCGAGAGCTCCCATTTTCTTCTTTGAGATTTCATCTTAAATCTTCAATATCTCAAGATCCGTTCGGCCGATTTCAATTCCGGGCATAGTTCTGCGATCCTCTCGTCAAGAGCTATGAATTGATGTAAGTATTGATGAGATTCAGTATATTTCGAAATTGTGTGTGTGAAGAACTCAGAATTTGAGTATGGATATATGTTCTTGAGATTCTATGTGTTGTATTATCGCAATCGGGTCGAAGATTGGATGCCGTTTCTATTTTTTATGAATTTTTCAGCATATATTTCGAAATGGTAGCTGCTGATATGCTGGTATATTGATGTGTTTTGGCTGGTATATCTTGTATTGAAGTAGATATGAATGATAGATTGGTTGGATTTCAGTTTCGGTTACCGATTCCGTACCGTTACGCCGTCGGTTTGAAAAATAATCAAGTTTGAGTCTAGATTGTTTGAGCTGAGTATTATGTGAGTTCTTGCTGATGTTCTTAGACATGTTTGATGTATTTTCAGATTGAAAACATGGGACTTCAAGTTAAGAATCACGACTTCAAAACCGATCGACGAAAGAACAAGGTTTGTGACTTGTTAGCCTTGAAGATTGAGAAGAGTATGAGCAGATGTTGATTGTGTTCTTGTTGTGCAGCTATATCAGATTTGAAGAGCTTTGAAACCAAGTTTGAAAGGTATAAGACAACCATTGAATAAGGGCTTGTACATTCAAGAGATTTTGCTTGAATGCCCTTTCAAAACCACATACTATGTGCTTATATGTGTTGTATTTGCACATTTACTTGCTTGTTTGACTTAACTTGTTATTAGTTGGCTTTTACTCTTATGCTTCTAGATTTTGATGATTCATCTTGAGCCAACAACCCTTTGAGATTTGAAATGGCAGATTCGCCAAAAGAATACGGATGTTTGGATATATATAAAGGAACCTAGGAGATAGATCAACTCCTATGGCTAGAAACTTGATATAGTATGCCAAAGTTCGGGAAAAGAGCTCAACGCCACCCCGAAAGGGAGAGTAGGTGGGAGATTTGTTGTGTTCTTCTTCCCCGGGATCCCAAGAACCGATATAGAACTTGATAGCAGATTTTTCAATCATGCATTGCTATAGATTGGTTTAATGCTTGTTGAGATGTTTATATGAGTATTTCCTTAAACTCTATGATATGCATTATATAGTTGTTTTATACTGGGATTCAATTCTCACCAAAGATATCCGGCTATTTCTATGTTTGTATGTGTGCATGGGAATAGATGGGGCGAGCACATGACAAAGAAGGTTGTAAGAAGTACGAGATCAAGAGTAGCATGTGGTGAACTCGGGTTTATGCAGTAGAGTCGATGTCAACCTTTGTATCTAGATCTTGTATATGTTTTGTTATAAACACTTACACATTAAGACTTGTATGTTTGGCAAGAATAAGAACAATGTAAGAACTTATGGGTTGTATATTAAGTTCCATGTTTAGTTGCTTGATTAGCTCATGGATTTGCATGTTTTCTTTTAGATTTTGATGTTGAATTCATGCTTCATAAGTTAGAGGAGGTTTGAGATTCAAAACAGGGGCAAAACCTTCTTTTTTCTGCTATTTGGAAGCCTAATCCGAGGGCCAGGCGCGCCCGCCTAGCCCAGAGGCGCGGCCGCGCCTAACCAAGGCACCTTGGGTGCCTTGGCTCGAGCCTTAGGCGCGCCCGCGCGTCAAGGTCTACTAAAAAAAAAAAAAATTGTTGATCTTTTGCGACGTGTTTTTGCGTCGCCAAATGTATGGTTTTGCGTCGCCAAATGTCTTGTATGATTTTTAAGCAGATTAATTTTTTGATTGAATATTTCTTGTTATTAATCGCCCTTTAAGATGAGATTAGCACCCGAGGTCCCCACAATAGGTGGTATCAGAGCGTAAGTTCTGGACTGATTAGAGAGAAGCGAGCGGGGTACATCGAGTCCTCTTGATTGATTGATTTTGCTTGCATGATTTAATGTTTTAGATTAAATTGATCACATGATTATGTGTATTGATTTTATAAGCATGTGTTACTGCTTTATCAAGTATGTATTATTTGAGAATGAATTAGAACCGGTTTTGGATCAGAACTTGATCTCTAGAGAAGGCATGAAAATGCTAATCAGAGGGGGACTGAAACAGAATGGGTGAGTCTGATATATTGATACTTTTGTGTGATAATCCTTTTGAATATCAAATATGCCTCCTTGTCAAGCGCCGGTTACTAGACAAACATTGGTCGTTCCTCCGCTAGAACAGGCAGATGTACCACAGGCCACAGAAGCTCCTAGACCAGAACAGGGTTGTACATCCAATGATCCAATGGATGTTACAGCAACACCTATGGAGACTTTACTGAAAAGGTTTCAATCCTTCTAGCAGCCTACTTTGAAAGGAACCGAGAACTCAGTTGAATGTGAATGCTGGTTAGAGGATATGGAAATTTTGTTTGATTCCCTAGATTATACAGATGACAGAAGAGTCAGACTGATTGGGCACCAACTACATGAGGTTGCCAAGAGTTGGTGGATAACAACCAAGAGAGCTCTTGAAAATCGAGGTACACCTATCACTTGGAAAGTATTTACAAAAGAATTTTATCAACGTTTCTTTCCAGTGTCGTACAGAAAGGACAAGGTTGCAGAGTTTGCAAATCTGAAACAGGGGAATCTGAATATAGAAGAGTATTGCCAAGTTCTCCACATTGCTAATGTTTGCTCCACATGTAGCTGGAAGTGAAGAGGCCAAAGCTGATCAGTTCATCAATGGACTGAATCCAGATGTCTTTACCCTTGTGAACTCTGGGAGGCCGAATAACTTTGCTGATGCACTTGATAGAGCAAAGGGAGCGGAGGCTGGTTTGATTAAATAGCGAGGAGCATCGTTTGTTGCACAGTCTCAATGACAATCACAACCCTAAGCTCAGTTTCAACAATCATTTCCTAGATTCGAGGGAGGTAGCAGCAGCGGTGGTAAGAAAGATTATCTGAAAGCAAAAGGAAAGCAGTTTAAGAATTCAGGTAGTGGTTCATCCAGCTCTAGTGGGCCAAGACAGAGCAGTGCTGGGCAGGGTTCAGGCTATACAGGAATGTATTGCAACAAATGTGGAGGAAGACATTCCAGTGATCAGTGCAGAGGTGTGTCTGGAAATTGTAACATATGCCATCAGCCAGGACATTTTGCCAAGGTGTGTCCACAGCGTGGTCTTGTGAGGTCTCAAGGTGCGGGGTCATCACGATCAGTGGCTCAGCCTGAAAGGCAAGCATCTACTGTACACTCCTTCCAGCCACAGCCTCAGCAACAGAATAGAGCAGGAGGTAGTCAAGCAACGAATCAACCTCCAAGACAACAAGCTCGAGTCTTTTCCTTGACTGAAGAGCAGGCTCAGGCAGCACCTGAAGATGTTATAGCAGGTAACTGTACTCTTTGTGGTTATTCTGCTTATGTGCTCATAGATACAGGTGCATCCAATACGTTTATATCTGAACAATTTGCTATATTACATGCATTTCCTGTTGAGTCATTATCTGCTGTAGTATCTATATCTTCACCTTTGGGGAGCGGTATAGTATCAGTGAAATCTGTCAGAAATTGTATACTACAGTTTGAAGGTAATGTGATAGAAATAGATTGTATTGTTCTTGGGTTGTCAGACTTTGATTGCATTATCGGAATCGATATGTTAACCAAGTACAGGGCTACCGTAGACTGTTTTCAGAAAGTTGTGAGATTCAGACCAGAATTGGCAGGGGAATGGAAATTCTATGGTAAAGGTTCGAGATCTCGAATACCTTTGATATCAGTTCTATCTATGACTCGTTTATTGCAGAAAGGGGCAGAGGGATTCCTTGTTTATGCAGTAGATGTATTGAAAACTAGCGCAGAATTGGCAGATCTGCCAGTGGTTAGTGAGTTTGCTGATGTCTTTCCAAAAGAAATTCCAAGATTACCTCCAGCTCGGGAGATAGACTTCAGTATTGAATTGATGCCAGGTACATTACCGATTTCTAAAGCACCTTACAGAATGGCACCAATAGAGTTGAAAGAATTAAAAGAACAACTTGAAGATCTATTAGCAAAAGGGTACATTAGACCGAGTGTTTCACCCTGGGGCGCTCCGGTTTTATTTGTACAAAAGAAAGATGGTTCACTGAGACTTTGCATTGACTACCGGCAATTGAATAAGGTGACGGTAAAGAATAAATATCCATTGCCCAGAATAGATGATTTGTTTGACCAGTTTCAGGGTTCCTCAGTGTATTCCAAGATTGATTTAAGATCCGGATATCATCAATTGAGAGTTCGGGATGAAGATATATTGAAGACCGCATTCAGAACGAGGTATGGTCATTTTGAGTTAATTGTTATGCCGTTTGGTCTGACGAATGCTCCAGCAGTATTTATGGGTCTTATGAATAAAGTATTTCAGAAATATCTCGATGACTTTGTTATTATTTTTATTGACGATATTTTGATTTATTCTAAGAATCTGTGTGATCATGCCGAGCATCTCAGAATTATTTTAAAGACTTTGAGAACAGAAAAGTTGTATGCCAAACTGTCAAAGTGTGAATTCTGGTTGAAGAAAGTGGTCTTCCTTGGGCATATTATATCCGAAGATGGGATTTCTGTTGATCCTAGCAAGGTTAAAGCTGTGATCAGTTGGCCTAGACCGACATCTGTACCAGAGATGCGGATTTTTATGGGCTTAGCAGGTTATTATCGCAAATTTATTAAAGATTTCTCCAGTATTGCCAAGCCTATTACTCAGTTAACTCAGAAGAATGCACCGTATGTCTGGACCGAAGCATGTGAAGCCGTTTTCAGTGAGTTGAAGAAGAGATTAACAAGTGCACCAGTTTTGACTATTCCTTCAGGTACTGGTGATTTTATTGTATATTGTGATGCTTCTCACAGGGGATTAGGTTGTGTGCTTATGCAGCGAGGACATGTCATTGCTTATGCCTCGAGACAGCTGAAACCACACGAAACCAGATATCCTATCCATGACCTGGAACTTGCAGCCATCGTATTTGCATTGAAGATATGGCGACATTATCTATACGGTGAGAAATTTGAGACTTATTCTGACCATAAAAGTTTGAAATATCTATTTTCACAGTCTGAACTGAATATGAGGCAACGAAGATGGTTAGATTTACTGAATATGTGGCTAAGGGCTTTGAGAGTCTCTTTTTGTAAACAATCTTTGTTTAATATAATATATGTTCTTTAAATGGCGTTCACTTTATCTTATTATTATATAATGATATACTATTGTTATTTTGATAAAGACCTTGATTATACTAAAGTAAGATGAGATAGTGAATATAGAGAGATCACTGTCATGAAACACATCTTATGTTCACTGTATATTCTAAACAGTTCCTAGTCAATTGAGCCGTCCACAAATAAGGATAAGGATCGCTCAAGATTGAGACTAGCATTTGCGATGCCGAGTACCACGTTTCATTGGTATGGAACATAGAGATGTTCGAAGCATGCAAATGGATATTCATATGATGAATGATCGAACTACCCTATTCGTACTTTCCAAGTGGTTATCACTTATCGAGTGGATATAGTCCGCGGTTTTGGTTGTACACCATTAGTCCTTATTACTTGAAACATCATTGAGACTCTATATGCTAGTACTATGCTTTGACTCGTTTATCGACTCTATTAGGGTCATCAGGTGTCGGGATTGGGTACAGTTACGACACATATAGGAGTCGATGCTTTGTTGTCAAGGATTCACCGCACACTTGCGAGTGTGGATATCCTATGCAATCTGAGAAGATATTAGTGTGACGAATCTCTGGCCAGAGTACATGATGTGTTTTAGGTTACTTGGTTTCCTAGTAGCACATGCGATGTCACTATTTGATCTTCAAGATGCATTGTATAGTTATCAAATCTCGAACGACTCTCGTTGTACCAATGGTTGTTGATTCGATCGGGATATATGGATGAAGGGACCGTACTGTACGCTAACCAAAATCTACTGGTTCTTGCAGGCACTATCAGTGATACCTAGGGAATCATGGGGCGATGTTGCTAGACGCTCTTACCATGATTCGATGGGCAAGTCGGAAATTGTTGTTCCGAGTCACAAGGAGTTGTGAGCCCACGGCTAGCTGTATCCCTGAACCATTGAGGGTCACACAAGTAATGGATTTCTAATCCCCGTTGAGATAATTAAATTTAAAGAGTTAAATTTAGTGGATAAAGAAGTAGGACTTCTTATTTAAAAGTAGAGGGAGTAAGATTTTCTAAAATGACATATTGATGGACATTTTTGAAAACCACTGAATTCGGATTCAGAAAATTTGTCTTGACTTTAAAAAATGCAGAAATGGTTTCTGTGCACATTGGTGAAATTGGTTTATTAATCTGAGTCACGATGAATTTTATATTAATTTCTGAACATGCGGGCTTTGCTTGTCAGGCTTGAACTTATGACTAATGGGCCCTAAGCTGTTAGCAGCCCACATTATAAATAAGTTATTGCAGTACAGAAATTGATACAACTAAGGTCATAATTTCAAAAACCTAGAGAGCTTTCTCTCAAGGAATTCGGCCGCCCCCCTTTCCTCTACTGTGTTCGAAAATCAGTCTGTGAATTTTTGAAATTTGCAGTCTGATTTAACAGATCATATCTGTTCTATCTCATCGTAGAAACTTCTGATAGACTTTCTAGTGTAGTCTATCAGAGGGATTAAACTTCTGTTCGTGGACCTGATTGAAGAATTGTTCGTTCATCAGTTCCTGGGATATACAACAAGAGCAGATTAATTTGTTGGTGTCCATAATCTCGCTTTGAGATTTTAAGGTAAAATTTACATTGTTTAAATTTTATGTTATCAATTTTAATCGTAGGAATTTGATACCCATGATATGGAATTGTTTCATATAAAATTTTAAAACTTCCGCTGCACTGGGTATCCCTTTCTTTTTCCGATCCAAAGAACGACAGTGTTCCAACAATTAGTTGGCTTTTACTCTTATGGTTCTAGATTTTGATGCATTCATCTTGAGCCAACAACCCTTTGAGATTTGAAATGGCAGATTCGCCAAAAGAATACGGATGTTTGGATATATATAAAGGAACCTAGGAGATAGATCAACTCCTATGGCTAGAAATTTGATATAGTATGCCAAAGTCCGGGAAAAGAGCTCAACGCCACCCCGAAAGGGAGAGTAGGTGGGAGATTTGTTGTGTTCTTCTTCCCCGGGATCCCAAGAACCGATATAGAACTTGATAGCAGATTTTTCAGTCATACATTGCTATAGATTGGTTTAATGCTTGTTGAGATGTTTATATGAGTATTTCCTTAAAATCTATGATATGCATGATATAGTTGTTTTATACTGGGATTCAATTCTCACCGGAGATATCCGGCTATTTCTATGTTTGTATGTGTGCATGGGAATAGATGGGGCGAGCACAGGACAAAGAAGGTTGTAAGAAGTACGAGATCAAGAGTAGCATGTGGTGAACTCGGGTTTATGCAGTAGAGTCGATGTCAACCTTTGTATCTAGATCTTGTATATGTTTTGTTATAAACACTTACACATTAAGACTTGTATGTTTGGCAAGAATAAGAACAATGTAAGAACTTATGGGTTGTATATTAAGTTCCATGTTTAGTTGCTTGATTAGCTCATGGATTTGCATGTTTTCTTTTAGATTTTGATGTTGAATTCATGATTCATAAGTTAGAGGATGTTTGAGATTCAAAACAGGGGCAAAACCTTCATTTTTCTGCTATTTGGAAGCCTAATCCGAGGGCCAGGCGCGGCCGCGCCTAACCAAGGCACCTTGGGTGCCTTGGCTCGAGCCTTAGGCGCGCCCGTGCCACATGAGGCGCGCCCGCGCGTCAAGGTCTACTAAAAAAAAAAATTGTTGATCTTTTGCGACGTGTTTTTGCGTCGCCAAATATATGGTTTTGCGTCGCCAAATGTCCTGTATTATTTATTTGATTTTTAAGCATATTAATTTTCTAATTGAATATTTCTTGTTATTAATCGCCCTTTAAGATGAGATTAGCACCCGAGGTCCCCACAGGTAATGACCCATACAATGTTATTTACCAATTCCTTCTCGATATTCGTGTTTAAATATAACATGAGTCAAAGATAATTACAAAACAGGTCCCTATCCTCGCACCGAATACAAAATCAGTGTACATACCCACCCCATTATCTGTTATTTTAATCAGGGATTCTTGATCCCCGTCCCCGCGGGGACTTAATCCCCATAATTTTCCTCATACCCAAAATTATATATAATTCAATTTTATTTTTAAATACATAAAATAATTTGGTGTAAAAGTTTTTTATGGTAAATAAAAATTTTTTAAAATTAATCATAATATCATAAATAAAAAATATAACTACCAATAAAATTTTTTTAAACAACATTATATATCAAATTTTCAAATATTTTGAAATAAATAATGAATATACATGGGAATTTCTGTATGTCCCAACCCTCGCCGGAGTAATTTATTTTAGATATTTTGATGAATATATTTGATATGGTTAATCCAGTCTTTCAATTTTTCATTTCTTTTTGTTCTATTGATTCGATCCATAAATCAGACCGAGTAAACCAATAAGAAAATATCAAGAAATCTTGGGATACCCTCAACAGTTATTTAATTATCTTATCAACGCAGTCAACATATCCATCATCCGATTATCTCCGACACCACCCAGTGCAAATCAAACAAAAATACTCCCTACGAGAGCAAATACAACTTTCGTTATCCCCTTCCACCCATCTACGTAGGGGGCCAACAGTAAAGACCCCGCAACAGTCAACATGGTCATCGATTGAAACATTTTCATTCCTATTTTTCATCTCAATTTAGTCTTATCAAAATCTGATAATTTTACAAGAGCATTGGGCCCACACCCAATGAAAGGAGATGTTGTCGCAACGGTGATCACCCATACATTGTTATTTACCAATTTATTCTTCATATTCGTGTTCAAATATAACATGATTCAAAGATAATTATATATTTACGAATATAATTAAAAAACAGGTCCTATCCTCGCACCGAATACAAAATCAGTGTCTATCCCCGTCCCATTCTTTGTTATTTTAATCGGGGATTATTGATCCCCGTCCCAGCGGGATGTTATCCCTATAGTTTTTCTCATACCCAAAATTATATATAATTCCATTTTATTTTTTAATACATAAAATAATTTGGTTTAAAAGTTTTTTATGGTAAATAAAATTTTAAAATTAATCATAATATCATAAATAAAAAATATAACTACCAATCAAATTTTTTTTAAAGAACATTTAATATCAAAATTTCAAATATTTTGAAATAAATAATAAATATACATGGGAATTTCTGTATGTCCCAACCCTCACCAGAGTAAATTATTTTAGAGATTTTGATGAATATATTTCATATGGTTAATCCAGTCTTTCAATTTTTCATTTCTTTTTGCTCTACAGATTCGATCCATAAAGCAGACCGAGTAAACCAATAAGAAAATACCAATAAATCTTGGGATACCCTCAACAGTTATTTAATTTATCTTATCAACTAAGATTGCAGTCAACTTATCCATAATCTCAAAATATTCGCCACCACCCAGTGCAAATCAAACAAAAATAGTCGCTACGAGAGCAAATCCAAATTCTGTTATCCCCTTCCACCCATCTACGTAGGGGACCAACAGTAAAGACCCTGCAACAGTCAACATAGTCATCAACAATTGAAAAATTTTCATTCCTATTTTCCATCTCAATTTATTCATATCCAAATCCAATAATTTTACAAAATCACTGGGCCCACATCCAATGAAAGGAGATTATGTCGCAACGGTAATGACTCATACATTGTTATTTACCAATTCCTTCTCGATATTCGTGTTCAAATATAAAATGAGTCAAAGATAATTACAAAAAAGGTCTCTATCCTCGCACCAAATACAAAATCAGTGTTCATCCCCGCCCCATTCTTTAATCGGGGATTCCCGATCCCCGTCCCCACAGGGACTTAATCCATATAATTGTCGTCATACCAAAAGTTATATATAATTCAATTTTATTTTTAAAATACTTAAAATAATTTGGTGTAAAAGTTTTTTATGGTAAATATAATTTTAAAATTAATCATAATATCATAAATAAAAAATATAACTACCAATCAATTTTTTTTAAAGAACATTATATATCAAAATTTCAAATATTTTGAAATAAATAATAAATATACATGGGAATTTTGGTATGTCCCAACCTTTACGAAGTAAGTTATTTTAGAGATTTTGATGAATATATTTCATATGGTTAATCCAATCTTTCAATTTTTTTATTTCTTTTTGCTCTACTGATTCGATCCATAAAGAATACCGAGTAAACCAACAAGAAAATACCAAGAAATCTAGGGATACCCTCCACAATTATTTCATTTATCTTATCCATCATCCCACAATCTCCGACACCACCCAGTGAAAATCGAACAAAAATACTCGTTACTAGAGCAAATCCAACTTCCGTTATACCCTGCCACGCATATACGTAGGGGACCAACAGTAAAGACCTCGCAACTGTCAACATGATCATCAACAATTGAAAATTTTTCATTCCTATTTTCCATCTCAATTTATTCATATCCAAATCCGATAATTTTACAATAGCATTGGGCCCACACCCAATGAAAGGAGATGTTGTCACAACGAGTGAAAGAAACCAACTCTAGAACATTCCGACAATAAAAATTTTTATTCGGTGTCTATTCAAAAAAATAAATGAATTTAAATTTACTAGGCTATAGAAGCGCTAGTTAAATTATATAACATTAGTTTAGATGAAAATTAATGTATTACACTAATAACAAAATTAACTACCATTAAAAATGTTATTAACTTATTTATATAACACTAGTTTTGTATGTCCCAACCCTCACTGGAATAAGTTATTTAAGAGATTTTAATGAATATATTTCATATGGTTAATCCAGTCTTTCAATTCTTAATTTCTTTTTTGCTCTAGTGAGCCGATCTAAAACACAGATCGAGTAAACCAATAAGAAAATACCGAGAAATCTTGGGATACCCTCAACAATTATTTGATTTATTTTATCAACTAAGATCGCAGTCAACATGTCCATCATTCCACAATCTCCAACACCACCCAGCGAAAATCGAACACACATAGTCGCTACGAGAGCAAATCCAACTTCCGTTATTCCCATCCACTCATCTACGTAGGGGACCAACAGTAAACACCCAACAACAGTCAACATGGTCATCAACAATTGAAAAATTTTCATTCCTATTTTCCATCTCAATTTAGTCATATCCAAATCCAATAATTTTACAAGAGCACTGGGCCCACACCCAATGAAAAGAGATGTTGTCGCAACGGTAATGACCCATACATTGTTATTTACCAATTCTTTGTCGATATTCGTGTTCAAATATAACATGAGTCAAAGATAATTACAAAACAGGTCCCTATCCTCGCACCGATTACAAAATCAGTGTACATACCCGCCCCATTCTCTGTTATTTTAATCGGGGATTCTTGATTCCCGTCCCCGCGGGGACTTAATCCCCATAATTTTCCTCATACCCAAAATTATATATAATTCAATTTTATTTTAAAATACATAAAATAATTTGGTGTAAAAGTTTTTTATGGTAAATAAAATTTTAAATTTAATCATAATATCATAAATAAAAAATATAACTACCAATCAAATTTTTTTTAAAGAACATTATATATCAAAATTTCAAATATTTTGAAATACATAATAAATATACATGAGAATTTCTGTATGTCCCAACCCTCGCCGGAGTAAGTTATTTTAGATATTTTGATAAATATATTTCATATGGTTAATCCAAACTTTCGATTATTCATTTCTTTCTGTTGTACTGAGCCGATCCATAAAGCAGACCGAGTAAACCAATAAGTAAATACCAAGAAATCTTGGGATACCCTCAACAATTATTTGATTTATCTTATCAACTAAGATCGCAGTCAACATCTCCATCATCCCACAATCTCCGACACCAACCAGTGCGAATCGAACAAAAATAGTCGCTACGAGAGCAAATCCAACTTCTGTTATCCCCTTCCACCGATCTACGTAGGTGGCCAACAGTAAAGACCTCGCAACATTCAACATGGTCATCAACAATTGAAAAATTTTCATTCCTATTTTTCATCTCAATTTAGTCATATCCAAATCCGATAATTTTACAAGAGCACTGGGCCCACACCCAATGAAAGGAGGTGTTGTCACAACGATAATGACCCTTATACTGTTATTTTCAAATTTATTCTCGATATTCGTGTTCAAATATAACATGAGTGAAAGAAACCAACTCTAGAACATTCCGACAATAAAAATTTTTATTCGGTGCCTACTCAAAAAAATAAATGAATTTAAATTTACTGGGCTATAGAAGCGCTAGTTCAATTATATAACACTAGTTTAGATGAAAATTAATGTATAACACTAATAACAAAATTAACTACAATTAAAATTTTTATTAATTTATTTATATTTGTACTTAAATTTCAAAAATAAATTATAATTAAAAAAATAAAAGTAAATAACATGAATTTAGGTGTCAAAAATACTAAAAGAAATTGTTGTAAAATAAAAGTAGATATTAAAAATTCAATTCATCAGTATAAATAAGTCAAAGATAATTATATATTTAAAAATATAATTACAAAAAAGCTTCTATCCTCGCACCGAATACAAAATCATTCTCCATCACCGCCCCATCAAATTCTTTTAGTGGAATCCTTCTGGAAACAGAAGAAGAGGTGTCGTAGGAGATTAAGTTTCGAACATTCATAAAAAATACTCTGTTCTTTTTACTTACTGCACTTACGTTACTTTGATCTGCCTTAGCTTTTAAAGTTCAATTCTGCAAGGAAGATTCTTCCGCCTGATTTTATCAGATATTTCGAGCAGAACAAAGTTTTAAGCAATTAAACCTTCTGTCTGGCTTTAACAAATCAGATCGAAACATCATTAAATTTTAAAATAGTGTATTCAACCACCCCCCCCCCCCCCACCCACACCCCACTACACCGTTTTCGATCTAAACAGGGACCAAGAGCACTGGACCCATATCAACTTAGTCATACCTAAAAGCTAATAATTTTACAAGAGCACTGGACCCACACCCAATCACAAGAGATGTTTTCGTAGTGGTAATGCATGCATTGTTATTTCCCAATTTCTCAAATGAGTTAAAGAAACCAACTCTAGGACATGATGACAATAAGAATTTTTAATCGGTTCCTGTTTAAAAAAAGTAAATTAAGTTAAATTTACTGTGCTATAGAAGCGCTAGTTCAATTATATAACACTAGTATAGATGAACATTAATGCATTACATTAATAAAAAATTAACTACCATTAAAAATTATGTTAATTTATTTTTATTTTACTTAAATTTCTAAAATAAATTATAATTAAAAAATGGAAGTAAATAACATGACATTAGGTGTCAAAAATATTGAAATAAGTATAAAATAAAGGTAGATATTAAAAATTCAATTTATCAGTATAAATAAATCAAAGATAATTATATATTTACAAAGATAATTACAAAACAAGTCTCTATCCTTGCACCGAATAAAAAATCAGTCTCCTTCCTCGCCCTATATATTTCCTGTTATTTTTAATCAGGGATTCTCCATCCCCAACCCCGCGGAAACTTAATCCACATACTTGTCCCCAAACCTAAATATATATACATATATATATATATGCATATATATATATATATATATATATATATGTATATATATATATGTATGTAAAATTCAAATTTATTTTAAAATACATAAAATAATTTGGTATAACAAATTTTGATTGTTAATAAAATTATAAAATTAATCATAATATCATAAATAAAAATACACTACCAATCAAAAAACTTTTTTTTATGGAATATTATATATAATAATTTCAAATATTTTTGAAATAAATAATAAATATATACATGATATATTTTAATTTTTTTTATTTCTACATAAATAAATGAATTCAAATAATATTTTTATAATATAATATTTATATAACAACAAGCGAATGCATTATATATAATTCATAAGATAATACAAATTAATAAATAAAACTATTTTTAATTTTAAAATTTAGCTTAATTTATACTTATTTCAAGATTTTAAAAACTTTAATTTAATAAATAAAAAAAATTAAATTTCAATATTATTATTATTATTATTATTATTATTATTATTATTATTATTATTATTATTATTATTATCATCATCATCATCATCATCTCAACTATTTTATAATAGTTGAAGGGCTTATAAAAAATGCTTTTGAAGACACAAAATTTACTTTTCCCGTTTTGCCCTTTCTACACAGTAATCTTTTAATTGAATATCATTTTCTGAGGGACTCATAAAAACGGTCGTTTGACGATTAATTTTTTAACCTCCGACTTCTCATTCGACGTCGCTTTAGGTTTATCCTCATTTGCTCACCAACTATTACTTCTCCATAAGTACTCCATTCTCCACTCCAAATCTTTGACACAAAGTAAGGAATCGAAAATATCCTCCCAATCTCTCTACTTTTTCTTGGTTTTTAATATCTGGTTTGGATTTTTGAATTTTTATGTATTCTATTTTCTATTTTCTGGATGCAAGAAATACGCTTACTTTGTTGGGCTTCCGATTTGGAATATTTGCGCTCTACACGGTAAAAGAAGGTAAGGGTTCAAATAATTGTCTCACGATCTCGCAACTCTGGTTGATGTTGATATTCTGAGTGTGTTGTTCATTGGAAAGTATCTCTAATTTTTTTGGATGAATTTAATTTTAGAATTCACAGGGATAAGACGGAGAAAGAACAAATGAGGAGAAATGAATTGAATTTTGCTACACAGGAAGCAACAAAGCCAGCTTGAAGCTATTGAATCCGTACAATTTTTTTACATGTAGTCCCTTTTTCTTTGGAGATTTTTTTAGTTTGATTATTTCTAAATACGTAGTTATGGTAAGGACTCGAAAATCTTCCCCCAATCTCTCTTATTTTTTTTGGTTGTTAATGGTTTGGATTTTTGAATTTTTATGTATTCTATTTTCTAGAGGTAAGGAATAGGGTTACTTTTGTTGTCCTTCTGATTCGGAATCTTTGCTCTCTACATGGTAAGAAAATTTAAGGATTCAAATAATTGTCTCACGATCTCGCAACTCTGGTTGATGTTGATATTCTGAGTGTGTTCTTCATTGGAAAGTATCTCTAATGTTTTTAGATGAATTTTACTCCAGAATGCACGGAAGCAACAAAGCCAGCTTGAAGCTATTGAATTTGTACAATCTTTTTACCTATAGTCTCTTTTTCTTTGGAGATTTTTGTAGTTTCATTATTTCTAAAATCATGTACTTATGGTAGATAAACCACTGGAACTAAGTAGCGAAGAGTTTCTGTATAAAAATGAAGTCTATTGTTTTATTTACAAAAAGAGTTGAACTAATATTTGATAGTTGTAATTTGTTAAGTCATTCATATCTCATTTCATTTTTTCTTTACCGCAAGCATATCAATGAATTTGAGATTCTCGTGTATAAAAATACTTGGCATATAATAAGCACATTTCAATTATTAGTAAAAAAAAGATGGTTTATATTCACGGGCATCCAATTAGAATTTAGGAAATCTAATTTTATAAGATTTATTGTGTGGAAGCTTAGTATGGTCAGGATCGGTGACTCCTCTAAACAACCTAAGAATTGAGACCATTGGATTCACTGGGAAGACTTCTGGTACAATAGAAAACGGGCAGTAGCCGGGATGACTCTACTTGAGATAGTGTATGGGAAAAAACCCTCCAAAAGGATTCCACATCTTTTCTTTGTGTGTCACCACCTCCCACCTATCCTACACATTTGGTGGGGTAGAACCCCAACATAGGCCGATCGGAGGCTGGATGCACACTTCTCTACAGTTCATGAGAAACTAAGGTAGCAGCAGTGGAGCAGAGTTGAGTGACAAAGAGGAGCTATTGAGGAACTTAAATATAACCTCCATCGAGCAAAACAAAGAGTAAGCAAACTTAAACAAAAGGGATGGATCATTTAACAGTTGTCTGTGTGTAAGAGGATCAATCTGAAACTATCAATTCACCTAGATATTTATGGCCCTTTCAAGATAATAGAAAAGGTGGCAATTATCACCAAGTTCCCACATACATACGTTGTTCCATGATGTTTAAAAAAGGTTGAACGTTGGGAGTACACTATAGTCAGGGGCAGATCCAGGATGTTAAGTTTGAGGGGCCTTATGGTGTGCAGCGATGACGGAGCTATCGATTTCCAACGAGGGTCGTTACTTTTGCTTCAAACTTGGGGTCCATGTGTTAGTTTTCTAAAACTTCGGATTTGAGTGTGATAAATACATAAAAAAAAATTTGAGAATTAGAGGACACGAATATTGAACAAATGTAAAAGGATGGAGTTCATGATCAATAAATATATATTGGAGTGTGAATAAATAACTAATACATATATATATGTTTTAAGTTTTTAAAAGTTTTCGAGGGCCACGAAGATTCGCCACTATTAGCGGAATCAAATTTCAATATAATAAAAACCCTATTTTTTGTGACATTTTATATTTTATTTTAAATTTAATTTAAAGTCCATAAAATATTTTTATTTTTGCTAATTTTGTAGATCTTTTTCAACACAAAAGGTGTTGAATCCGAACTTTTGGTGATAACAAAACAATACATCATTGTTATAGGATTGCATCCAATTCTTTGTAAAACAGGTACATATCAATCAATCACAGAGATATCAACTGTTCAGTATGTCAACCGACCACCTAAGGACATCTACTGATATGGAGACATCTACTGATATGAATACATCTACCGATTTGAATACTCCTCATGTCTCAGCATCACAGCTGGCCCTCATAAGTCAACCGCTTTAAAAGCCTATCAAAGTCACATATGGAAAGTATTGATGTCAACCGATCACAAGAACATACCTACCATTTTTTAGATGCCTGCCGATCTCCTAAGCCACAAATATTGACTAACGGATCTTTGACAAGACAACATAAATGCAGAAGGACAATCATTTAAGGAACCATCTGATAAAAGATCACAAGCCGTATATAGAATTTATTATGGAGACACACTGAATGGACAAAATGGCAACTCCAGTACAGATATTCAAATTCTAGCAGACTTTACTCCGCTTAAAGAAGAAACTGCTCTGATAAAGTAACTGCCCGATAAGACATCACTCACAATGTTGGCAAAGCAACTAGGGCAACCACATATATCAAAGAAAAAGAGACGTTGGAGATTGAGCTATATATATCAATGAAAAATGCAAGAATAAGTAGAGAAATATCTCATTATCAAAGTCATCAGTCTTGAGCACTCGAAACTTACTCAATACTCAAAACGCTCATTCAAACCTTCGCAAAGCAGTAGCATATCTGATCTTCAAGAGATCGTTTTCAAGGGTTACTCAAATTCAGTTGTTGTTTGAAGAGAACCAGTTACAGTATAGGGATTTGAGAATCTAAGCTTCCAAAGCTTAGTCACATAAAACATCTTCCAAAGAAGTTTGATAAGAACTTGAGATCTTATCAGTGTAAATCTAGGGGTTCCATTTTAGGCAGTGATAATTCCTAACTTGGAGTGGGTGTATTACAAGACGTTGTAATAACCAAGGTCTTCTAGTGTAAACTTACTCAATACTCAAAACTCTCATTCAAATCTTTGCAAAGCAGTAGCATATCTGATCTTCAAGAGATCGTTTTCAAGGGTTACTCAAATTCAGTTGCTGTTTGAAGAGAACGTGCTACAGTCTAAGGATTTGAGAATCTAAGCTTCCAAAGCTTAGTCATAGACAACATCTTCCAAAGAAGTTTGATAAGAACTTGAGATCTTATCAGTGTAAATCTAGGAGTTCCATTTTAGGCAGTGATAAGTCCTAACTTGGAGTGGGTGTATTACAAGACGTTGTAATAACCAAAGTCTTCTAGTGTATCATTCCCATGAGGAAGAAGGGATGACGTAAGAGATTGAGCTCCGAACATCCATAAACAATGTTTTGCATATTTACGTTATTGTCTTGCATAACTTTTCAAATATTATCACCTAGCTTAGTGAGAGTTGTTTCCGCACCGTCACTTAGTAGCTCTTATTTTTCTAGGAAGCTAAGAGAAATCAGTTAAGAAAACTAACATCTACTTAACTACATATCTTTAAAGCATAAAATTTTAAGAGTATGTATTCACCCCCTCTACACACACACGATCCCCAACAAAAGGATAAGTGAAAATAAAATTTTAAAAAATTAGTTTTTGATTTATGAGAATTATCCTCTCTTAACGTTAATAAAAAATAAAAAAATATATTCAATCATTTCAGTAGAGACGCAATTTGAGACCAAAGAAAATAACTAATAAGTATCGAGACAACCAGAAATTTTAAAATAAATAAAAAAATTAATTAAAAACAAAAATAGAAATGAAGGTTGCAGCAGGAGTCGAACCTGTGAGTTTTCTCCGAAAGAATAAAGAGACTAACCGACTCGGCTGCATAGGCATGTTTTGGTTTCGTTAACTTATCTATATATATATATATATATATATATACTTTAAAAGAAATTTATATATATATAAAATAATAAAAATTTCCAGGGGGGTCGTGGCTATAACGTCCCAGATTTGACGACTATCCTCAGTATATGAAAACGGGTCTTTTCAGCGTGTTTATGTAATCACTCACATGCACCCTGAGAATATTCCCAGGAGTCACCCATCTTATAATTGCCCCAAGTCAAGCACGCTTAACTTTTTAGTTCTTATGTAATGAGTTACCGAAAAGAAGATGCGCCTTCGTAATATGAGTAGTCAATATCAAATCTTTTTAAGCCCTCCTCAACCGTGTAGTCTCATATCTACACAATTTCAGAATCTCTCTCATTTCGGCATGAGATAGGTAGTCGCTCATTGTTCGTGCAACCTTTCGGCACCAGCGATCACTCCCCGCCCTCTTATTAGCCCCGGGCGTCACATGCCCACTAGCTTCCGCCTGGTTCGTCCCCGAACCATACCGTACTAAGAGAGATCGGCTCTAATACCAATTGAAACGCCCCAGATTTTACGATTGTCCTCACTGTATCAAGACGGGTCTTTCCAGCGTGTTTATGTCCTCACTCACACGTACCCTGAGAAACTTCCCAGGGGTCACCCATCCTATAATTGCCCCAAGTCAAGTACGCTTAACTTTGGAGTTTTTATGTGATGAGCTCTTGAAAAGAAGATGCACCTTCGTGATATGAGTAGTCTATATCAAATCTTTTTAAGCCTTCTTCAACCGTGTAGTCTCATACCTACACAGTCTGTAAGGTTCGAAATTATTTAATTTTAATCCGAGTATATTTAATTTGAGAATTTTGGAGGTTGAATTTAAATTCTAATATTCTTAAATTATTTAGGATTGAAATTGAATTAAAAGTTGTAATAAGGACTGAATTGCAAATAGTGAAGTTTTGAGGGGCCAAAACACAATTTTTGGAATTAGTGGAGGACACATGTCTTTTATTTGGCTTTGTACGTGTATATCATGTTCTTTGGATCAGAATCCAGAAGCAACATCTCGATTCCTTCTTCATTTCAGATTGCAAGTTAGTTCTTCATCTTCAATTTTGTGTATCTCAAGATCCGTCCAACCGAATAAAATTATGAGCACGGTTTTGAAATCCTCGCAACAAGAGCTTCGTTGTGATGTAAGTTTTATCTTGATTCTGTATAGTTCGAAAATATGTTGTTGGGAGAACTTGGAATTTGATTATGGTTATGTATTCTTGGGTTTGTATTCGTGATTGTATCGAGGTCGGAACAAAGAACGGATATCGTTTGAATTTGTTATGATTTCCAGCTCTTGTTTGAAAGTTATGCTATCTGATTTGGATGGTTTATGATGATCTTTTGCTGATATATGATGTTTAGAAGCTGGTTATGGTGGTTAGAATTTTATTTTTTTTTGTTGGTTGTGAGTTTCGGTTATCGGTTTTGTTACCGTTACGCCGCCGGGTTGAGAAATTGATAGATTATGAATCCTTATGATTGAGCTGTGGTATAAATGAATTTTTGCTGATGTTATGGTCTTGAATACCATTCATTTCAGATTTAATCAAAGGACATCGACGTCGGGAGTTTTGGTTTCGAACCGAGAGAGATTTGGTCAAAGTTGGTGAGCTTTAGACTTTGATACTTGAGTTTAGCTTGAGCAGATTTTTGATTGAAATTGTGTATTTTGTAGCTTGTGGAGTTAGCCAGCTCTTTATCAAGAAAGGTATGATACGACGATGATCAAGCTGGGAATTTTTAGTCGAGACGAGTTCAATTTCTCGATTCCCTTAAATCACACATTACTTGGTTTTACATGTTTACATCTTTGATTCTACATTGCTGAAGTGTTGTAGCATGATTGTAGAGTTTAACATTCCTTCAAGCTTTGCCACAATATCGTTGATGAGTTATAAACTTCGATATCAAATATCAATGATGAGCTTGTAGCATTGATATCTTGACTTCGGTTATAGCATCAGTGATGAGCTTGAGCCTGATGATGAGTAATGCGTTCTAGCATCTAAATCGTGTCATTCATTAGGCTTGAATTTTGTTGTGTAGCTAATCGCTTTGCAAATTATATTGTCTATTAGATTGAAATGCATGAAACTTGCTATCTATGTTTCAATATATGTTTTCGTTGTTTCATACTAAGTTTTATACTTACCGATGTATCCGGCTGTTGTTTTCTTTTGTGTGTGCATTGCAACAGAAGATGCAGGGCCGAGTCGTAGAAGGTCTTGAGCGATTGGAAGTTTAGAGAAGTGGAGTTTCGGGCTAAGAATGTAAAAGTGCTACCAAGAACTTGAGTTAATATTATAGCATGTGTTGGTTGTGTTGTATAAACCTAGTGAAGCAAACTTGGAGTTAATTTGAATACTTATAGTATCTTGTAAACTTTGCTTTGAATAAAGTTGTCATGTATCTTATACATGTTGTTCTAGTATGTTAGCCTTGTTTATATTGAATCAAAAGTGGTTAGATAACAAGATACTAGCAAAGGTCAGCACAAGAGCATAATAAACATCTGCAGATTTTTCTGCGCTGCAGGGGCCGCTCGATCGGTGCACTTTGACCGATCGAGCGGTGCACTTGAAATGCCAACCCGAGGGTTTGGGATTTCTTGGCTGCTCGATCGGTCAAGTTTAACCGATCGAGCGGAGGTCCAATTTCTTAAAAAAAAAATTATTTTCTTTTGTATTACTTGTGCTTAGTTCTAATGCTTAGTATTGAGTTGTGGGATTAAAGTAGACGAGCCCGGGGTCGCCACATTGTTTGGTATCAGAGCTTAAGTTGTCTTGAGTCGACATTAGAAGCTGAGCGGGGTAGAGTGAGTCGCATAAATTTGGTATGCATGAGTTTAATGCATGGTATGTTGGTATGAATTTTATGCAAGCATGTTCTACTCTTTGTAATCACATGTTATATTCTAGCATGTTTACTCTTTACAAGTATGTGTTATATGAATTACTTGCTAAACATGTAATGGAAGTATTGTGTGATGGGTTAAAGCATGCTCATGAGATTAAAGAGTGTGAGATGTTGAAGCTTTGTTATGATATTGTTATGTGCTGAATTGTTGTCTACTCTCAGTTATCAGCTATTCCTCCTCGATCTTTACCTCTTCGCAGTGGTCGTATTAATCCACAGACACCACCGAATGAGCAAGTACCTCTGAATGAACAAGTTCCTCCTCCAATAGTTCCTAATATTCCACCGGTATTTATGACTGAGCAGGGCAGTACTACTGTTACTCCAATGGATACTACTGCTAATCCGATAGAGGTGTTGTTGAAGCGATTTCAGTCATTCAAACCACCTAGTCTGCATGGTACTGAGGATTCTATAGCATGTGAAAGCTGGCTTGATGATATCGAGCAACTGTTTGAATCCATTGATTACACTGATGATCGACGAGTTCGATTGGTTATCCATCAGTTGCATGATGTGGCAAAAAGTTGGTGGATCATGACTAAGAAAGCGTTGGAAAATCGAGGTACTGTTATTACCTGGAATGTATTTAAAGCTGAGTTTTTCAAACGTTTCTTTCCTCAGTCATACAGAAAAGACAAGGGAGCGGAGTTCGCTAATTTGCAACAGGGTAATATGTGCATTGAAGATTATGTTGCGAAGTTTTCTACTTTACTCCGTTTTGCACCTCATATTGCGGATATTGAGGAAGCAACGGCTGTTCAATTCATCAATGGTCTTAATCCTGATGTCTTTACCTTAGTCAATGTGGGGCGACCTAATAATCTTGCTGATGCTCTTGATAAAGCCAAGGGTGCAAAAGCTGGTATCTTTAGACAGAAAGGAATTTCGTTTAAGCCTCAACCATCTTCACAGCCATCGCCACAGCCACCACCAATTCAACCTCAAGCATCCTTTCCTCAACAGCAAAGCAGGTATGAAGGAGGTGGCAGCAGTAGAAACAAAAGGGATCGGTTCAAGCCTAAAGGTAAACAGTTCAAGAAGCCAGGAAGTAGTTCCTCTAATTCTGGTGGTTCAAAGCCATATGGATCAAGTCAGGGTTCAGGGTCTACATGTTGGTTTTGTAGCAAGTGTGGGGGAAGACATTCTAGTGATGCTTGCAAAGGAGTTTCTGGAACTTGTAATCTCTGCAACCGGCCTGGACATTATGCTAGAGTGTGTCCTACATGTGGACCATCACAGGGAGCAACTCAAGCTGACAGACAAGCTCCTGCTGTGCATTCCTTCCAATCTTCAGGTATACCAGCTAAGAGTAGACGGAGAGAAAGTCAGAGTGTAGCCCAACCTTCACGATAGCCAGCTAGAGTTTTTGCATTGACAGAAGATCAGGCACAGGCTGCACCGAACAATGTGATTGTAGGTAATTGTGTTCTCTCTGGTTATCCTGCTTATGTGTTGATTGACACTGGAGCATCACATACTTTTATAGCTGAAAAATTTGTTACAATGTATGCTTTGCCTGTTGAGCATTTGTCTTCTATATTTGCTATCTCATCGCCTATGGGAAAAGATAAGACGTCTGCAAATATAGTCAGGGTTTGTGAGTTACAGTTTGACAGTAATGTAATTGAGCTTGATTGCATAGTACTTGTATGTCTGATTTTGATTGTATTATTGGCATCGATACACTAACCAAGTACAGGGCCACGGTTGACTGTTTTCATAAGATTGTCAGATTTAGACCAGACATGGCAGATGATTGGAAATTCTTCGGTAAGGGTTCTCGTGCTAAGATTCCTTTGATTTCTAGCTTATCTATGGAACAGTTATTGCAGACTGGTGCTGAAGGATTTCTAGTTTATGCATTGGATGTGTTGAAAGCTAGTCCTGTATCAGCGGATATTCCTGTTGTATGTGAGTTTGTAGATATTTTTCCGGATGAAATACCGGGATTGCCTCCTATGCGTGAGATTGATTTCAGTATTGAGTTGGTACCAGGTACTTTGCCTATCTCTAAAGCTCCTTATAGGATGGCACCACTTGAACTGAAAGAGTTGAAAGATCAACTTGAAGATTTTCTGAACAAAGGTTACATTAGGCCAAGTGTATCACCCAAGTTGTTTGTAAGGAAGAAGGACGGGTCGATGAGATTATTTATCGACTACCGCCAATTAAATCAGGTCACGGTAAAGAATAGATATCCATTACCTCGAATAGATGACTTGTTGATCAATTACAGGGTTCTTCCGTTTATTCAAAGATCGATTTGAGGTCTAGTTATCACCAGTTGAGGGTCAGAGAAGCAGATGTGTCTAAAACTGCTTTTCGAACGAGGTATGGCTACTATGAGTTTATAGTAATGTCATTCGGTTTAACAAATGCTCCTGCTGTCTTTATGGGTTTAATGAATAGAATATTTCAGAAGTATTTAGACGAGTTTGTTATCATTTTTATTGATGATATTCTGATATATTCTAAAAATAAGACTGAGCATGCAGAGCATTTGAGAATTGTTTTGCAGATTTTGAGAACTGAGCACTTGTATGCTAAACTGTCCAAATGCGAGTTTTGGTTGGACAGAGTTATTTTTCTTGGCCATGTTATTTCAGGAGACGGTATATCAGTTGATCTTAGTGTTGGAAAACGTGTTCATATCAATTAAGAATTGATACCCGGTGCAGCGGAAGTTTAAAAATTTTATTTTATTATATGGAACGATTCCATATATGGGTATCAAAACTTTTACAATTAAATTTGTTCAAGTAAAAATAAAACACAGTTAAATTTTTACCTCGTCAAGCAAAGGCTTGATCGTGGACTCCAACAGAATTTAATCTGCTCTTCTTGTAAATCCCGGGAACCGATGACAGTCACGATCTAACTCCGGAATTAGGTCCACGAATGAAAAACAGAAACCCTCTGATTGACTGCACTAGAAATCAATCAGAAGTTTTACGTAGAGAATAAACAGATATGATCTGTTAATTCGATTTGTAATTTTTCACAAAAATCACAAGTCAAATTTTCTCCAAAAGGGACAGAGGAATTTTCGAAAAACCTCTTGAATAATATAGAATGATTTTCGAAAATTTCTAGACTAAAAGCTTGTGTAATTTTCGAACACAATACATATATTTATAGATAATTTTTAGACTAGATTAAGTTATAATTGCATTAGGACTCTAACTCCTTAGGGCCCACAATCCATAACTTAAGCCCAACAAGCCAAGCCCGTTGTTCTAGAAATTAATATAAAATTCATCGTGACTCCGATTGATAAACTGATTTCACCAATGTGCACATAAACCATTTCTGCATCTTTTAAAGTCAAGATAATTTTTCTGAATCCGAATTCAGTGATTTCCAAAAATGCCCATCCCTATGTCATTTTAGGAAATCCCACTCCCTTTTAATTAAGAAGTCCAACTTCTCTTTCATTAAATTTAACTCTTTAAATTTAACTATCTCTACGGGGTTTTAGTAATCCATTACTTGTGTAACCCTCAATGGTTCAGGAATACAGCTAGCCGTGGGCTCACAACTCCTTGTGACTCGGAACAACAATTTCCGACTTACCCATCGAATCATGGTAAGAGCGCCTAGCAACATTGCCCCATGATTCCCTAGGTATTACTGATAGTGCCTGCAAGAACCAGTAGATTTTGGTTAGCGTACAGTACGGTCCCTTCAACCAAATATCCCGATCGAATCAACAACCATTGGTGCATCGAGAGTCGTTCGAGATTCGATAACTATGCATAACATCTTGGAGATCTATTAGTGACATCGCATGTGTTACTAGTAACACCAAGTAACCTAAAACACATCATGTACTCTGGCCAGAGATTCGTCACACTAATATCTCCTCAGATCGCATAGGATATCCACACTCGTGAGTATGTGGTGAATCCTTGACAACAAAGCATCGACTCCTATATGTGTCGTAACTATGCCCAATCCCGACACCTGATGACCCCAATAGGGTCGGTAAACGAGTCAAAGTACAGTACTAGCATATAGAGTCTCAATGATGTTTCAAGTAATAAGGACTAATGGTGTACAACCAAAAACCGCGGACTTTATCCACTCGATAAGTGATAACCACTTGGAAAGTCCGAATAGGGTAGTTCGATCATTCATCATATGAATATCCATTTGCATGCTTTGAACATCTCTATGTTCCATACAAATGAAACGTGGTACTCGGCATCGCAAATGCTAGTCTCAATCTCGAGCGATCCTTATCCTTATTTGCGGACGGCTCAATTGACTAGGAACTGTTTAGAATATACAGTGACTATAAGATGTGTTTCATGATAGCCATCCCCATGTGCTACCACATCTTACATACACTATAGTATATTCAAGGTCTTTATCAAAAAAACAATAGTATATCATAATATAACATTATGAAGAAAGATAAAGTCAATGCCATTATAAAAGTGTAAATTATATTAAACAAAAGATTGTTTATACATAGAGTCACAAAAGCCCTTAGCCACAAGTTGGCTAACCGGGCACCCACTCTTTCAATCTTCCACTTGCCCTAAAGCCAACTAGTCACAATACGCAATCCCATTGCTTCGCGATGTTTGTCAAACAATGGTCCTGGCAAGGGCTTAGTAAGCGGATCAGCGATATTGTCTGTAGAGGCCACTCTCTCGACACTGATGTCTCCTCTTTACACGATCTCCCGGATGATGTGTTATTTCCTCAGTACGTGTTTGGACTTCTGATGAGACCTTGGTTCCTTTGCCTGAGCAACGGCACCCGTGTTGTCACAGTACACCGGGACTGGACCAACAGCTTCAGGAATTACACCCAACTCTTGGATGAATTTCCTTATCCAAACCGCCTCTTTAGCAGCAGCTGATGCTGCAATGTATTCTGCCTCAGTGGTGGAATCCGCTGTGGTGTCCTGCTTGGAACTCTTCCAAGAGACAGCACCGCCATTGAGCACGAATACAAATCCAGAGGTTGATTTCGAGTCATCCACGTCACATTGGAAGCTAGATTCGGTATAGCCTTCCAACTTCAATTCTCTCCCTCCATAAACCATGAATAAATTCTTAGTCCTTTGCAAGTACTTAAGAATATCCTTCACGGCTTTCCAATGCATTTGACCGGGATTGTCTTGGTATCTGCTCATGACGCTCAGAGCATAGGCCACATCAGGTCTGGTAGATATCATCCCATACATGATACTACCTATGGCTGACGCATATGGCACGTGTGTCATCTTCTCTATCTCTTCGTCAGTCTTGGGACACATAGACTTGGATAAAGAAACTCCATAACACATAGGTAGATGTCCTCTCTTGGACCCATCCATTGAAAACTTTTTCAATATGGTGTTGATGTAGGTTGATTGAGTGAGTCCTATCATTCTTTTAGATCTATCTCTATAGATCTGAATTCCTAGAATATAGGATGCCTCACCTAAATCCTTCATCGAGAATCTACCTGATAACCATATCTTTGTTAACTGCAACATCCCTACATCATCCCCCATGAGTAGGATGTCATCAACATAAAGTACTAAGAATGTTACCGCATTCTTAACTACTTTCTTGTACACGCATGTTTCCTCCGGGTTCTTGATAAAAACCAAAATCCTTTATCGTTTCATCAAATTTCTGGTTCCAATTTCTTGATGCTTGTTTGAGACCATAGATTGATCTCTGAAGCTTGCATACCTTATGCTCGCTTCCCATGGATGTGTATCCCTTAGGCTGCATCATATAGATTTCTTCCTTAATGTTTCCATTAAGAAATGCAGTCTTTACATCCATTTTCCATATCTCATAGTCATACCATGCTGCTATGGCAGTAAGGATTCTTATGGACTTGAACATTGCAACTGGTGAAAAGGTTTCATCATAGTCAACTCCTTGTATTTGAGTATAACCTTTTGCCACCAATCGTGCCTTGTAGGTCAATACCTTTCCATCAGGCCCAAGCTTTCTCTTGTAGATCCATTTGCACCCAATTGGAACAATTCCATCGGGAGGATCTACTAAAGACCAAACTTGGTTAGAATGCATCGAGTCTATTTCCGATTGCATAGCTTCAAGCCATAAATTCGAATCCGCATCAGAAATTGCTTCCTTGAAGTTTCTTGGATCACATCCAATGTCGGGTTCACTTTGATCCCCTTCAAGAAGAAGACCATATCTAATAGGAGGCCTAGAAGTCCTTTCGGATCTCCTAGTAATAGGCGTGTCTTGTGATGATTCTTGAGGTGTAGGATCGCTATTTTGTATCTCGGGTTCTTCTCGAATTTCTTTGAGTTACATCATCTTGCCTTTCTTATCCAATAAGAACTCCTTCTCCAAGAAGGTGGCATTCCTTGAAACAAACACTTTTGTTTCAGCAGGATGATAGAAATAATATCCGATTGAATTCTTCGGATACCCTACAAAATAACATAAGGTGGATCGACTATCTAACTTATCTCCCACTGTCTGCTTCACGTAAGCAGGACATCCCCAAATCCTCAAGTACGAATACTTAGGAGCTTTGCCATTCCATAACTTGTATGGTGTTTTATCTACTGCTTTAGTGTGGACGTTGTTTAACAACAATACCGCCGTTTCAAGCGCGTAGCCCCAAAACGAAGGTGGGAGCTCAGTGAAGCTCATCATGGATCGAACCATGTCCAACAAAGTTCGATTGCGACGCTCCGAAACACCATTCCGCTGAGGTGTCATAGGAGGAGTCCACTGAGAGAGAATCCCATTCTCTTTTAGATAGTCCAAAAACTCGGTACTTAAGTATTCTCCACCTCGATCCGATCGAAGTGCCTTAATACTTTTACCTAGTTTGTTTTCTACTTCAGCCTTAAATTCTTTGAACCTTTCAAATGCTTCAAACTTATATTTCATTAAATATAAATACTCATACCTAGAATGATCATCAGTAAAGGTAATGAAGTAGGTGTTGCCATATTTAGTACCAATCCTAAATGGACCGCAAACATCTGTATGGATCAAATCCAACAGATTTTGACTACGCTCAGGTTTCCCTTTGAAAGGAGATTTAGTCATTTTTCCCTTTAGGCAGGACTCACAAGTAGGTAGAGAGTTAATATCAGACATATCAAACATGCCCTCTCCCACTAGCTTGTTCATCCTCCTTGAGGAAATATGACCTAGCCTAGCATGCCAAAGGTTTGCCGGATTTTGACTATCGTTTTTCCTTTTAATTGTTGTTACCGGTTTATCAACATAATTAATTGGAACGTCTTTTAATTTTAAGCTATATAGATCGTTTTCAAGTTGTCTATTTCCAATCAAACATTCATTCTTGTAAATATTGCAAATCTCATTCACAAAATTGCAAGAAAAACCATCTCTATCAAGCATAGAAATAGATATAATGTTTTTGACCAAATCCGGAACATATAAAACATCTCTCAAAAATAACTTAAAATTGTTCTGCAAAACTAAATAAATGTCTCCTATAGCTTTGGCTTCGACTCTAGAACCATTCCCGAGCCTTAGCTGGGTCTCACCCATCCTTAGCTTACGACTTCTTGTCATCACCTGCAAATCATTGCAAATGTGAGATCCACATCCGGTATCCAATACCCAAGAAGAAGTATTAAGCGAAACATTTATTTCAATGTAAAACATACCCTTTGCAGTTCGCAACTGTTCGAGGTATTCCTTGCAGTTACGTTTCCAATGACCGGGTTTCTTGCAGTAATGGCAAACGTTTTCATCTTTTATCCCAATTGAAGCCTTGGCCTTTCCCTTCTTATTTGGTACAATCTTCTTGGGCGGGGCAGAACGTTTCTTACCCTTTCCACTTGGTCCTTTCTTAGAGTTAGAAGAGGAGCCAACCAAGAGTACCGGTTTATCCTTATTTAGTGTGGCTTCATATGTGACAAGAATATTGACCATCTCTTCAAGGGTGGCCTCTATCTTGTTCATATTGAAGTTCATCACAAAACCGTAAAACGATGAAGGAAGTGATAGAACCAACAAGTCCGCGCTAAGTTCATGCTCCAAAGTCAAGTCGAGTGTTACCAACTTTTCAATGAGCCCAATCATGTGCTCCCCATGCTCACGGACCGAAGTCCCATCTCGCATGTGGCTCGTCATGAGCTCTCTGATGGTGGCATACCTCTCCGACCTTGACTGAGCTCCAAAGAGCTCCTTGAGGTTCTTGTGAATGTCAGAAGCATTCATGGCATCCTCGAATCTCCTTTGAAGCTCATCAGACATCGAAGCCTGCATGTAGCATTTGGCCTTGATATCATGGTCCCACCATAAATCAAGTTTGGCCAACTCTTCCGGACTTGTATTAGCCGGGGCTTCCTTCGGAGGCGGCTTCTCTAACACGTAGAAAGCTTTTTCCGAAGTAAGAATAATTTTCAACTTACGGAACCATTCCGTATAGTTTGCGCCAGTCAATTTGTTTTGTTCGAGAATTGAAAACAGTGGATTGCGAGAAGTCATTGTAATAATATACTGAAAAGGAAACAAACAATAATCAATGATTGTTTAATTAATTTACTAAGACATAAAATATGGCGAATTTTAATTTTATGAATTACACTCCCACTATTTTAACGATTTCACTACCCTCTAGTGAAAACGGGAAACTGTTTTCCTTAGTGAGAACATGGAGTCCAATTGACAAATCATGATCCTGAATAATATCAGCCAACCATAATTTTCAAAAGGTAGAGCCCAATTACTTCCAAAGTAACCCCCATGTTTTTACCTCATGTCCAATAAGGGCCCAATAATATGATGCCGTTTATTGTGACATGTCAAGATAACCCATCAATATTAAGTTGTGATGGACGGTCGCCATGTGGATCCCCAATAATATGAGTCAATCCCATGGGAGTTCCACCCAACTTACAACATGTGTCGATCTAATGTACAACTTTCCGACGAACGGGCCCCCCCAATAATATGAGCCGGACCGTATCCGCGGGTAGCATCTCATACATTGATCGTTGATGGAAGGTAGGAATATTTAAACAATATTTAAATTCCCTTTTTATTAATCTTGATATCAATTTTAAATCATATTTAAAATGAGGGATTTTTAATTTTGAAAATTTGTCTCATCATGCAATTTATGTATGCTTGCGGGATTCATACAATTTAGTCTAAACATGCATACATCAATAATATCATATATTATTTAAGGATGATCGATCCCATTAACTAATCGACCCGTGGTTGCCAATCACGAGTCTAAGTCCAATCCTAGGTGATATGCAAGTATGCAATGCAATCCTATTACATTGAGCTTCCAATTTAAATTTCTTCGGTCTTCATTGTCTGCTGGGCCCACCATTTCTTCAAATCTTTGTCTCCCACTAAGTCTAATAAATTTACAATAAATTTCGATGACAAATATGGGATACATTTTTAGGGGTGGGAACGGGCCATAAACCAGGCCCACTTTTATTACATATGACAATCATATTGGGCTATAAACCAAGCCCATTAATAAAATCCAACAACAATAAGACAAATGTAAATTATCTAACATACACCTAAAACATTGGTCATGGCAATCGATCATCCTTTATCCAATAATTAATTCAATAATTAAATAATTGGATAAACATGCAAAGGCATCATAATTTAAAAGATAAAATCATATTTTATCTTATCCAACCATAAGATCATATCTTATCATCAATTGTACCAAAATAATTAATTTTATAAAATTTAATTTAACGGATAAAATTTATAAATTTTCCAAAAATTCAAATTTATCCAAAAATCAATTTTAAAATTTTCGGACTCAAAAAATTCGATCCGATGCCTCGTGAACCAATCAAAAACAATTTTCGATCGGATCAAAAACTAGAATTTAAAAAAAATTAAAATTTTAATTAAAAATTAAAAATAATTTTTTCGTGCAGGGCAGGGCAGGGCAGCGCCGTGCGCTGCCCTAGGCAGTGATCCAATCGCTTCCCTTGGGCAGCGACGCTCGCTGCCCCGGGCAGCGACGATCGCTGCCCGATTTGCCCCTTAAAATTCAATTTTAAAATTTTCGTTTTGTTTCAAAAACCGAGGCTTAAAAATTTTGTACAATCGATTAATTTAATTGTTTGATCTGAGCAACCTGGCTCTGATACCACTGTTGGAAAACGTGTTCAGATCAATTAAGAATTGATACCTGGTGCAGCGGAAGTTTAAAAATTTTATTTTATTATATGAAACGATTGCATATATGGGTATCAAAACTTTTACAATTAAATTTTTTCAAGTAAAAATAAAACACGGTTAAATTTTTACCTCGTCAAGCAAAGGCTTGATCGTGGACTCCAATAATCTGCTCTTCTTGTAAATCCCGGGAACCGATGACAGTCACGATCTAACTCCGAAATTAGGTCCACGAATGAAAAACAGAAACCCTCTGATTGACTGCACTAGAAATCAATCAGAAGTTTTACGTAGAGAATAAACAGATATGATCTGTTAATTCGATTTGTAATTTTTCACAAAAATCACAAGTCGAATTTTCTCCAAAAGGAACAGAGGAATTTTCGAAAAACCTCTTGAATAATATAGACTGATTTTCGAAAATTTCTAGACTGAAAGCTTGTGTAATTTTTTAACACAGTACATATATTTATAGATAATTTCTAGACTAGATTAAGTTATAATTGCATTAGGACTCTAACTCCTTAGGGCCCACAATCCATAACTTAAGCCCAACAAGCCAAGCCCGTTGTTCTAGAAATTAATATAAAATTCATCGTGACTCCGATTGATAAACTGATTTCACCAATGTGCACAGAAACCATTTCTACATCTTTTAAAGTCAAGATAATTTTTCTGAATCCGAATTCAGTGATTTCCAAAAATGCTCATCCCTATGTCATTTTAGGAAATCCCACTCCCTTTTAATTAAGAAGTCCAACTTCTCTTTCATTAAATTTAACACTTTAAATTTAACTATCTCTACGGGGTTTTAGTAATCCATTACTTGTGTAACCCTCAATGGTTCAGGAATACAGCTAGCCATGGGCTCACAACTCCTTGTGACTCGGAACAACAATTTCCGACTTACCCATCGAATCATGGTAAGAGCGCCTAGCAACATCGCCCCATGATTCCCTAGGTATTACTGATAGTGCCTGCAAGAACCAGTAGATTTTGGTTAGCGTACAGTATGGTCCCTTCAACCAAATATCCCGATCGAATCAACAACCATTGATGCATCGAGAGTCGTTCGAGATTCGATAACTATGCATAACATCTTGGAGATCTATTAGTGACATCGCATGTGTTACTAGTAACACCAAGTAACCTAAAACACATCATGTACTCTGGCCAGAGATTCGTCACACTAATATCTCCTCAGATCGCATAGGATATCCACACTCGCAAGTATGTGGTGAATCCTTGACAACAAAGCATCGAATCCTATATGTGTCGTAACTGTACCCAATCCCGACACCTGATGACCCCAATAGAGTCGGTAAACGAGTCAAAGTACAGTACTAGCATATAGAGTCTCAATGATGTTTCAAGTAATAAGGACTAATGGTGTACAACCAAAAACCGCGGACTTTATCCACTCGATAAGTGATAACCACTTGGAAAGTCCGAATAGTGTAGTTCAATCATTCATCATATGAATATCCATTTGCATGCTTTGAACATCTCTATGTTCCATACCAATGAAACGTGGTACTCGGCATCGCAAATTCTAGTCTCAATCTCGAGCGATCCTTATCCTTATTTGCGGACGGCTCAATTGACTAGGGACTGTTTAGAATATACAGTGACTATAAGATGTGTTTCATGATAGCCATCCCCATGTGCTACCACATCTTACATACACTATAGTATATTCAAGGTCTTTATCAAAACAACAATAGTATATCATAATATAACATTATGAAGAAAGATAAAGTCAATGCCATTATAAAAGTGTAAATTATATTAAACAAAAGATTGTTTATACATAGAGTCACAAAAGCCCTTAGCCACAAGTTGGCTAATCGGGCACCCACTCTTTCACCTAGCAAGGTAGAGGCATTTATTAACTGGCCTAGACCTACGTCCGTACCTGAGATTTGTAGTTTCATGGGTTTAGCCGGGTATTATCGCCGATTTATTGCAGGATTTTCTAGCATTGCAAAGCCGATTACCCAGTTAACACAGAAGAATACTCCATTTGTTTGGACACATGAATGTGAAGCTAGTTTTGTGGAGTTGAAGAAACGGTTGACTAGTGCATCTGTATTATCTATTCCATCAGGTACAGGTGGTTTTACTGTTTATTCTGACGCTTCTCATAAGGGTTTGGGTTGTATTTTGATGCAGCGAGGCCATGTGATAGCATATGCTTCTAGGCAATTGAAACCTCACGAGATCAGATAATCAGTACATGATCTTGAGCTTGCAGCTATTGTCTTTGCATTAAATATTTGGCGTCATTATTTATATGGTGAGACCTTTGAAATATTCTCTGATCATAAAAGCTTGAAATATCTGTTTTCTCAGGCTGAGTTAAATATGATACAAAGACGTTGGTTAGACTTGATGAAAGATTTTGACTGTGAAATTAAGTATTATCCAGGGAAGTCTAATGCAGCAGCCGATGCACTGAGTAGAAAGGTATGTGATTTATCCTTATCTACTATGCGTGTCTCTAAGTTGATTGAAGATTGTTGTATTTCTGGTCTGCATTTTGAGACAAATGTACAACCTGTACGTGCGTATGCAATCACAGCTGAGCCGAAATTGTTTGTTCGAATTAAATAAGCTCAGAAAGCTGATCAGAACATTCAGAATTCGATTGAAAGAGTTAGGACTGGACATGAGTCAGATTTTCAGGTTAGCATGGATGGAATTTTGTTTGTTAATCGACGTATTGTTGTACCTGATATTGCAGAATTGAGGCAACAAATTCTGAAGGAAGCTCATTGCAGCAAGTTTAGTATCCATCCAGGGGGCAGAAAAATGTATAATGATCTGAAACAACAGTTTTGGTGGAAAATAATGAAAGCTGATGTGACAAAATTTGTATCCAGATGTTTAAACTGTCAACAGGTAAAGTCTGAAAGGAAGCGCCCAAGTGGTTTATTGCACAGTTTAGCAGTTCTGGAATGGAAATGGAATCATATTACTATGGATTTTGTCACAAAACTACCGAGATCATCAAGAGGATGTGATGCAGTTTGGGTCGTGATTGATAGACTGAATAAGTCTGCATGTTTTATTCCTTATCAGACGACGTAACGTCATGACCAAATGGCCAATATTTATATCAGAGATGTAGTGCGACTGCACGGTGTGCCTAAGTCGATAGTATCGGATCGAGATCCTCGATTCACTTCACATTTCTGGCATAGTCTACAGGAAGCTCTGGGTACTCGTCTGCATTTGAGTACATCATACCATCCTCAGACTGATGGGCAGTCAGAGCGTACTATATAGATTCTAGAAGATATGTTGCGAGATGTAATACTTGATTTTGGTACAAGTTGGCAAGAATCTTTGTCACTTGTTGAATTTTCTTATAATAACAGCTATCAGTCAAGCATTCAGATGGCTCCATTTGAAGCACTGTATGGTAGAAAATGCCGATCGCCGTTTTTTTGGGATGATCTTTCTGAAACACCGGTTACAGGACCAGATATGATCAGAGAGATGTCTGATAAAGTGAAACTGATACAAATCAGAATGAGAACAGCACAAGATCGATAGAAAAAATATGCAAATGTGAGGCGTAGACCTTTGAGTTTTGAACAAGGTGATCGGGTATTTCTGAAGATATCTCCTTTTCGAGGCACTGTTCGATTCGGAAAGAAGGGAAAACTATCACCAAGGTTTATTGGACCTTACTAAATTCTTGATAAAGTTGGTGATCTTGCGTACCGACTAGCATTACCTCCAGCACTGTCAGGTATTCACGATGTATTTCACGTGTCTATGCTGAGGAAGTACGAGCCCAATGCTTCCCATATTCTTCGTCCAGATGAAGCTGAGTTGGATGAAACATTGAGTTATTTCGAACGTCCTATTCAAATCCTTGATCATAAGGAAAAGCAGCTTCGAAACATATCCATTCCACTTGTTAAGGTGCAATGGAGTAGACACGGAGTAGAAGAAGCTACTTGGGAGACAGAACAGGATATGAGACAGCGTTATCCAGAGCTATTTCACTGATTTGAGTTTTCTTCAGTGTTTTTGTTATTTCATTATCTTATGTATATTCAGACTGCATGCGATTTCGAGGACGAAATCATATCTTAGTAGGGGAGAATTGTAAGGTCCGAGTTATTTAATTTTAATCCGAGTATATTTAATTTGAGAATTTTGGAGTTTGAATTTAAATTCTAATATTCTTAAATTATTTAGGATTGAAATTGAATTAAAAGTTGTCATAAGGACTGAATTGCAAATAGTGAAATTTTGAGGGGCCAAAACATAATTTTTGGAATTAGTGGAGGGCACATGTATTTTATTTGGCTTTGTACGTGTATATCATGTTTTTGGATCAGAATCCAGAAGCAACATCTCGATTCCTTCTTCATTTCAGATTGCAAGTTAGTTCTTCATCTTCAATTTTGTGTATCTCAAGATCCGTCCAACCGAATAAAATTATGAGCACGGTTTTGAAATCCTCGCAACAAGAGCTTCATTGTGATGTAAGTTTTATCTTGATTCTGTATATTTAGAAAATATGTTGTTGGGAGAACTTGGAATTTGATTATGGTTATGTATTCTTGGGTTTGTATTCGTGATTGTATCGAGGCCGGAACAAAGAACGGATATCGTTTGAATTTGTTATGATTTCCAGCTCTTGTTCAAAAGTTATGCTATCTGATTTGGATGGTTTATGATGATATTTTGCTGATATATGATGTTTAGAAGCTGGTTATGGTGGTTAGAATTGTTGGTTGTGAGTTTCGGTTATCGGTTTTGTTACCGTTACGCCGCCGGGTTGAGAAATTGATAGATTATGAATCCTTATGATTGAGCTGTGGTATAAATGAATTTTTGCTGATGTTATGGTCTTTAATACCATTCATTTCAGATTTAATCAAAGGACATCGACGTCGGGAGTTTTGGTTTCGAACCGGGAGAGATTTGATCAAAGTTGGTGAGCTTTAGACTTTGATACTTGAGTTTAGCTTGAGCAGATTTGTGATTGAAATTGTGTATTTTGTAGCTTGTGGAGTTAGCTAGCTCTTTATAAAGGAAGGTATGATACGACGATGATCAAGCTGGTAATGTTTAGTCGAGACGAGTTTGAAAGAGTGGGTGCCCGGTGAGCCAACTTGTGGCTAAGGGCTTTGATGACTCTATGTATAAACAATCTTTTGTTTAATATAATTTACACTTTTATAAAGGCGTTTACTTTATCTTTTATCATATTATTATGTTGTGACATACTATAAGATGTTTAGATGAAGACCTTGAATATACTATAGTGTATGTAAGATGTGGTAGCACATGGGGATGGCTATCATGAAACACATCTTATAGTCACTGTATATTCTAAACTGTTCCTAGTCGATTGAGCCGTCCGTTAATAAGGATAAGGATCGCTCGAGATTGAGACTAGCATTTGCGATGCCGAGTACCACGTTTCATTGGTATGGAACATAGAGATGTTCAAAGCATGCAAATGGATATTCATACGATGAATGATCGAACTACCCTATCCGGACTTTCCAAGTGGTTATCACTTATCGAGTGGATAAAGTCTGCGGTTTTGGTTGTACACCATTAGTCCTTACTACTTGAAACATCATTGAGACTCTATATGCTAGTACTGTGCTTTGACTTGTTTACCGACTCTATTGGGGTCATCAGGTGTAGGGATTGGGTACAGTTACAACACATATAGGAGTCGATGCTTTGTTGTCAAGGATTCACCACATACTTGCGAGTGTGGATATCCTATGCAATCTGAGGAGATATTAGTGTGACGAATCTCTGGCCAGAGTACATGATGTGTTTTAAGAAATGGTTTCTTAGTAGCACATGCGATGTCACTATTTGATCTTCAAGATGCATTGCATAGTTATCGAATCTCGAACGACTCTCGATTTACCTATGGTTGTTGATTCGATCGGGATATATGGATGAAGGGACCGTACTGTACGCTAACCAAAATCTATTGGTTCTTGCAGGCACTATCAGTGATACCTAGGGAATCATGAGGCGATGTTGCTAGGCGCTCTTACCATGATTCGATGGGCAAGTCGGAAATTATTGTTCCGAGTCACAAGGAGTTGTGAGCCCACGGCTAGCTGTATCCCTGAACCATTGAGGGTCACACAAGTAATGGATTTTTAATCCCCATTGAGATAGTTAAATTTAAAGAGTTAAATTTAATGAACAAAGAAGTAGGACTTCTTATATCAGAGTAGAGGAGTAAGATTTCCTAAAATGACATAGGGATGGGCATTTTTGGAAATCACTGAATTCGGATTCAGAAAAATTTATCTTGACTTTAAAATGTGCAGAAATGGTTTCTGTGCACATTGGTGAAATTGGTTTATCAATCTGAGTCATGATGAATTTTATATTAATTTCTGAACATGCGGGCTTTGCTTGTCAGGCTTGAACTTATGACTAATGGGCCCTAAGCTGTTAGCAGCCCATATTATAAATAAGTTATTGCAGTACAGAAATTAAACAACAGAGGTCACAAATTTTCGAAAAACCCTAGTTTTTTCTCCTAGTGGCCGCCGCCCCCTCCCCTCTCTGCTCGGAAAATTCCAGTCTGTGAATTTTGAATTTGCAGTCTGGTTTAACGGATCAAATTCGTTAATTCTCTTCGTAGAAACTTCTGATAGATTTTCTAGTGCAATCTATCAGAGGGATTAAACTTCTGTTCGTGGACCTGATTGAAAAATTGTTCGTCCATCAGTTCCTGGGATATACAACAAGAGCAGAGTAATCTGTTGGTGTCCATAATCTCGTTTCGAGATTCAAGGTAAAAATTTATAATTGTTATTTAATTTTTACACGCAAAATTTAATCGTAAAGTTTTGATACCCATGATATGGAATTGTTCCATATAAAATTTTTAAACTTCCGCTGCACCGGGTATCAATTCTGATTGATCTGATCACCATTTTCCAACAGTGGTATCAAATCCAGGTTGCTCAGATCAAGCGATTAAATTAATCGATTGTACAAAAAAAAACTTTTAAGCCTCGGTTTTTGAAACAAAATTAAAATTAAAATTTTTCGGGGCAAAACACGGGCAGCGATTGGATCGCTGCCCGGGGCAGCGATGGTCGCTACCCAGGGCAGCGCAGCGCTAGGTGCTGCGCAGGGCAGCGCACGGCGCTGCCCTGCCCGAGCCCCTTTTGGGGCGCGGGCTGCCCGGGATCGTCCCGGGCGGCCCGGGAAAATTAATTTTTTTATTTTAATTAAAATTTTAATATGTTAAAATTCTATTTTGGTCCGATCGAAAATTGTTTTTGATTGGTCCACGAGGCGTCGGATCGAATTGTTCGAGTCCGAAAATTTTAAAATTGATTTTTGGATAAATTTGAATTTTTGGAAAATTTATAGATTTTATCCGTTAAATCAGATTTTATGAAATTAATTATTTTTGGTACAATTGATGATAAGATATGATCTTATGGAAATATTGAGTAAAATATGATTTTATGTATAAAATTGGATTTTATATATAAAATATGATTTTATTTGATAAAAAGATAAAATATGATTTTGTATGTAAAATAAGATTTTATATATGGAATATGATTTTATCCTTTTAAATTTAATTGTCATTGCATGTTATCCAATAAATTAATTTTGAATTAAATATTATTGGATAAGAATGATCGATTGTCATGACCAATTTTGTAGGTGTATGTTAGGGAATTTACATTTGTTTTTATTGTTGTTGGATTTATTAATGGGCCTGGTTTATGGCCCAATATGAATTGTCATATGTAATAAAAGTGGGCCTGGTTTATGGCCCGTTCCCACCCCTTAAAATGTATCCCCTACTTGTCATAGTTATTTATTGTAAATACATTAGACTTAGTGGGAGATGAAGATTTGAAGACGGAGGTGGGCCCAGCAGACAATAAAGACTGAAGAAATGTAAATTGGAAGCTCAATGTAATAGGATTGCATTGCATACCTGCATATTACCTAGGATTGGACTTAGACTCGTGATTGGCAACCACGGGTCGATTAGAAATGGAATCGATCATCCTATATAATATATGATATTATCGTTGTATGCATGTTTTAGACTAAATTGTATGAATCCCGCAAGCATACAAATTTTAAATGATGAGACAAATTTTCAAAATTAAAATCCCTCATTTTAAATATGATTTAAAATTGATATCAAGATAAATAAAGGAAATTTAAATATTGTTTAAATGTTCCTACCTTCCATCAACGATCAATGTATGAGATGCTACCCGCGGATACGGTCCGGCTCATATTATTGGGGGGGCCCGTTCGTCGGAAAGCTGTACATTGGATCGACACATGTTGTAAGTTCGGTGGAATTCCCATGGGATCGGCTCATATTATTGGGGGATCCACATGGCGACCGTCCATCACAACTTAATATTGATGGGTCATCTTGACATGTCACAATAAATGGCGTCATATTATTGGGCCCTTATTGGACATGAGGTAAAAACGTGGAGGTTGCTTTGGAAGCAATTGGGCTCTACCTTTTGGCTGATATTATTCGGGACCATAGTTTGTCAATTGGACTCCATGTTCCCACTAAGGAAAACAGTTTCCCGTTTTCACTAGAGGGTAGTGAAATCGTTAAAATAGTGGGAGTGAGATTCATAAAATAAATTTCGCCTATTTTATGTCTTAGTAAATTAATTAAACAATCATCGATAATTGTCTGTTTCATCTCAGTATATCATTATGATGAATCTTCGTAATCCACATATTTCAATTCTCGAACAAAACAAACTTACTGGTGCAAACAATACGGAATGATTCCATAAGTTAAGATTTTCCTAAGTTCGAAAAAGATTTTCTAAGTGTTATAAAAGGCTTCTCCGAAAACAGCCCCGGCTGATGTAACTGCCGAAAGGTTGGCCGAACTAGAGAAATGGTTGGACCATGATCTCAAGGCCAAATGTTACATGCAAAATTGGACAAGTCTAAACAAGTTTGTCATCACTGCAAGAAACCCGGTCATTGGAAACGTAAATGCAAGGAATACCTCGAGCAGTTGCGAACTGCAAAGGGTATGTTTTACATTGAAATAAATGTTTTTCTTAATACTACTTCTTGGGTATTGGATACCAGATGTAGATCTCACATTTGCAATGAGTTGCAAATGATGACAAGAAGTCGCAAGCTTAGAATGGGTGAGACCCAGCTGAGGCTCGGAATGGTTCTAGAGTTGAAGCCAAAGCTGTGGGAGACGTTTATTTAATTTTGCAGAACGATTTTAAGTTACTTTTGAGAGATGTTTTATTTGTTCCAGATTTGATTAAAAACATTATTTCTGTTTCTATGCTTGATAGAGATGGTTTTTCTTGCAATTTTGTGAATGGGATTTGCAATATCTACAAGAATGAATGTTTGATTGGAAATGGACAACTTGAAAACAATCTATATAACTTAAAATTAAAAGGCGTTCCAATAAATTATGTTGATAAACCGGTAACAACGAACAAAAGGAAAATCGATAGTCAAAACCCGGCAAACCTTTGGCATGCTAGGCTAGGTCATATTTCCTCAAGGAGGATGAACAAGCTACTGGGAGAGGGCATGTTTGATATGTCTGATATTAACTCTCTACCTACTTGTGAGTCCTGCCTGAAAGGAAAAATGACTAAATCTCCTTTTAAGGGGAAACCTGAGCGTAGTCAAAATCTGTTGGATTTGATCCATACAGATGTTTGTGGTCCATTTAGAATTGGTACTCAATTTGGGCACACCTACTTCATTACCTTTACTGATGATTATTCAAGGTATGGGTATTTATATTTAATGAAATATAAGTCTGAAGCATTTGAAAAGTTCAAAGAATTCAAGGCTGAAGTAGAAAACAAGCTAGGTAAAAGTATTAAAGCACTTCGATTGGATCGAGGTGGAGAATACTTAAGTACCGATTTTTTGGACTATCTGAAAGAGAATGGGATTCTCTCTCAGTGGACTCCTCCTATGACACCTCAGCTGAATGGTGTATCGGAGCGTCGTAATCGAACTTTGTTGGTGTCCATAATCTCGTTTCGAGATTCAAGGTAAAAATTTATAATTGTTATTTAATTTTTACACGCAAAATTTAATCGTAAAGTTTTGATACCCATGATATGGAATTGTTCCATATAAAATTTTTAAACTTCCGCTGTACCGGGTATCAATTCTAATTGATTTGATCACCGTTTTCCAACAGAGTTCAATTTCTCGATTCCCTTAAATCACACATTACTTGGTTTTACATGTTTACATCTTTGATTCTACATTGCTGAAGTGTTGTAGCATGATTGTAGAGTTTAAAATTCCTTCAAGCTTTGCCACAATATCATTGATGAGTTATAAACTTCGATATCAAATATCAATGATGAGCTTGTAGCATTGATATCTCGACTTCGGTTATAGCATCAGTGATGAGCTTGAGCTTGAGCCTGATGATGAGTGATGCGTTCTAGCATCTAAACCGTGTCGTTCATTAGGCTTGAACTTTTGTTGTGTAGCTAATCGCTTTGCAAATTATATTGTCTATTAGATTGAAATGCATGAAACTTGCTATCTATGTTTCAATATATGTTTTCGTTGTTTCATACTAAGTTTTATACTTACCGGTGTATCCGGCTGTTGTTTTCTTTTGTGTGTGCATTGCAACAGAAGATGCAGGGCCGAGTCGTAGAAGGTCTTGAGCGATTGGAAGTTTAGAGAAGTGGCGTTTCGGGCTAAGAATGTAAAAGTGCTACCAAGAACTTGAGTTAATGTTATAGCATGTGTTGGTTGTGTTGTATAAACCTAGTGAAGGAAACTTGGAGTTAATTTGAATACTTATAGTATCTTGTAAACTTGGCTTTGAATAAAGTTGTCATGTATCTTATACATGTTGTTCTAGTATGTTAGCCTTGTTTATATTGAATCAAAAGTGGTTAGATAACAAGATACTAGCAAAGGTCAGCACAAGAGCATAATAAACATCTGCAGATTTTTTGCACTGCAGGGGCCGCTCGATCGGTGCACTTTGACCGATCGAGCGGTGCACTTGAAATGCTAACCCCAGGGTTTGGGATTTCTTGACCGCTCGATTGGTCAAGTTTAACCGATCGAGCGGAGGTCCAATTTCTTTTTTAAAAAAATTTATTTTCTTTTGTATTACTTGTGCTTAGTTCTAATGCTTAGTATTGAGTTGTGGGATTAAAGTAGACGAGCCCGGGGTCGCCACACAGTCTTAGAATCCCTCTCATTCCGGCATGAAATCGGTTCATTCATGTCTTCCTATGCCTAAAAGCCTGTCAGGAGCCGCTAATTGTCCTGCAACCTCTTGGCACCGGCGATCACTCTTCGCCCTCTTATTAGCCACGGGCGTCACAGTGGTCCCCCCGGGTCACACTGTAGTTCCGCCCCTAGATTGATATGATCCTAATAAGCTTAAGTTTGATTTCTTTTTCTTTTTTTTTAAAATAAATTACTCAAGAAAATATTTGGTTAGTATATTAGATATGTGTTGAATCCGATATTTTGGTGATAACAAACAACAACTCATTGTATAGGAATGTGCTGCCAACCATTGTATTTCAGGAACCTACTACAACTTCTACCGAAAGCTTGTCAACCGCCTTTGCTCTCGACCGGCTGAAGTCACAAGCCTATCAACTGGCTATCAAGACCAGCAGAGGATAAATCTATCTACCGGAAGCTTGTCAACCGCCTTTATCTCTCGACCGGTTGAAGTCACAAGCTTATCGACTGGTTATTCAAACCAGCAGAGGACAAATATCTCTACCGGTAGAATGCCAACTGCCTATCTAGATATCTCGAGACAAGTACCTATGACAAGATGTTCTTTGCAGGATCTTTTATTAAAAGCAGAACCGGCGTTTCAGAAGATTTTTTGACTCCTGCAAATCAAGACAACAGGTTGTACCAAAATGGCAAAAACACAGAATGACTGCAGATAAAGCATTCGACCGTTTATTCCAGTTTTGGACCCTGGAAGTTGTCTGCAGTGTACGATCCTCATGCAGAATCATCAATGCATTTATGAGCATTAAATGTGCATTCAATGCAGCATCAGAACGTTCAAAATAAAGACGTTGATGATTGACCTATATAAAGGGAAGATTGCTCAAACAACAACAAGTGATACGAGACAACGAAGAGAGACAAGCAACTCAGAAAAATTTCAATCACTTGACTAATATCAGAAGTCCTCATCTGATATACTTGAGCACACTTACAAGATCAATCATCTACTGCTCAAATAAACCCTCGCCTACAGTTCACATATCTGATCGTCAAGGATCATCCTAGGGTTTTCAAGCCTCTCGACCGCTCTGCAGTCTGAGAAGCTCAACTCAACTATACTCAGTGTTGAAGAGACTTGAAGCTGCTCTGAAAGCTTCCACCAGTCTGATAAGAACTGAGAATCTTATCTGTGTAAATCTAGGAGTTTCGGATTAGGCATTGGATAAGTCCTAAGTCTGAAGTGGGTGTATTACAAGACGTTGTAATAACCAAAGTCTTCTAGTGAATTCCTTCCTAAGTGGAAGAAGGGGAGACGTAGAAGGATTAAGCCTTCGAACTTCCATAAAATCGTGCTTTAGCATTTACTGCCACTTATCTCACATCCTGCTCATACATTGCATTATAAACTTTGCATCACTAAAACCTCTGAACTATTTCCGCACTATTTAAGTTGTTCAAAACGTTTTAGAAGTTGAGAAAACTGATTAAGTGAACTAAACTTCACTTGATCATTTTAAAGAAGTAGAAGAAAAGTTTCAGAGTGTATTCACCCCCCCCTCTACCCTCTGAACCGATCCCAACAAGTGGTATCAGAGCGGGTTCCTTTCTCAACTGCTGATCTGAAGTTTTCAAATCATGACTTCTTTCAACAGAATTCCTATGTTTTCTAAAGAAGAGTATGATGATTGGAAAATTCGCATGCAGGCACATCTTGCAGCACAGGATGATGACATGCTATATGTCATAACAGACGGTCCTATCAAAATTATGAAGGTCAACCCAGCTCTAGCCGATGGTGCAGGACAAATGATTGAGAAACCAAGAGCTGAGTGGACCACTGAGGACAAAAAGAAGGCCAATCTTGACAATGTGGCCCGGGACATCCTATACAAAACACTGGACAAGAATATGTTCAGCAAAATCAAGTCATGTTCCACAGCAAAGGAGATTTGGGAGAAGCTCACTCAGCTGTGTGAAGGGAATGACCAGACAAAGGAAAACAAGCTCACTCTGGCCATTCAAAAATATGACAACGCCAAAATGAAGCCAGGGGAAACCATGGCTGAATTTGATGAACGGTTCAGTAGTATCATCTGTGATCTTACTGCTTTAGGTAAAACTTATACTAACCGAGAAATTGCTGTGAAGGTTATGAGAGCTCTGCCCAAAGAATGGGAGATCAAGACAGTGGCCATGAGAGAGTCAAAAGACTTGAGCAAGGTTGAACTGCATGATCTCTTTGCTGATCTCAAAGCCTACGAGTTCGAGCTCAACATGAGAACAGAAGATGAACCATCCACATCTCAACCAACCAAGGCCTTAACCTCAACCGTGATACGTCCACCGGTCGAGGAACCTCCAAAGAGATCAGCTGAGCAAATCAGCAATGAAGCCATGACACTCTTTGTCAAGAAATTTGGTAAATTTATGCGTAAAAACAATTCTAAATTTAAAAATTATCATAAATCGGACCATACAAACGATGGTCCTACTTGTTTTAACTGTGGAAAGCCAGGCCATTTCATTGCAGACTGCACCAAGCCTAAGAACAATGATCAGAAGCAATTCTCCGAAAGAAGAAGGGGTAAGGAGGATAAAAGGACGTTTAGAAAAGGAAAAGACCAAAGGGTTCTAGTAGCAGATGAAAGCAAAAGCAAGTGGGCTGAGTCTGACTCTGACAACTCCAATACCGGAAGCTCTTCAGATGACAGCGATGATGAAAAAGTGGAATGCCTTATGGCCGACATCGAAGAAGAAGCTGAGGAGGTATTTGACTTTGGCTCACCTGAATTTACTCACAGTGATTTAGTTACTGCTTTACACGAAATGGCTAATGAATACAAAGCATTATCCAAGGAGTTCGAGGAAGTAAAGGCAGAAAGAGCTAATCTAAAAGATAAGTCAAGCAAATCAAGCTGCATGCAGCAAAAAGAGCTTGATGGTCTTAAGGTCAAGCTAAGTCTGCTGGCTACTGAGAACGACACCTTGAAAAGAGTATTCCAAGCTACCTTGATTGAAAATAAAAAACTACTTGAAACCATTAAGGCTTGGAATAAATCTTCGGTAACCATTGACAAGATTCAAGAAATCCAAAGACCGGTACATGATAAAACCGGTCTAGGGTTTGGAACAAATGAACAGTCTATGGAATCCTGTATTCAGTCAAGCCTGGACAAAGGCAATCTTAACAAAATAAGATTTGTCAGGTCCAGCACGATATATGAACACGATGAGTGCAGCTTTGACAAAAATCAGAAAGTATCGAACGAACGAAGCTCTAAGCATAAAGGGCTGGGATATGTGGATCCCCAGACCTCTAATCAAAGAGGAACTTGGATCAAACCAAAACCTAATGAAAGAAGAAAGGAAAACCAATCTAATTTCAAAAGGCCATGGAATGAGTCTAACTACTCTAAGAAAATATGGTCAAAGGAGAAGCCTTACCAGTACTTTAATTGCAGGCCAGTTCAAAAGAGGTACATGCTAACTGATGAAAATAAAAAAGGCAAGCAGCACACAGCAACCTCACAAGCACACACATTTACTGCCTATCAACCGCACAGATTTCTGGACACACACACGGGCAAACCTGTAAGGGTGTTCCAGGTGTGGGTCCCGAAAGGGCTAATCCGACCTGGACCCTACTAGATATGGGTACCAAAAGTTCTTCACTCTTTGCAGGTACTAAAAGTCCAAACGGGCGAGAAAACCACTTCTATCAAGGACACTACCTGGTATTTAGATAGCGGGTGCTCACGACACATGACAGGGAATCCAGAACTTCTAACAGAAGTGGTGTTGTGCAAAGGACCAAAGATCAGCTTTGGAGACAACTCCAAAGGTAAAACCGTGGGTAAGGGTAAGATCATCCATGGTAACATCATTATTAAAGATGTGTTACTTGTTGACAAACTATGCTATAATTTGATAAGTATTAGTCAACTATGTGACAATGATCATTCGGTCGAGTTTCACAAACACACTTGCCTCATAAAAAATGACAAAGGTGAGACTCTTATGACCGGTGTACGAGACCTAAACACCTACAAGGTAAACTGGTCTTGCTCACATATTTCTTCACCCACTTGTCTTACTGCTCATCATGATAAACATTGGTTGTGGCATAAGCGGTTAAATCATCTAAATTTTAAGTCCATTTTTAACTTGAGGAAGCATGATTTGGTTTCTGGTCTGCCCGAAGGAGATTTTATAAAAGACAAAGTTTGTCCTGCTTGTCAACTAGGAAAGCAGGTGAGAGCAACTTTTAAAAATAAAGGGTGTATGTCTTCTTCCAAATGTTTAGACTTACTTCACATGGACCTATTTGGTCCTATACCAGTAAGAAGCATAGGGGGAATGAGATATGCTCTTGTTGTTATAGATGACTTTTCTCGATTTACTTGGGTCATCTTTCTCTCTTCAAAAGATCAAACTGCACCTCACCTGATTAAGCTTTTTAAACGCTTGCAAAATGAACAATCTACTGTGATAGATAGAATCAGGAGTGATAGAGGGACTGAATTTTTAAACACCACTCTTATGACTTATCTAGATGATCAGGGAATCAAGCATGAGTTGTCAGCTGCTAGATCCCCACAGCAAAATGGGGTGGCTGAAAGAAGGAACCGTACTTTAAAAGAAGCAGCCAGAACTATGATTGCTGATTCAAATGTTTCTCAAAGACTTTGGGCAGAAGCAGTTAACACAGCTTGCTATACTCAAAACAGATCTATGATTAATAAACGATTTAACAAAACTCCATATGAGATCTGGAATGGCACAAAACCTGACATTTCTTATTTCAAAATTTTTGGGTGCAAATGCTTTATCCACAACAATGGCAAAAACCATTTGACAGCCTTCGATGCCAAAGCAGACGAAGGAACTTTTATTGGTTACTCAGCCGTTAGCAGAGCTTATCGAGTGTTCAATCAAAGATCACTAACGGTCGAGGAAACCATTCATGTTGTTTTTGATGAATCTACTCTATGTACAGAACAAACTCAAGGGAGCATAAATGATCTGAGTCACAGACTGGAAAACACAAATCTACAGGAAGAGAATGACAGTGATCTATATCCTCCAAAGAAGGATGATCCAGTTCCCTCTACCGGGTGTGATCAAACAAGGCCAGAAGTGGATCCACCGGTTGATAACAATCCTCCAGCCAATGATGATCCAGTAAACGAGGACGTTCATCAACCAATTGATGACAACCCTTTAGGGAATTATTTTAGGTGGAACAAAGATCATCCACCTGGGTTGGTCATAGGTGACCCTTCTGCTCCTCGAAAAACACGTGGTCAAATGATTAATGAATTCTTGCATGCAGCTTTCATATCTCAGGTAGAGCCCAAGAAAATAGATGAAGCTCTATCAGATGCCAGCTGGATTGAAGCTATGCAAGAAGAGTTGAATCAATTCACCCGCAACAATGTTTGGCATCTAGTTCCTCGACCGAAAAATCAAAATGTGATTGGAACTAGATGGGTGTTTCGTAACAAGCTCGATGAACATGGCACTGTTGTGCGTAACAAAGCTCGACTTGTTGCTCAAGGATTCAGACAAGAAGAAGGCATAGACTTTGAGGAATCTTTCGCGCCAGTTGCAAGACTAGAAGCAATCCGCATCTTTCTTGCTTATGCAGCCTTCAAGAATTTTAAAGTTTATCAAATGGATGTGAAGTCTGCATTCCTCAATGGTCTACTTCAAGAAGAGGTGTACGTTGAACAACCACCAGGTTTTGTCAATCCTACTCATCCTCAATATATCTATAAACTTGACAAAGCTCTCTATGGATTAAAACAAGCACCGCGTGCTTGGTATGACACTTTGCTAAAATTTTTACTGGAACATGATTTCCAAATTGGAACGGTCGATAAGACCCTGTTTAAATTTGTAAAAGGTGATCATGTGTTACTAGTACAAATTTATGTTGATGACATTATATTTGGGTCAACTAACCCCAAGTTGTGCTCAAAGTTCTCTAAACTGATGAAGGAGAAGTTTGAAATGAGCATGATGGGCGAGCTAAACTTCTTTCTTGGACTTCAAGTAAAGCAACTTGAAACTGGAATATTCATCAATCAGTCCAAGTATGCCAAGGAATTGGTAAAGAAGTTTGGAATGGAACAATGCTCAACTGTATCTACCCCCATGAGTACATCAATTAAGCTTGATAAAGATGAAGGGGGAATTCCGGTTGAGGTAACCATGTATCGAGGCCTTATTGGTTCACTGCTCTATTTGACTGCCAGTCGACCGGATATCATGTATTCAGTTTGTTTATGTGCTAGATTTCAAGCCGCACCTAAGCAATCTCATTTCATTGCTACCAAACGAATACTTAAATATATTAAAGGAACTACTAATGTGGGTCTTTGGTATCCCAAAGATTCAAATCTTAATCTTATTGGCTATTCAGATGCAGATTATGCAGGTTGTAGAATTGATCGCAAAAGTACAAGTGGCACATGTCAATTCCTTGGAGATAGACTAATCTCGTGGTCAAGTAAGAAGCAGACATCAATTGCTACCTCGACCGCCGAAGCAGAATACCTTGCTGCTGGCAGCTGTTGTGCTCAAATACTCTGGATTCAACAGCAGCTTAATGATTATGGGATTCGGTCGAGTGAAGCTCCAATCTACTGTGACAATACAAGTGCCATAGCCATCACTCACAATCCAGTGATGCACTCTCGGACAAAGCACATTGATGTCAGGCATCACTTTATCCGAGATCATGTCTTAAAGAAGGAAATTAGGCTGGAATACATCTCTACCGATCAGCAAGCAGCAGACATATTCACCAAGCCTCTACCGGACGCTAAGTTTTCATATTTTCGAAATATTCTTGGCTTAGTAGATTTAAGTTAGTATGCATGTGTTTAGGGGGAATGATTGTCAATATGACATTAATAGATCAGCTGTTACGTTGCCATTAATATTGACATATCATCCGCCTTTAACTAGTCTCTGACAGGCTTCGTACTAGCAGCTTGGTGCTTTGAACCAAATGACATTAATTGGGCGCCGTGATTATGCTCTTCAAAACTTTTTGAATTTCAAAAATACTTTTCATGACATCACCCTATGGCCCATAGGTTCCTATATATACTTCTTTACACTCGTATATCAATTTTTCACCTTTGCTAAAAACTTTCATATTGTATTAAACGCTCCATCGAATTACTCTCAAGCTTTTGCTTACTCTTTGCTCGAGTTCTTATCTATAGATATCATGTCGATCCAGAAGACTTGCCTCGCCATCAACTTTGATTCCGTTGTTAAGGCAAACAACGCAGGAATAACTGAGGTCTTCACCATGCTTGAAGCCTCTGGACTGAGGAAATTTCTGGAATGCAGCGCCATCTGCGATTTGCCTGTTTTGAAGGAGTTCTTCGCAACCGCTCAAATCGAGCATGGGACTATCAAATGCTTGATCAAGACAGAGGTCTACTCCTTCAATCAGAAGTTCTTCGCCAGCACATTTGATCTGCCCTCCAGGGGTTTGACAAAATGCACGGATCTTCCAGATGGTAACTGCTCTTATTGGTTGAAGGAGTTCTCAACTACTGATGCTCCGATCAAACTGCCGGCCCAGAAGACATCTCTCAAAGCTCCATTCAGGCTACTGACTAATATCGTGGCCAAGAATCTTCTGGCCAAGGCTGGATCTTACGACAAGGTGACGCTGGAGAAATTTCAATACATGGCTTGTATTGCCTCCAAGATCAACATAAACTGGTCAGACATTCTGTTCAATATTCTATGTGAAATGATCAGGGGCAAAGGGCAATCCGAGGGATTTGCTTTGCAAATCTGCCACATCTTGGGCGTCCTTGGAGTGGACTTTTCCAAGACTGAGCCTCTGCATCCCACCAAATGGCTCAACAAGTCTACGATTCTCAAATTCCTGAACAAGAAAGAGACTGCGGTCGACACCTTGCCCTCAACCGCAAAGGTTATTGCTATCCCTCAACCGCTTTCAACGGTTTCGGTCGTGGCCAAACCAGTCCATACCAAAAAGTCTGCCAAGCGTCAACTGATCATCGAATCTGACTCTGAGGATGAATCACGTGAGAATGTTCCACTGATTCAAGCTTTCAGCAGGTCATCCCCTTCGGTCTCCAAAGCAGCTGTGTCATCCACGCCTGCAGGCGAGAAGAAGAGGCAGCACAAGAAGCTAAAGTCTCTTTCTGGACTTGCTCCTACCCTGCCAACGGTCGAGACTACTACCGTTGTTGCTTCTACTGCTCCTCGTCCTACAAAAGGTGTGATAATCCGAGAAGGTGCCTCATCAGCTCCTGAGGTCACTCTAGCTGATCCCAAAGACAAAGGGAAAGGTGTGATGATCTACACACCCAAGGCTCAACCAGCAGCTACGATAGAACTCAATATGATCATCTCTCACGTACTCCGTACTATCAAGCGTCATCTACAACGTTTTGACAGATGGCATCACTCCCGCACTCACTTGACACTCGCTCAAATATTTCCTAAATGGAAATCTCTAAACGTCATTGAGCAGAAGATGCTTCTATTTGCTGATACTGAAGACATCGTGGAGGCTCTGGGAAGAAGACATCTCATAGACTTGAAGCTTCGAGGAAGCCTGCTATCACTGCTAATTAATGAGCGTGTCAAGAATTTCAAATCCAAGAGTCCTACCGCTGCCGATGACTTTGTGATTTTGACTGGACTACAGGATAGTCTACGTCAAATCACTCAACTACTTCAGCACTTCCAAGCTCTCAACAATGTCAAAACACCAGCTTCAGCAGCCTGTTTGCAAGCTTATGTGCTGGAAGCACAAGTGATGATGAAAACCTTTCTCACTCAAGATCAGGGTGAAGAAGACGTCTATGCTCTTCCTTCTTCAGATGGGATTCTGACCGATCTCATCACTGCTGACCTCTTTCAATCATATGCTCTAAGATCGAGTGTAGCAGCATCTTCATCGGTCGACCCCTCCTCAACCGCAGTCCAAGTAGTTACTCCACCGGAAGCAGTTGTGATTGCTCGCTCCTCTCCCGTGACGACCGCTCACACTTCTCCCGGTCATTCACAAGATGTTTTAGAAGTGGCTGCACAAGAGATACCTGTCACCTCTGTGACAGAGGCTCCTTGCAGTAGTGAAGCAACAGTGCCCCCAACGGAGATATCAAGCACTATTGTATCACCTGCATCTCCAGAACAGCAAGTGACTGATGCTGATCCAGCACTTCAACCGTCTCCATCTACTGAAAAGTTTATGGAAGATCTCATTATGGATGAACCAAGTGCTGATCCTGGTACTCCACCAACCATATTGGCTGCAGTCGAAACTATTACATCTCCAACTGTACCATTATTGGAAGGTCCATCGGGTAGCTCTCCAGCAAGTTCACCCGCACCACATCATCGTGAGTCTAGCCCTGTTTCACCAAGAAATGACTCAGAAGGGCAAATGATTCAGACTGATGATTCTTTAATTGAAGCCATGGCCGCAGCTCTAGATCATACCTTGATAAATCGGCTTCATGAGCTCATGCAAACGGTTAGGTCCTTCTCTCAAGACATAACAAACTCATCCTTATCGGTCGATAATTCACGCCAGACGATGATTCGGCATTTCGAGACCGTGTCTCGAGACCTCGCTCGTCTGTCCACAGAGATCACTAATCATCATCGCACTCAAATCAACACGCTCTCTACCGTCTCCGAACAAGTTATCCGATCCGAAAATCGCCTTCATAAGCAGTTGAATGATCGGATGGACACTATGCAAGCCACTCTACTTGCTCAAATCGATGCAAAAATAGACACTATGCAAGCCTGCCTTGGCACTCAACTCACTGAGGTCATCCTTCGGCTTAACCAAGGTGATGCCAAAAAGGGGGAAGAAGAGCAACGTAGAGCAGCAGAGGCAAGAAGACGTGAAGAAGAGTCCAGAAGAAAAGAAGAAGCCGACAGAAGAAGAAGAGAAGGCGATAGGTCAGGAGGAGCCAGTTGGTTCAAAAGATGAACAACTTATCTCTTCTTTACTTATCGCAGCCGCATCTTTTTTTTTCTGTAGGTGTAATAAAAATGCTTATTGTACTTAATGAAATTCATTCTCTCAATGAAGTTCATTTTAATGCTTTCATATTGTTCTTGGAGCACTTAAGTTTTGTCATCACCAAAAAGGGGGAAATTGTTGAATCCGATATTTTGGTGATAACAAACAACAACTCATTGTATAGGAATGTGCTGCCAACCATTGTATTTCAGGAACCTACTACAACTTCTACCGAAAGCTTGTCAACCGCCTTTGCTCTCGACCGGCTGAAGTCACAAGCCTATCAACTGGCTATCAAGACCAGCAGAGGATAAATCTATCTACCGGAAGCTTGTCAACCGCCTTTATCTCTCGACCGGTTGAAGTCACAAGCTTATCGACTGGTTATTCAAACCAGCAGAGGACAAATATCTCTACCGGTAGAATGCCAACTGCCTATCTAGATATCTCGAGACAAGTACCTATGACAAGATGTTCTTTGCAGGATCTTTTATTAAAAGCAGAACCGGCGTTTCAGAAGATTTGTTGACTCCTGCAAATCAAGACAACAGGTTGTACCAAAATGGCAAAAACACAGAATGACTGCAGATAAAGCATTCGACCGTTTATTCCAGTTTTGGACCCTGGAAGTTGTCTGCAGTGTACGATCCTCATGCAGAATCATCAATGCATTTATGAGCATTAAATGTGCATTCAATGCAGCATCAGAACGTTCAAAATAAAGACGTTGATGATTGACCTATATAAAGGGAAGATTGCTCAAACAACAACAAGTGATACGAGACAACGAAGAGAGACAAGCAACTCAGAAAAATTTCAATCACTTGACTAATATCAGAAGTCCTCATCTGATATACTTGAGCACACTTACAAGATCAATCATCTACTGCTCAAATAAACCCTCGCCTACAGTTCACATATCTGATCGTCAAGGATCATCCTAGGGTTTTCAAGCCTCTCGACCGCTCTGCAGTCTGAGAAGCTCAACTCAACTATACTCAGTGTTGAAGAGACTTGAAGCTGCTCTGAAAGCTTCCACCAGTCTGATAAGAACTGAGAATCTTATCTGTGTAAATCTAGGAGTTTCGGATTAGGCATTGGATAAGTCCTAAGTCTGAAGTGGGTGTATTACAAGACGTTGTAATAACCAAAGTCTTCTAGTGAATTCCTTCCTAAGTGGAAGAAGGGGAGACGTAGAAGGATTAAGCCTTCGAACTTCCATAAAATCGTGCTTTAGCATTTACTGCCACTTATCTCACATCCTGCTCATACATTGCATTATAAACTTTGCATCACTAAAACCTCTGAACTATTTCCGCACTATTTAAGTTGTTCAAAACGTTTTAGAAGTTGAGAAAACTGATTAAGTGAACTAAACTTCACTTGATCATTTTAAAGAAGTAGAAGAAAAGTTTCAGAGTGTATTCACCCCCCCCCCCCCCTCTACCCTCTGAACCGATCCCAACAATATGTAAATCAGTAAATCTAAGGATATATTACATATACATCCTCTTAAGTTTATCATAACTACACATAATTCAATTAACTTTGAAAATTACTTAAACATTCCCATATTTTTTTTATACACCTTAAATTACCATTTTTTATTAATAATATTAAAAAACGTCTATGGACATTTTAAACTTAATTTATTAAGAAAAAAAAGTACAAAAAATGAATATAAACCAAAATAAAAAATTTTATTTTGGTTGTGAATCGTTAAGACTCAAAATATTATAAAAGCTTGATTCAAACATGATGTCACATATGCATTTTCAAAGTTAGTTTGGTTTTTTTAATTGTAATAAACTTTAGAGGACGTATATACAATTAACTTTAAATCTAAATTTAAACGTTGTAGATGAATATACAAATGTTTAAAATTCTATAAAAATTAAAGAGTCAATTTTTTTTCCTTATAAAATTGACATAAATCAACATTAAATCATTTATCACAAAAACTCTAGTGAAATGATCTCACGGGTCAATTCTGTGAGACAAATCTACTAGTTAACTCACTCATGAAACATAATTATTTTTTATGCTAAAAATATTATTTTTTTTATTGTACATATGAGCAAGATTAACACGTCTCACAAAACACACACTCATCATTTACTTATGCACGCATTATTAATTAATGTAATTTTTTTCCGTATAGTTAAAATAATATTTAATATACAAATTTTAATATGTACTAAAATTCATTTAGTACACGGATAAATTGTCAATTTGAAATATTGAAAATAATTTAATAGATACATGATCAAGTTAAAAAATCAATTTTACCCGTTTTAAAATTATTTTAAGTCCAACATTATTATTAAATTCATCTAGATACGGGATAAAACCTTCAAATATCCATGTTGTTTTCATGTTTTATCCCACTAAATACACACTCTATGTTTCAAGATTATTTTACAGATTAAAAGTATAAACATAAATTTATATTTATTTAAATTTTATATTATAATAAATACATCATACTCATTGTATACAAATGTAATAAATATTAATTAATACAAAAATTTAAAGATATATATAACCGATAAACTATACCTTAAAATATAATTATAAATATATAATAAAACAATGTTGTACTCTGATCTATATTTTAGTCTTATAATTATATATATATATATATATATATATATATTAATAAAATTACAATGCAAATCAAAATATACAAAGATAAAATATATTAGTAAAAAAATCATGAAACTAACTAGAAATATCTAAACCATGTACAAAAACTTTTGGCAATCAGAATCATATAAATTAGGATAATGAGAGAGATTCACAACCTCCACGATTTATTTATTTTTTTTTTTTCTCAAGGAGATATATCATTAATTTATGATACACAACTTTCATCTTGAAAACGTTTCCGGACGTATGATATATATAATTTTCTTCTTATTAATTATAGCATAATAAATTTTACTTTATTTTTACAATTTTAATTTTAATTAATAAAATAATATAAATCTAAAAAAGTAAAATGTGTATCTAGTATAATTAAAAAATAAAAATATTAAACTTGAGAAAATTTATGTAATTTAAAATATGTTTTACATTGTGTTCATTCACTACTATTTTAGCGTAGAAGAGGGGTTTAGGGTTTCTTGTGTGCTAGCATAAAATCGAGAAAGGTTGAATTCAAAATGAAGGGTCCTGCTAGGATTTACTGTAGAGCCACAATCCACTTTGAAAATTTGTTTCAGAATTGGATCCCATGGAAAAAATGCTTACTCATCATCCAACTCAAGATTTAAATAAGTAATTTACTCTTCGTAACTATTACAAGTACAAACACCGACGGTAGGAAATTTTATTTGAATAAAATTGGCTTTCCATTAAAACTTCATAAACTGGAAGGAACCAGCCCACGCAAAGCCGCCCACAATGCCCCATTTATCATGCATGTGCCAGATTTTTTATTTTTATTTTCTAATGATGACGATAAAGCCGCCCACAATGCTGAATTTATCATGCATGTGCCTGACGATGATGAGGAGACTTATCAGGCATTGATGATGAACATGACAAGAATGGTAGAAGGTGCGCTCCATGAGCTGAATCACGACTTTCGACTTTCTATCTCGGTCAGTTCCTATCCTTAAATTGTGTGATTGCTCTTGTTAAGTTTCTTATACATGTGCAGTGAGAGAAAAACTGAGAACCATAGAAACACAATTGATCCAAAAAAAGGAGTACTTTGCTTGTCGACTAGCCGACAAGCTTGTAAAGGCACGACGGGAGGACGACAGAGAATATGACATGCAATATGACATACAGTGTAATAGGAAATCAACAATATCCATCTAAAGATCAGTGGGCTGGTAAAGCTTTTTCAATACAATCAAGTTCTGAAATCAAATTCTCAAAAATCGAGTTAGGTTGTGGATCAGCCGTGATTCCATGAGAAATTTAAGGGTTTGTGGGTCAGGTTCATTTTTTACATCCCCGATTATAAATAAAATATTAATTAAATAGGATTAATGCATTATTAACTAACAAAATAAGTCATCAAGTATCAACTATTTAGAATTACCGAAGGTTTGTGTAGATATTTCCAAGGGTGTTCGGACCTACAAATCATCAACACGTCCAATGCGGATCAACATGTGATCGGAGCTTCCGATCATACTCATGCAGACATGTGACAACTCAAGCCTGGTGACTTTATAGCCAGTTTGGAATTTTTTTTGAACACCATATATAAATATATCATAGGAGATTCATTTCCTTGGCACCACTAGTTATGTTGCGAAGTGCTTCTATAATAGACAGATACTTTTATATATTTCATAATGAAAATTTGGGTATTGTTTGTTTGAAAAAATATATATTTTTTATATTGATGCCATAAATATTTATCATGTAGTATTTATTTTGTAAAATATTTATAAATAATTGTTTGTTTTGTGCAGTAAGTCTATTTTAAATTTTTTACTACGCTTTCAAATTTAAATCACATATAGTCGAGATTTCGTTGTTATATAGATAAAGTAAATTATTATTATTAATAATATTATGTGCTTTAAATTTTAAAATTAATTATTTTGTTAAAACAATAAAAAATCAAATCGAGGTTGTTTGGGTTGATTTGGTTGGTCTGGTTCGGGTTGGTCGTTTTCGGATTCGGGTTAAGAGATTTTTTGATAATATCTTGCGTCAACCCGACTCAAACACCCGAAACCACCAAAAGCCTAAAAAGATGTATTATTACCATGTATACTCTTATAATTTAAATTGAATGAGGATACTGCCTTTATGATTTGATTAATCATGTCAATGTCAAAGCACTTGATACCTTGTTGTACGAAGAGAAGTTGAATGTGAATCACAACTTGAAAGAAAATGAATAAGATATAGTGCAGCTCTTAAAAACGATAAAAAGAAGAACAGACTCTCATGAAAAAAGAGGTCGATTTGAAGAATCTTTAGAGTGAGAAAGTGTTTTATTTCATAAAACTTTGCGCTTTACAAATGATAACTCCACATTATTTATAATAGTTACATTTTATGATGAAGAACTAATATGTATTTGATTTAATGATGAAGATTAACTCTTCAGGAGATTCTACTATCTAAATGTGTTTAGATACTTCTATCCAAGTGTAAAACTGAATTCTAGAGAATTGTAGAAAAAGAAATTGTAGAAGGTTTTAGAAAATGCCAATTTTTTATGTGTGTAAAAATTTATAGATATTATTTTAACCATGAAAATTTCATTAATTAATAAACAGTACTTAACTAAATGATTTGGAGTGATTTATAGCTATTTTATTATAGAAAAAAGTGGACTCTTTAATTTCATAAAAATTCTAAACACATGAATATTCGTATACAACTCGTAATAAATGTATACATTCTAGTTTTTTTTAATGCATACATAATACATTAATTACATGGAAAGATCAAGTTTTACAACATTACGAATTATAGAGGAGATAGTGTCCAGAAAATCTAGATTGCTCCCATTCTACAAGCAGCACCTAGCTAAAACATGTGCAACACCATTTACATTCCTAGAACAGTGGTTGATAGAAAAAGAAAATGAACCTGAGCAAAATTTTCTGATATCTTCAACAAGAGGTTCATCCACAGAAAAAGGTTGAGGATTTTTTATAGCTTGAATGGCGGATAGAACATCTGATTCGATATGGAGTATCAAGTGTTAATCGTTGCTCTCTTTAGTTGGCTTGGCAGAAGCAGGATTCCTCCCAAATTGGAGAACAATAGGTTTGCCTTTTAGTAGATATCCATTTGCTGCATTCTGCAACAGATCATGTACAATAAATTCAACCTCCAATCTACATAATATTCAATAACTGAAAAAAAACAATACGTGATCCCAATCATCCAAAAGTTCTATAAGATAAACCCAATCAAAAATGAAAGCAACGAAAGATACTAAATCCCAGGGCCAAAAAACATACCAGCGCATTGTGAGCAAGTTCAACCGTCGGGAATCTAACAAACGCTTGGCCCCTCATTCTGCCTTCCTAAAAGCAGAGGTGGTGTAACACTTTAGTTGCAAGTACATGTAAATATATAACAGATGGCAGGATTCTATCTTGCATTTTACTAGGCTGGAGACTCTGCAAGAGTTTTGCATCACAAACCTTTCCATTTTACAACTTCCAATACACCACTAATAATTTCTCCATTAATGCCGCATTTGGCCAGATATTTCATGCATAATGTAAAATTATGGAACTTCTCCTATCTGATGTCATTTAGTTATAAAACCCAGAACAAATGCTTAAACTTCTAAGGTAACAGCTAATGGAACTGCTTCCAACACTGTTCTTTTCATTGAATATTGAATATGCCACTTTTCTACAAAAAAACAAATAAGCATTATATCTGACACAAATAACCAGAACCTTAGACATGTACATTTGCCGGGTAGGCTCTAGAATTATAAAGTTTTTCTCCTTTGCGGGTGAGTGGAAGAAACTTAAAAAAATAAAGCTATGCTTAAAATACTAAAATAGCTAGATATTTTTGGGTTGCCAGTCTAGAGAGGGAAACATATATCACCTGCATCAATTTTATAAGTAGATTAGACTTGGCTTTGTCAATGCTTCCAAAAAACGATCCTGTAGAAAGATAAGAAATCACTCTACAGTGAAGATTCCTTCAAGGGCAAAAATCAAACAGCAAAATACAAGATCTCCAAGTGTTTTTTCTTTCATTATATTTAATACAATAACTATGTGTTATGGAAAAAAATAAATTTAATGAAAGACAAAAGCTAGGTAAAAAGAAAGTTCAAAACTCACCAAATATAAAGTAGAAGTCGTCAACAACTACATCTTTAGCCAAGTTCTTCACATATAAAACAGGAGTAGGATCCCCAGTAGTATAATTCTGTAAGAGAAAATAAAAACAGCAAAAGGTAAATGCCCACCAATATCGATGAAGCTTTCAAAGAATAATCTCAGGCGATAATAACAATCATATCAGATGGAAGATTTTTGCACACGTCTAATCAAAAGTACTGTTTCCTATAAATCTCATTTCTAGGAAATTTTCACACCCCAACAGACTCTGATCTAATTCTTTGATTTTTGCAACCAACTCCCATCAAATGTGCCACCAAGGAATGCAGTAAAATGGAGGAAAAGTGGATGCATTGATATCCAGGAAAGCGCTACACGGAGCCAAATAGTAGTTACATGTGGACACCATTTCCTTAATTTTTTCAACACTGAAGAAAATAGATTTAACTCATCTAAAATATTTCAAAACCATCGTGACGAGTTTTTCCCTTGGGCCACGGCGAAATTATCTTGTCTACAGCATTGGAGTATAATTCATGTGCAATTGCATAACCATCAATCTTCTAATTTTTACTAGTCCCATCAGCCATGTAAGTACTTGCAGACAATTTGACATCTAAAATACAAGATAAAGTCTCTAAAGTGCATCTGTTAATCTGTCAAACACTCATCTTTTATGAAAACCATTAAAACAAGCAACTCTACAAGGCCATCTTTAGGTTCTTCCTAACCGTGGAGTAACAATTAAACTTCACAGCTGTTTCTCGAGTCCCGACTGTCAGCTTCAATCCCACATACTACTGAATATATGAGTTCGATGGATCATGGTTCTCCTGTATATTCTTATTTACAAGTTAAAAATTCTTAACATGTCAATTTTGTTTTTACGACAACAAATTACATTCTTGAAGCTGGAATCAGGTTTCTAAAATGCTGAGGAGAAGACGAATCTAAGACTTAATCATGCAAACTTTTCAAAAGAAGATATTGGAAAGCAAGGAGGGCAGGGATTGTTTTCATCCAGTGACCTTTGGTGCTCACTGATAGATAATAGTTCAAACTCAATCCTAATTCACCAACAATACTTCATTCCTAGCAGTACCTTTATAACTAGGAGAGTTTGCCTAATCTTTAGTTAAACAACTAATGTTAAAACAAATAATACGAATAATACCATTAAGAACTGACATTGCAGGATAGTCGGTAAATATATTTCCATATCATTGTAATCATTTCATGCTCTACCAGAACATAAATTTTATGAGCTGAACCAGTTTGCATTTACTAAGGAACAAAAATTATAATTGATTGATCCACGGGTAGAAGAACAAATTTGATACCTTAAACCTAGGAAGTGATAAAATTTCCTCCGGAGGCAATTTTCCACTATTTAGTTCCTCTAGTGTAGCATAATGTTGCTGATCAGAATCCCCTTGGATCATCTATTGCAATTCCATCACGGTATCATCATCTTTCTTATCAGGTTGAATTTGCTTTGGTGCTATTCTTATCTACAAACATACAAGTGCTTAAATTACAAATTTTCTTTAGAAGAAAACCAAGTTACAATAGAATGTAGATGTCAAATGGTGAAACCTGCAGTATAGGGTTCTTTCTTTTTAATATTGGCTTCTCTTTTGGCAATAAGGCTGCTGGTTTCAATCCAACAGTTTCGTGAGCCACATCCTTATTGACAGTGGGGCCCACGATAGATTGTCTCTTGATCCGCTTTCGCTTAGGCATTCTCTCTCCCCGCACTTCCTAAACCATAACAAACACACAATTGACACCCACCAATAATGAATTTTCTATTATATGTAAAGCAATAAAAGATTTTTAAAACTAGACCAAGAAACAAACGGAACAGAGACAATTCTGCATCAAACTTTAAACAATGTGAAATATATAGCAAATGTCAAAAGGTAGCTGGCAGAAAAAATGTTGGTGTGTTAATAAAAATGTCGAGATAAATATCTACAGCATGCAAAAGGTTTCATATATGTGTGTGTGAACAAATATTATAAACACACACACGCACGCACACATATATATATACATTGAGAGCACTAAGTGTATGGCATGCCACGCAGACAAACAGCTCTACCAGTATGTGTTCTCATGATGACTGATTGTGGATTTTGAAACTTCAACCAAAATTCAAATGTGCTCAATGGCCTAAGGTAGTATTTGGAAAAGCTTATAAGAAGCACTTATCATCTTTGCATTTTGTTAAGAAAAAATTAGAAGTGCTTCCTAAAAGCTCTCTCAAACACTACCTAAATCTAAAATGATTGTAGTTATGAGTTCTCTTCAAGAGCATAAAGCATCTCTTTTCCAGCAAAAAATGCATGAAGCTCTAAAAGGCTTAAGTTAACAACAAAATAAGGTATCATGAACACTCAGGTTTGAATATCACTTTTCATGATCCTTGAACAAAACAGACCAAAAACATGAAAAATGTCCTTACCTTAAGCTTTCCAAACGTGTTTTTTCAGTAAATGGTACTCCAATGAATCTCTTATCGATGGCACAAAAATCAAATAAATTGGATAGTACATAAAAAGAACAGAGACAAGAGTAGATCACCTCATCTGAGGACTCCATTTCTGACTCGCTGCCTGATAAATCTTCAACGTTAGTTTCTGAGGATAAAGGGGGAGGAGGAGGTAATGGTGGAAAATTTAGAGAAATAAGCCCCTCCACATTTTCATTTAAGAAAATAGACCTATGAGGGCAAATTACTTATTTACCCCGTTGCTTAAGTCTTCTCAACTAATACAATCCTCCGATAAACCTTATTTTTCCTTCTCTAACTCTCCTCTTCTTCCCTCTTCCCGCTTTCTTCTTCTTCTAGTCCGTTGCCATGGGGCATTTGCAAAAATAGGCCCCCCACAAAATTCTTTTAAGTTTGTAGGCTCCTCATAAATTCTTTTGGGTAAATAGGCCTTTTTTTAATTAACATTTAAGTTAAATAATAATTAATTTCTAATAGCTTTTGGATTTTGTGGGCCTTGAGAAAGGGCAAAACCCCACCAAAAACAAATGGCTTGGCTTCTTCTCTAGTTTTGGCGTTTCTGCTTCTTCTTCTTCTTCCCAACCGTTTTCAATCTTCATTTAATTTGTTGTGTGTTATCTTCTTTTCTTTTCTCCAAAGAAATCTAGATGAGAACTAAAGCTTAATAACATTCTCATCTCACAAAATATCGCTGGAGATATATATATATATATAAGGTATTTTGTTTGCTCATTTATGTTTTCATATTTGTAGGTTATCCATTTGTCAAGTAATTTGATTTGTCATTTAGTTTGTTGAAATATTTATATCAGTCGGTTAGTTATATATTCCAGTCGGTTGATAAAATTAAATCGGTTGGTTACATTTCAGTAGGTTAAACCATATAGTGCAGTCGTTTATAGAATTCGATCAGTTGGTTCCGTTATATATTGCAGTCGGTTGAAAGAATTAAATCGGTTGGTTGCATTCAGTAGTTTAAAACATATTTTACAGTCGGTTATGTTATATATTTCAGTCGGTTGAAAGAACTAAATCGGTTGGTTATATTTTCAGTAGTTTAAAACATATTTTACAGTCGGTTAATAACATTCGATCAGTTGGTTAATTTCAATGAGTTATTTATTTATTTTATTTTTTTTTTACAGATTTTGCGGATGGAGATATGGTACAAATCTTAATTAATTTTGATGGCGAGTGGAAGGCTGATGGTGAACATAAATATTCATGGTGTGATGGAAATAATTCGGGATGGCATGCTATATCTATTGATGATGGTAATGTAAGTATTGAAGATGTTGAAGATGCAATTTTTGAAACAATTCAATTGGATAGGCAGGATATGGTATTGAAGCTAAGTTACTTGCCAAAAATTGAGGGATGTAATCCAAGACCAATATATATAAAAAGCTCACGAGCATTGACAACATATCTGTCTTTTGGCGTTTCAAATGTTAGACCTTTGCTTCATGTTGAAATGATCAAAGCAAGTGGCTTCAGAACTAGTGTTGAAACAAATGACAATGCTAGAGATATTGAAGTTTGTAGAGATATTAATGATGAGAGGGTTGCCGATTATGAAACTGAAGTATATGGTGGTGATAATAGAACATATGATGAATATTTTGACGGTGTATTTTTTGAAAATGAGTTAGAAAATGGAATGAATGAACATGAAGTTTTGGTGGATGAAACAACAGAGATTGATAATGTGGTGACCGAAATAGTGGAGCATGTTGTGAACGAAGAGAATCATGTTGAGCTTACACTGTGTTCACCAAGAAATACACAAGTTGCATCTTCTTATCGTGATGATAATCATGTTGATGAGTGTGCATTGTATACAACACAGGATACACAAGTACAAGATGTTGAAGGTAATGCGACTTATTCATTTAATGATTTGTCTAACTTTTTTGTTGGTCAAGAGTTTGAGAGCAAAGATGAATTTCAAACAGAGTTGTTTAAGATTTGTTTAAATGCCTCCTTTGAAGTAGATGTTCGGAAATCCAACAAAAAATTTTATGATGTTAGATGTGTGACACCGAGTTGCAAATGGAAAATACGTGCATCACAAATACAGAATTCATCACGATTCTCTATACGTGTTTATCGTAACATCCATACTTGTGATCTTTCATATCGGAGGAAAATGCACCGACAAGCAACTTCAGACTTTGTAGCAAAGATTTTGGTTGAAAATTTTAAAGGACAACTCAATTTGCCTGAACCAAAAATCATTATCACGATGATGCAAAACAAAGGTGTTGAAATTAGTTATTTCAAAGCATGGAGGGGAAGACAAGTTGCTTTGGATAAGTTACTTGGAAGTCCTGAAGAGAGTTATAGAATTATGCCTTCGTATTTGCATATGATTGAGCGAGTGAATAAAGACTCAAAAACTGATTTGGTGACAGATTCAACAGGTAGATTTAAATATTTGTTTTTAGCATATGGGGCATGCATCGATGGATTTCGTAGAATGAGAAAAGTTATATCTGTTGATGGAACATTTTTAAAGTGCAAATATAGAGGTTGTTTACTTGTTGCTACAGCTCAAGATGGTGACTTTCATCAGTATCCTATATCATGGGGCATTGTTGACTCTGAAAATGATGATTCTTGGACTTGGTTTTTGCAGAAGTTGAAGGAGTTTATTAATGATGATCCTGAATTGGTAATCATTTCTGACAGACATATATCTATTATTAATGTTGTCCATACTGTGTATGAGCATGCATCACATGTACATTGCTCGTGGCATCTTTCACAAAATCTTAAAAGAGTGTCTGGCGGAAAAGGTGGGATTGATTTGTTTATGAAAACAACATATGCATACAAAGTTTCCGAATTTGATGAGTTGTACATATGTTTGAAAGAAAGGTATCCTAATATTGCATCGTATCTTGAAATGCATTCATCTCCTGAAAAATGGTCTAGAGCTCATTCCCCCGGTGCAAGATACAATATAATGACGACAAATGGGGTGGAGTCAATAAATGCAACACTTAAGAATGAGAGAGAGATGCCAGTCGTAGCATTGTTGGATGCAATTCATAAATTAACCTCAAATTGGTTCAACAAGCATCGAAAAGCTGCAGGTTCAGCTACGACGACACTTACTCCTTCGACAGAGGCTATCTTGAGAGCTAATTTTACAGTGTCACAACGTCTAAAAGCATCTCAACTTAATGCATTTGAGTATCAAGTATTTGGTGATGGGAAGAATGAAGTTGTCAACTTATCTGACAAATCTTGTAGTTGTCGAGTGTTTCAAGTTGATAAACTCCCATGTGCTCATGCAATTGCAGCAATTTACTTTGCAAAATTAGATTTGTATGACTTTTGCTCGCCCTACTACTCGTCTCAGATGTGGGCCCTTGCTTATGCCGGTACTATATATCTGGTTCCAATTGCAAGTGAATGGAATATTCCAGATGATCTTAGATATGATGTAGTACTCCCAGACGTCAAGAGGAAACGTGGAAGATCACAAAAAGAAAGAATACCCTCTATTGGAGAGTTTGGCCGGAAGCGGAGTAAAAAATGTGGCGTGTGTCATGAATCAGGCCATTATCGGAAAAAATGCCCACAGAGATAGACTGATATGTAAACAAGTTGTTTAGTTTATTTTTTAAAAGGTTGTATTTGGATGTTGATTAGTTTTTTTCGAGTAGGTTGTATTTTGTAAACATGTTATCAAACTTTCTATTGGCAAATGATCTAATTTCTTACATGTATGTGTGAATGTGTTTGGATGTGTGAAATTAGTCAGTTACTGTACATATATCGGGTGGTTCAATGTATTTAATCAGTCGTTTAATGCAAGTTCAATGTATTTAATCAGTCGGTTAATGCAAATATATTAGTTGGTTGAATGTGTTAAATCAGTCGGTTAATGTAGATATCGGGTGGTTTCAATGTTTAATCAGTCGGTTAATGCAAATATATCAGTTGGTTGGATGTGTGAAATACGTTGGTTATTGTACATATATCGGGGTGGTTCAATGTACTTAATCAGTCGGTTAATGAAAGTTCAATGTAATTAATCAGTCAGTTAATAAAAATATATCAGTTGGGTAAATGTGTTAAATCAGTCGGTTAATGCAAATATATCAGTTGGTTGAATGTGTTAAATCAGTTGGTTACTATAAATATAGGGTGGTTGATGCATAATCACAATCACCATCACAAACCTTTAGTACTAATCAGTCTATGTTGACCATTAAAGTATTTTAGTTGATTAATGTGTTAATCATATTTCAGTTGGTTCAATGTGTTAATATCAGAACTATATAATATAGAAGTATGTTACATGATTTACATATGATAATATGATGTACAATCACACTTCAATTGGCTAAATCCTACATGTCAATTAGTTCCATGATATAAAAATATCCTACATTTGATGCGAACGTAAGAAGATTGTCCGAACTTTTGTAATTATTTTAACTACGTAAACTATATTCTCAACTGATTCAATGAGATATATCAAATAGTTCATGTGTTTATTTAGTTTATTTCTATTGGTTCAACGTGTTAATCAGTCGGTTAATACAAATATATCAGTTGGTTGGATGTGTGAAATCCGTCGGTTACTGTACATACATCGGGTGGTTCAATGTACTGAATCAGTCGATTAATGCAAGTTCAGTGTATTTAGTTAGTCGGTTAATGCAAATATATCAGTTGGTTGAATGTGTTAAATCAGTCGGTTACTATACATATCAGTCGGTTCAATGTATATATTCAGTCGGTTAATGCTTATATTTCACGCGGAATTAAAAATTTCAGTTGGTTCAATGTGTTTAATAAGTCGGTTAATAAAAGGTATTTGAGTTGGTTCAAATTGTTTAATCAGTCATCCAATGCAAATATATCATTTTGTTAGATTTAAAATCAATCGGTTAATTCAAATATAACAGTTGGTTGATCGTGTTAAATCAGTTGGTTAAATGTAAAATATAAAAGTATGCTTATATTTCAGTCAGTTAGTAAAAGTATTTCAGTCGGTTCAATGTATATATTCAGTCGGTTAATGATTATATTTCAGGCGGAATTAAAAATTTCAGTCGGTTAATGATAAGGGTCGTTCAGAAGGAAATGACTTATGCTTATATTTATAGTGTATTCAATCAGTCGATTTCCACAAAATCAATCATTCTGAATACCATCACATCAACATTAGTCCACAAACCATCACATCATTAACATCTTCCAACTAAACCACTAAATCGACAAAATAATTCCAAATATATAACATCAGTGCAAATCTATAAAATCCATTCACCATACCATACAGATGTTCCTAAATATTTTCTATATGAATTCACAATATTATCATTCAATCCATATGGAGACTGCTGAGACAACTCCACCTCAAAAGTCTTCAGCATCCATGCACCGCAATCAGAACTGTAAAAATGAATTATTTTAGACTCCCGCAAAATATGTTGAGATCCAATGAAATGATAAATTATGTTTTGTAATAAAAATTTCAGAAAATTCAAGAACATACATACCTGCTCATATTTTGCGGGAAATCTTTGGGGCGTGCAACTGTCCATATATCAGGAATCTTGACTTTGCAATAATGTAGAAGATGTTGAACCACATATCTACTGGATCAATATAAGCAGTCATTTCAGCATCGGTGTAGCAGCCGTGGTTGCAATCAAATATAGTGATGATTCCATCCTTCACATTCACTACAACTGCTACCCAATGTATAGGCAAATTCAATGGAATCAATATTGAAGATTCATTTTCCCATGGTACTGAAGTCCAACGACGACAATATCCATCAACGTAGCCAAATAACTTCTTCCAATGATATCGCTGAAATCATCACGAGCATTCCGATATGCAAAACCTATATCTTGAGAGAAATACGGACTCATGATGGCAACATCCTATTTCACCAAATGTGGGTATGTCTTTTGCAAGACAGATAATCCATACATGCTCTCGTATACATGCTGCATGTTATGGAATCATATTATATATAAAAAAATATTATTATTAGAACACGACTAGAAAAAAATATCCTACTCACGCTTTCATCGAGCCAGTGCCTCGGATTAAGAAGGTCCGTAAACCATGACTTGCCATATGATCCATATGTACATGCTTTAAATCCATCATGTAATCTATTTACTTCTTTGGTGACAGTGGACAATACTTTCTTGATGGAAACACACTACACTGGTTCAAATGAACCGTTGTAAGGACCGGTATATCCAAGTGCAGTCAAAGCAGGTGTCTCAGGTATTTGTACATATGGAGAGCGACAAAATTGAGACTTTTTACTCCTTCGAGCATCTACATATGGAAAGCAAGTGTTTTAGATAGTGATGCATACCTTCAAAACTTATATTTCAATCAAATTATAACAAAATATAATGCATGCACTTTTTAACTGCAATGGATGGTGTGATCTCCTTTGGTAATGCTTGATCATTCATAGCTGCATCATCATCAACTGTGATGACATTTGCATCATCATGTTTGAATGAAATCTCCGTAGTAGCAACATATTGTTCATTCACACCACAACCAGAGATAAGATTCTTTTGAGACTCAACTACAACTAAAAGAAAGTAATGTATCAAACACAAAAAAACGAATTTTTCAAATATATAATTTCATCAATATTTGCATGCATTACCATTTTTTTTCTTGGAACGTGTGTAGAAAAAAATATGTTGACCAAATCTCTGTCGCTCGTTGGAAGGTGGCTCGTCTATGATGAAACAAATTAAGCAGGTTAAATAAAACTACGAAAACAGTTAAATAAAAATTTAAAAAAAATCAAACATACGAGATGGATCAAATAAAACATCTGGTTCATTGGTCACTTCATCATTGACCACCAGTTGCTCACAACTAACTCTTTCATTCAAGTCTCGATCGACAAAAGTTGTTTCTTTGACTGTGTAATCTATGATTTAAAAAATTAAATAATTAAAATTAAAATTTTAAAAAAACATACTACAATTTGAATGTAAAAGAAAATATACCGAGAGATGTCAAATGAGATGTTAACGGTTCAACAGTTGTCTCTTGCCCAAGAACCACTCCTTGATTGAAAAAAGGCGTCATCGGATCTTCTACAATTCAATTAATCATATTACTAAAAAAAAATATATTATTAAAACTACAAAAACAGCTAAATCGAAATTTAAAAAAAAATCGAACAGACGAGGTGGATAAAAAAAAAACATCTCGTTCATTGGTCACTTATTCATCGACCACCACTTGTTCACGACTCAATCCTTCTTTCAAGTGTCGAGCGACAAAATTTGTTTCTTTCACCATGTTATCTATGATTTTAAAAATTAAATATTGGTAATTAAAATAAATAAAAAACATATTAGGAATTGGATGTTAAAGAAAATATACCAAGATGTGTCAAAGGAGATGTGAATGGTTCAACGGTCGCCTCTTGATCAAAAGACACTCTTTGATTGAAAAAATCTGTCACAGGGTCAACTACAATTAAAACAATCATAATATTATAATCAAATACATAATTATCTCCAACATTCTAAACTTCAAAAAACTTACATGCATTGGCCTTCTTTCTTTTAGATCGTGCAGATACAGAAGTTGGTTCACTCAAACGCCTTTTGGATGAACTTGAAATGTCCAACACTTGCATTACACGTTCGAGCTTGCTATCCAAATTCGATATCATATTTTTCAAATCCACAAAATTTTTATCCATGTGCTCTTGCAAAGCTTTAACTTGTCCAACAATATTTGATAAACCAAGGACATCATCTCGCTCCATTTGATGACATTGCGTTTCTGGTGCTTTCTTGGATGAACAAATTTTAGAAGACCTTGTTGACTTATTTTTGGGACAAATCTTACGTTCTTGGCCTTCTTCTTTGGATTGGAGAGTCTCACAAAGAGCGAAATTCCTAATGCAATAAACATATTTTCCCGCCAGCAACAATGAATTGACAAATGACAAATGAGAATCTGTGGAATCTTCAATCAAAATATTGCTAATGTAAGGAGCGGTATATTCTTGATCCGTTGGTAACAAAATACTTCTAATAATCTGTAAATTTAACATATTTTAAATTAGAAATAAATAAATAAGTTGTTTAATAGAAATCAATCATATTCTAAATACACAAACCTTTTTACCACTCTTTGATGCATTTAAAATGTCAATATATCTAGGAGATCCTTTTTGTGACCATTTGTTCGAAGCCCATTGGCACATGCGTGGAAGAGATGTATTGTCTTTTTCTTTTTTTGGTTTCGCAAAACGCTCCCCAATACCACAAACGCATTCGTATGCAAGGATCTAAATTCAAATTCAATTAAAAAATTATAAGAACACATGCAATCAATCATGTTCGAAACAAATGAAAAGGTACAAAAAAATTTTACTTACCTATAGCGGGTGAACGAACTCAACCATATCATGTGTTCCACTGTTCGAACACTTATCATTTCTCAACTTTTTGCTCAATGCAATTTCTTTTTTCTTCATATCACACTTTAAATCACAAACAGCTCCTCTGAAAGCTATTGTACCCTAAGGATACTTATTAAAAACATCAAAATCATCAATCAAGCTGAAAATTTTTTTATCGACTAGCGGATTCTTAACTGGCGCTAGAGGCAACAATACACCACTGACGAAATACACACAAGCCATCTTCACCCTCTCTATAGTCAACAACTCATCCATACTTTTCAAATCTTTCAACTTCATTTCAACTTCCATCACAGAAACTTTATTTCTGCCTAGAAAATATCTATCACAAAAATCAGAGACTTCAATTACTTCTTCAGGAAAATTATCAGAACATTCCAACCCTGTTATCAATCCATACTCCATTTTAGAAAATCTTATTGGTCTATCATTCACAACAAACCACATTTCATCATCATCATCAGTTACATTAGTTTGTCTCATCATCATAAACCACAAAATCTGACTAGATAAATTATATTCTGCAGCATATTTGATCAAATTGCCAAACTGTGTTTGTTCAACCATGAATATCATTTCCTCCTCGTTCAAGCAATCTAATATGATCTCACTTACTTTCTGATATTTTGAATGTAAGCTAAATTTGCAACTAAAATAATTCTCCTCTGATAGTTGAGATTGAAGATTAACCTGCACAAAAAAATAAATCAAGTCAACTACTAATATCAATTAATTAAACACTCAATTATGTTCAAGTGATTTATAGAGCAATATAAAAAGTAAATAATTTTTATAACAAAAACCAACATACCCAAGTCTTTTGTGCAGTCATATCTGATATGGTGGCTGCATGCTGAAGAAAAAAATAAAAATGAATTTTTTATGCTAAATGATATAGACTTGATTGCCATATATGTTAGGAGGTTGAATCAACATATAGAGGGGACTTACGGCATGTCATTTCAGGAACAAAAATGCAAATGTCCACGAACCACTTTCTAGAGTTCTAATACAAGTATTATAGATAATCATAGTCATGTGTTTCAAACTTTTACAAGTGGAACATCCCAAACCAGGTACCAAAATGCAGCACGCGACGAAATTCTCAAATTTATCATCCCGAAAGTGCAATATTGGTGTTTTTCCTACCCAGACTAGTTACAGCCAGCAATTAAATTATTTATCAGGGTACTTACACATAAATCCACCTAAGATGGAGGACTTCATCACCAGTGAAGGAATACCTTAATATAATTATAAAGACTCCAATAATAAACTCTTAAGAGGTAAGATTTGGAACCCAAAATCATCTTATTATTTTTCTTACAATGATTTGTATCAAATGCAACATGGGAATTGGCACATCAAGAACCAATTAGAGTGAGATTTTGTCATCAAATCAGATTTCTTTTACTGTGAGCTAAATTGATGGTTTGTCTTCATCATAAGATCTAAAATTTTAAATTAGAATACAATCTATCCACTTACATTCCAACTAAGTTTGCCTGCTTGAACATGGAAACACAAGATTATTATAGTGCAACATAATGGCATCCAGAGTGATATATTGGAAGATTGAAAGCATGCAGCACAAACACTCACCACATGTGCTTCGGAACCAGATTTGAGGGAAGGAAAAATCAGATGGAATAGTTCTTTTGTTGCTGCTGAACCACCACTTTCTTGGTTAGCAAGTGGGCATGAGCATGCAAACATTGCATCCATGAGCCATTGGTCCAGCTTGTTGTCTGTGTCCTGTGACTGGTGAGCCTTTCCACCCAATTCGGCTGGTGTGATGTGAGCAAGGCGTTGAATAACCTCTAACCTGCATAAGAATGTTAAATTGAATCTCCTTCTTTTTCAAGAGTTTAAATTAATGACAATCTGAAAGGACTGAGAATCTGAACAATAAATGAATTTCAATAGGTCAAAGAAAACAATCAAACCTGAGGGTTTCTTAGAGATACTGATAATTGATGAACTCCTACTAAATCAACTATCCACTAAATGTGCTAAACATGGTGAACTTTAAACAGAGGGAAGAAGGGTTGCCGCTGTGGTAATAGGCAGGGGTGGCACCGGGAAGAAATACGGATGAGACGATGGCAGGGTTTGGCAGCTGGCAGAAGAAGGAAGAAGGATTGGGTGTGGCATCAAGCAAGAAAAGGGAAACGAGAAGAGGGAGTAATGAACAGAAGAGGGAAATAGGTTGGTGGCAGGTGGAGAGTGGTTGGCTGTGGCAACGGACTAGAAGAAGAAGAAAGCGGGAAGAGGGAAGAAGAGGAGAGTTAGAGAAGGAAAAATGAGGTTTATCGGAGGATTGTATTAGTTGAGAAGACTTAAGCAATGGGGTAAATAAGGAATTTGCCCTCATAGGTCTATTTTCTTAAATGAAAATGGGGAGGGGCTTATTTTACTAAATTTTCCGTGGGAGAAGAGTCTTGAAAGAGTGTCAGCAGGAATTGCCTCTGGAAGATGGCGAACAAATAGGCTCGCCGCTCTTTCTTCTTCTCCCATCACCTCTGCCATAGGGAAAGCCAGCAATTACAGCCCATAAATTAATAATTAATTAACAAGAAAATTAACATTTCTAAACTTACTAAGGCCTAAGGATACCGGAATTAATCAAGTGCAGCGAATTTTAATCCGCTCATGTTTATCTATAACTTGTGTACACAGACGACTCCTATTATTAAAATAAGAATATTATTTATTTTATATTTATAGTATTTTTTGTTTCAAATCAATTTATATTTTTAAAATAAGATTAAAAAATAAAAATAGAAAAAATAATGAACAATTGAATTTTAAAATAGAGATAGAGATTTTATTTTTTTTTAAAGTATATTTTAGATATTTCGTGTTTGACTTCACTAAATTAATTTTAATTCGGTTAGTAAGTGGTGTTTTTCTTTAATAATATATAATAAGATAAATAGTAATATCAAAAATAATATTTTATTATGAGTGATCCAATTAGAATATTCATCTTACACAATTTAATCATGAGACCTCTCACATGTGGATATCAGAGACCACGATAGTTTGTCTTTCGATAACCTTTCGCTTAGGCATTCCCGACCCCTCTCCCAATCCATTTTTGATAATCAGAATCGTATAAATCAAGATAATGAGCGAGATTCACAAATTATATGATTTTTTTTATTTTTTATTTTTTGCCCCAATTATATATCATTGATTCAAGATATACAATTTTCATCTTGAAATCATTTCCGAACGTATGATATATAATTTTTTTCTTATTTATTATAGCATAATAAATATTACTTTATTTTAAAAAAATTTCTTATAATTTTAATTAAAAAAATAATATAAATCCACAAACGTAAAATTTTTATTTAGTATAATTCGAAATAGAAATTTTGGACTTAAAAAAAATTGATTATATTTAAAGTGTGTTTTATATTGTATTCATTCACTATTATAATTAGCGTAGAAGAGGGGTTTAAGGTTTCTTGTGTGCTAGCATGTAATCAAGAAAAGTTGAAGTCAATATGAAGGGTCCTGTTTTGAATTTACTGGAGAGCCACTATTCGATTGGACCTTGAAAAATGTGGTTTCAAAATTGGATTGCATGGGAAAAATGCGTACTCATCATCCCACTCAAGATTTAAAAAGGTAATTTTTTTTTTTCAACCATTAAATTACAATTAGAAATTGTATTTGTAAACATGACACACAAGAGCAAGTTAGAGAGAAACTGAAGACCATAGATACACAATTGACCAAAAAAAAGGAGTACCTTGCTTGTCGACTGGCTGAAGACAACAATCTTGTAAAGACACGGCGGGAGGACGACCGAGAATCTGACATGCAATATCGAGGGACAGTATAAGTTTTCACACAACTGTAATGTAATATCAATCCGTGTTTGTAATATTGTGTTCTAACAGAACATAAACAATATGAGTTGATCTCGTTTACATTGACTAAGGTTCATGATATATAACTTTCATCTTGAATTCAGTTCCAGACGTATGATATATAACTTTCTTCTTATTTATTATAGTATAATAAATATTACTTTATTTTTACAATTTTAATTTTAATTTTAATCAATAAAGTAATCTAAATCTAAAAAAGTAAAATCTTTATCTAGTATGATTCAAAAATAACAATATTACACTTTAAAAAAAATTGAAGTTAATTAAAAGTATGTTTTACATTATGGTCATTCACTATTATTTTTAGCGTAGAAGAGGGGTTTAGAGTTTCTTGTGTGTTTGCACCGAATCGAGAAAATTTGGTTTCAAGATTAAGGGTCCTGTTCTTGATTTTCTAAAGAGCCACAATTCGATTGGACCTTGGAAAATTTTATTTCAAAATTGGATCGCAAGAAAAAAATGCTTACACATCATCTCACTCAAGATTTAAATAGGTAATTTGCTTTTTAACCAATTCAAATTTAAACATATATGCATATTCAAAAATCTCATAATAAATCAAGGCAGATAATAAAAATCACAAAGTAAAGATGCTTCTCCATCCCAGATGAATTTACTCTATCTTGTGATTCGATTATCCCTTCTCGTTCGCTCCCACGTATCAAATATGTGTCACAAGCCTCCTTGAATGCGTATTTTTGTGTGGTTGTGTTGTTTGTGTGCCGCTTCTTCTTCTCTCAATTCTATCACGTGTGTGTTGATGTTGTGCGGCTTCTCCCCCCTCTCCTGTGCGTATTCTCTTCCCCTTTTGTACATCCTTGAAGCTCGTCGAATAAAGCCCGAGAAGTCATGTAATTTAAAAACTCTAAATTTTTCACCTTTCTCGCATAGGCTAGCGCTGAAGCGCTTGATTTTGGACGCTGGGACGCCTCCTTTTCGAACCATCAACACTGGAACGCTGATCTTTAGGTGTTGGGGCGCTAATGCTTCGTGTCCAGCGCGCAACATTCTTTCAAAAATCATATCCGAAGTTTTAGATGTTGGATTGGGCTCAAATTTTGACATAATATTTATAACATCTCATAATTCATTCTGAACGGTGGAGATTGGATTTGGCTCTCTTTAGCATCTTCGATAATTTTTGTAAACTTGCAACTTTGTGATTTTTTCTTGCACATCTTCTCGGTACTTAACTTCCAATCATTGCATATCACAAAAATAACAAACAAATAAACATAAAATCGCTCGATACATCACAAAAGTTAAGTCAAATAATATTCAAATTAAGTGCATAAATTGCACTTGTCAATTGAACAATGAGTGTACTTGGATATGTGGAATATGTCACTAGTAAATTTGTCTCTCAGACTGGTAAATTTTTCATCATTTAAGGACTGTCTAGTCTTCAACTGCACAATGCCCATGGAGATAGCAAGATAAGCTCGTGTCAGTATGCTCTATTAGGTTATCTTCAAGATCCGAAGGTAAATCAGAGTCATGATGAGTTTCAGGTTATGTCTAAATGAGAGGATTCCTGCTAGAACCAGCCTTGGAAACTGATTTACCTTTGCTCAATATCATTTTGTCAGACTCAAGTTCTACAGAGATCTCTCAACTGTTGTGTTCTTAGTGTTTGGCTCAGTTGTGGATTTAGGCTCAACTTCTGGTCCAGTTTTTTTCTCAAATTCAATTGCTTGCTCAACTTTAGTTTCAGTTCTTGATTCAGGGTCTACAGTTTGTTCAATCTCTTGCTCAGTCACTTTCTCCTGCTAAGTTCCCTTTTCTGTCTCATTTTCTTTCTGACGAATATCTATCTCTACCTCCTTCTCTTTCTTGATATCCTCAACATCCAACTCAGTCTCTGTTTCTTTGTCTGTCGCTTCCTCTGTTTCTTCCTCATTTACGGGCTTTTTTAGTGTTAGCTGTAGTTTCGAGAACTTACTCTTTTCTGAGTGTCTTAGACTCAGCTACAATGTCTTGATTGATGTTTTCTGTCTCCATATTTTCAAATTTATTCTCATTTTTAGTATATTTTGAATATTAAGGAATCTTAAGAATCTCAGGATCTTTGTCTTCAGGAATTTCAGGAACATTAAGTTCTATTTCAACTTTATTCTCAAGGGCTTCAAGATTCATGAAGGTATCTTCTATCTCAATTTCAAAGTGTTTGCAAAAACCACTTTGACCACTTTCCTCAGTGACTTCATTTTAAATATCTTGAGTGACTGATTTCATAATAGGGTCAACATTAATCAGTGAAACTTCCTCAACTGGTTCAATTTCCAGTTGGGTTTCTGGGACTGGGTTGATGATTGGCTCAGCCGTAGAAAAATATGGATGGACTGGATCAAAAACTTGATCATAAGAGTGTTGATTTGGCTCAATATCCTCGACTTCTTCCTTAGATACAACTTCAGTTTTATGTGCTTCAATCACCTCTACAGTAGAAGCATCACCTTCCTTGGGCTCAGGAGATTTCTTGGAAGAGCTCTTCTTGGAGCTTTGATGAATGATAAATGTGTAAAGCTCGTGATCATATTCCCAAAATATGTCCTTTTGATGTTGGTTTCTCATATCTATATCCATTTGTGTGAAGAAAACATGATCATCATATGCAGTTGATGATTTTTGATCCTAGTTGGTCTTCAGTTCTTGGCTTACTAATTTCTTGGCTTACTAATGTCAATTTCTTGATCCACATTAAGTCAAAGAAGAAGTCCCTTCGCTCCATATCCAAGTTTACTTTGATGGCTTTGACTACAATAATAATAGCTTGTTCTAGAGCAATGAATCTTTTCAATATATCAGATTTCTTCAACTTCCTATAAAAAATTTCCATTCGTAATATGTATTTTTCATCAAAATCTGCTACTTTAGTCTCATCATATTAAGTTACTTCATCAAATATAAGATCAATTCAAGTCTACATAGCTGATTGCTTCCTCAGTTATGGTTCAAAAGACATATCTAGTCCTAAATATGTATACTCAACTGGATCTTGGAAAGAAGGTCCGGTTGGGTAGGGAGATGGCAGAATTGTTGGTAGATTAACCACCTGATAAGGTTCTTTGGTAGCCACCCTTCTTCCTTTCCCTTGAACCTCAGTTAGAGAACTGACTGAAAAATAACGCAATTAATTTCTTGAATCACGGCTTGATTGCAATGACCCGCACCGTGATCATCTACTAATCAAAAGCTTAAGCATGCAATTAATTAATAAAACAATCTTAATCATAGTAAATTGCGAAACTTAGATAAATCAATACCGGGTAAGCAAAACCTAGTGGTCAACCCTGGTATCCAGTCTTGGTCACCACCTAATCTCTCTGTCCATAGGAGAACTACCTGCATCTGTCCCATTGAATGAGGTATCCAGATAACAGAAGAAAAAAAACCGAAAGTGATTCTAACATGCTCAGTACGAAAGTATGAGTATACACTATTATATGTGCACGTATGCAAGTGAAAACTGGGTTACCAAGATTCTCAGGTCAAGAAACAAGCTCATAGACTGAGCCCAGAGTATATAGCACGTTGCGTCATTGCCTCAGGAGGTGGCTCATATACCCAATGGATAATGGTGACCTGATACTAGTACAAGTATCCAACCATCACGGTGACCTGACATAAGACTTTCATATCCAACCACCCACAACTCGTAGGGTGAGCTCCCCACTACAGGATACCTCTAAGGTAAAGGCTCAATATGCTCATGTATGTAACATACACTCATGACATGTTGTTAGGGATGGCAACGGGGCAGGTTCGGGGTGGGTTTGGGCAAACCCGAGACCCGCCCCTCCTCCCCGTGGACTCGGCGGGTCAAACCCGGGTCTGACCCATTGGACCCGCCAAATTAAATATAATTTAAATTTTATTAAATAAAAAATTAAATAAGTCAAAAAATTAACAAACCATCATTAAATTTACTTTTCAAATTTATATTAATAATATTTAAGAAAAAAAATATTCCTACAAGTTGAAATATATAAATTTTTTTATTTAGTTAATAATTAATAATAAAAAAATCATAATAATATATTTTAATATTAAAAATATCACAATATATTAAAATTATTTAAATCCAAAAATATTATAAACTCAAATTAAGAATACAATATTGATTATGTAATATAAATAATATAATTATATTTATTAATATATATACATGTATATTTTATATTTATATTTAATATATATTTTTGGCGGGGCGGGTTCGGGGAGGGTTCGGCCAAATCCGAGACCCGCCGCGGACCCGCATGTGGACCTGCTTAGTCGGGTCTAAACCCGTCCCGCTGGGTCGAGTTCAATGCGGGGCCAGGTTTAGACCCGACCCATTGTCATCCCTACATGTTGTATATAAAAAAATATAAACATGCAATCACATAATACATACAAACACATAATACATGCATACTCAATCTCGATATTTCAAATAATATTTTTGTACCTTACTAAAGCAGATCCTAGAATCTCGCCTCTAGGTCCAAGCCTACCATGCAGCAGTACATAATATAAATATCATGGATTATCTAGCATGCCAAACATCATCTATCATGCTCTAAAAGCCTTAATTAAACAATAGCCTACTTCCTATTTACTACAGGAAACCAAAGCCATACCTTCATCTGTCGTCAGCCCGCTGATGTCGCATGTCCCAGAGCCTGGGCATAGCCTAGCTATGACCCATGGATGCCTCGCCGGAGCTCCGCAGCCTGGATACCACTATGGACATTGTCCGTTATAAAAAAAACTACTACCTACTCCAACTCTTAAAATAAGAGTATCCAAAAGTGCTTAAAATCGAGCTAACATGGGCCAATGAGAGGTTTGATTTGGTTCTGAAAATGAGGCCTCGGACCCCTATTTATAGACAACATTCGAACGATCTGATCCCCAGTTCGGACGATCCGATATATGCATGATGTCCATGTCGCATGCATGCAAGTTCGGACGGTTCGATCCCTTTTCGGATCGTCCGATCTCTTAAGTCTGATACACCTGTAAAATTCCTTTTGACAACTATTTCGGACCGTCAGATCCCAAGATCGGATCGTCCGATCTCACCCTCCTCCGAACTCCAAAGTCCCTTGGGTTTGGACCCTCCAAACACAGCTCGGATCCTCCAAACTTCTCGAGCCCAATAAGCCCATTTTAGCATTTTCGGGCATTCTGGATCCAATTCCTGTTCCGTTTGATCATATTAAATTCTCTTTAATCATATTTTATTAATCTCTAAGCATCAATGCAACTTAATCTTGTAAAATGGAACTGCGTTACTACATTTTCCCCCACTTAAGATAATTTCATTCTTAAAATACATCTTAAGTACCGATATGGACTTGAATAAGAACAACAAATTCTTTATTCTCCCATATCATTTTACAATATCTCACTGAATCCAAATAATCACCAGTAACAACATGGTCTCTCTACTTGTCGCTCCCACACTTCTTTCCAGAACAATGGTGTATGACATCATCGTCTGTACAATGTCTCAAATGGTGTCAAACCATTATTGTTATTATAACTGTTGTACGCAAAATCAATAGTGGCAACTGATCTTGCCTCAGAGAACTAAAATCCAAGGAACATGCACGCAATAGATCTTCAAGAGTATGAATCATGCGCTTTAACTGTCCATCAGTCTCTTGGTGATATGCAGTACTCAAACTAAGAGTAGTATCCATAGCGCACTGAAGACTCCCTCTGTAATGAACCGGACCCTCACCCCATCTCGGTCGGGCCCGTGTGCATACTCATAGTCTTCTCCCCCTGGATCAGGGAGTTTCATGTCCTCCCCAGACTCGAACCTTGTACCTCCAGGATAAGTACTAAGGTGATCAGCTTAGTGGTACCAGGAATCAAATAAAATATGTACTTAAGCCTGGTGGTACATGTTCGATTCCTGGGGAGGGCATGAAACTCCTTCCCAGGTGGGGAGAAGGCACCTAAGTTTGAAGATGGCTGGGCCGCCTGAGAATAGGTGATGACCCAATCCATTACTGTTGCAAAATTTACGTTCGCAAGCACACGGTTGTCAAGTTTTAGTAAATAATGAGTAAAGTGTCGATCCCACGAGGAGTAATATGAAAATATTCAATACTTATAATTAAAATAGTCATAATTTTATTTAGAAAATTAAACTTTAGAGATTTGCTGACAAATTAATTAAATAATAAAGTTTGCAAAGAACACGCACACACAATCCTTAAGATTATCAATCAGAGAAAATGGTCTAGAGGTTTTGATTTCACCTGGTCTCGACAATATTCATTTCTAATTAATCTATTTTCATGAATTTCTTTCAATTAATAACCAAGAACACATAGATGATTCTATTTCCCTCTCCCGAGTGTCAAACAGAGTGTATCAACCAAAGATCAATTCTAATATCCCTATTAAGAATCTACTTGTAGTGATATGCATAAAATGATGTTCTTTCAAGGCTCTATTAAAGTTATAAACTCTCCCGAGATAAATAAACAATTAATAGTGTGAATTCTATCGATACCATTCAAAATCCCCTCTCCCGAGTGCCGGATTATAAATAAATATAACTAATAAATTTATGGTCAGTAAATTGAAAAGACTTTCAAAACTAGAATCACAATTAATTTATAGAAACTCAATTCAATAAAATAAAAAATTCATAAACATGTCTTGACCAGGCTACATCAACCTCTAGACTTAAAAAGTTTAGTTCATAGAAAAATTCAAACACAACCAAATCATGTTTAAGATGTCAAACATAATTCAACAGTCAAAAGAAATAAATAAAGATTAAATAACAAAGCCGTAGTCTTTATTCCGTGTCCGGTTGAAAAGGCTCCGTCTTCGTTCCAAGCAATCTTCAATTCTCGAGTTCTCAAAAATCTCACGAAGTGTTCTCTCAAAAGTATTGTAGTGTGCGATGACTCTGAAAAACTCCCTTTTATAAAAGTCGTCCAAGATCAACCCAAATAAATCCTAAAGTTTCCATAAATTGCAAAATCCCTCGGCTGAAATACCACAACGCGCGAGCACGCCTCATAATTCGTGCGAGCGCGCACATCTCCCTAACTTGATATCTCAAAATCCTCGAACACGCGTGGGCGCGCATAAGCCTTGGTTTCTTCACTACAAATTTCTTAAGGCTGTGCGGGCGTGCACAAGGCTCGGCCTTATTTCATTTTTTTCTTCAAAATCTTGAACCGTCTTCACTCGTTTAGCCTCTTTCTTGACTCCTTTGACTCCAACCATCATCAATTCATTATTTGCTTTATTTCCTAACATCCAACACAAACAACAACAAATCACGCATAATTCCGCTCGAAACCAAACAATTAACCAATAATATCAATACAAATTAAGTGCACAAAATGTACTTATCAAATTCCCCCAAACTTAAATGTTTGCTAGTCCCAAGCAAAAACCAAAACACATAATAATTACTCAATCCAATCAATACCAACCAAGAAATAATATGAATCAATGGCCTCAGCAATACATTTAGAAAAACAGTTTGTTATTCCAATCATATCGAACCTACCAATCCTTTTATCCAAACAAAACACATGCTAATGAACCACAAAACTTAAAAATCCCGCAACTCATGTTCAAAATACTCTTATCCAAATCAATTCACACATTCATAGATCATGAGAACTTTCTTGATAATAAGGGATCAATCAATAGGATAAAATTCAATTGAAAACACTCACAATCAGGTTATTTCAAAGAATAGTGTGTGCATGTTTTGATAAAAAATTCATATTCATTAAAAGTGTCAATCAATCATCCATAGACTAGATTCTCGCAACCCTTCTCCACTAGTATATTGGGGGATTGTGGCTCGGTCATTAGGAATTAGTTGTCTTATAATGTAAAGTCTGGCTCATGGCTACAAACGATATTAAGAATACAAAAGAGTGAGCAAGTAATAATCATAGAATCAATTCCAACTCCTCTTTATTCTCCATCGGATTCAATTTCGTTACACCACTGACTTCATCACACTTTTCATCTTTTTTTTCATATATTTTATTTATTTTTTTTCAGCTTCACATTCTTTTCATTTTCTACCTTTTTTTCCTTATTTTTTTCTCAACACATTATTACATCATGTAAATTCAAATTAGGAGCATACAAACCTTCATTCATTACTCATTACTTACTCTCTCAAGGTAGAAATTAGTGTGTAGGCTATTCATCAGGTAGTGAATGTGAGACCATGCAAAGATGCCGAATGGGGGTTTTATCACACGCTTGCACGCATGCCATTCATTTTTCAATTAAGTTCAAACAAGGTACTAGGGATCATTAAATCAGTAGGCAGCTTGAAAGGCACAAACGATTTTCAGAAAAATTGCTTAAATCATTCCTAAGTCACAGTTATGCCCGTATTTCGCCTTGAAGGGTGTCCGAACTAGTTCTAGACAATCTCAATTCACAATTAAATCACATTAATTTTCACCAGTCCAGAAAATAAGCAATCATCAGCAGTAAACGATGATTTTCAACAAAATTCAGAACATGTACCTAAAGTACTCATGTATCTCGTGAAAGTTCAAAGGGCAACTAAGGATAAATTTCAACAAAAATTAAGCCCAAGGATCCAAACAATACCTCAATCATTTCTATGTTTGTACGCTTTAACTCAAACTTAAGCACACATCACAGAATATATAGGAATTCATTCATCTAATTGGTTCACCAACACAAAAAATTCTTCTAGATAGGTTAACGATCATGGATTTCAGATACCAAGAAAAAAAGTTTCATCATTGGCCATTTTTTCATTTCTTTCTTGATTTCTTGAATTTAAACTCAAAATCATCTCACAACCACAAAACAATTCCCAACTTCACAACACAACACAATGTTTGATTCAAATTAAGCCATCCAACCACCAACACAACACAAAAAATCCTAAAAATAAAAAACACTAAAATAAAACAAAAATTCAAAAACAATTTCCAAATTGGACATCCCCACTACTAGGTACATTCATTGTCCTCAATGAATTATCAAGAAATAATAAAGGACATGTGTAAGGCCCGAGATTAATTAGAAATTAATCCGAATTTAATTTGATTTTAATCCGAGTATATTTAATTTGGGAATATTTAGAGTTTTGATTTAAATTCTAATATTCTTAAATTATTTAGGATTGGAATTGAATTAAAATAAGGGTTGAGGACCAAATTGCAAATATTGAAGAATTTAGGGACTAAATTGCAATATGGGTTGAAGTTATCTGATTTGAAATATATTACTCAGCATATCTACGTGTGATATGTTAAGAAATTCAGAAAATTGAGAGAAAGTTGAACAGAGAAATCCGAGATCTTTCTTTTCTTTTGATTTTCCGATCTTCAAATCCTTATAACTTTTGCATCGGTTATCCGATTTCGATTCCGTTAATTGTTCTGGAATCCTTACGACAAGGGCTTTGATCTAGTGTAAGTTTTTATATCTTTCAGCATGGTTTGAAGCTTGAAAGTTGACAGATATCAGATGTTGAGTTTTTGATCATGTTATTCGATGTATATGCGATTCTATCTCAAAACCGAATTGATGAATTTGTGTTATTTATGTTGAAGCATGATTCCAGCATGTTTATCAATTGTTATAGCTATTGAGATGAGGTTTGGAATGATATATCAGCTGGTTTGTTGAATTGAATACACGTATAACTGGTTTTGAAGTTCGAAATGATTTCGGTATTACGTCGGTTACCGATTTTCAATCGCTACGCTATTTAATCGAGTTTTTGGACTGTTTTGATATTCGATAGCTAAGCTGAAACACTTATCTTGATGATGTGAATGTTATAAAATTTTATTCTTCAGTTTCAATTGAGTTTGGAAGGCCAACAACTCGAGACAATGACTTTGAACCAAAGAAAGTTGATTGAGATTTGAAGAGTCCAGAATCGATAATAAAAGAAGGTATAATGACGACATCGCGAAGTAGGGACTTTGAAACTCAAGAACGACTAACCTTGAGTTGGCCCGCATAAACCACATACTTGTTTATGTTTTTGATTTGATTGTGGTGTTGTCGATCCATCTCAGGTAGTGGATCTTTATATTCGAGTTGATATGATGCTATATTGAATTGATTCTATGCCAAGGTTGCGGTTAACCTTATTTGCGAGTCGTTTACGAACTCGTTAGATGGATATCCATGTCAAGATCATTTATGAATCTTGATGGCCTCGAAGTTATATGAATCAGTTCTTATGCGAAGCGTTAATTACTCTATTTGTTGAGTCGAGTTTTAAATAGAGTCGATATGATTTATTTAACGCTTTCTATATATGTTGGTTATACTGAGAATTTTTCTCACCGGAGTTTATCCGGCTGTTGTCTTGTTTTGTATGTGTGCATGACAACAAAGAGGGCAGGAGCTGATCATCAAAGTCATTGACAGCTGGGAGAGAGTCTAGCATGTGAGAACTCGGGTTGTAGATGAAGTCTTGAGATCTAGAAGCATCAAACCTTAGAACTTGTTGGTTTTAAAAATACATGTATGAAACTTGAGATAGTTTATGTTGTTTATCGTTCTTTAGCGACTTGTTCGATGTAATAAATGCATGTATAGATTCTTGAGACCTTGGTTATGTTTATATGCATGAATTGGAACTTATATATCATGTTTTGGATCGAGTTTGGTGATTGGAATGGATGACACCAAGTCTTGACAGCAAAATTGTAGCTGCTGATTTTTTCTGAAAAACTGGCCCGATCGATCGGGTGATTATCCCCGATCGAGCGCGGCCCTAATTTGTTCAAAACAGAGAATCGGGCAATTTGGCTCGCTCGATCGGAGGAAGTTACCCGATCGAGCGAGGCCAAAATGTTTCCAGACCGAGAGCAGGGTGTTGAAGCCCGCTCGATCGGGTGTTTTTCCCTGATCGAGCGAGGCACTGTTTTTATAAAAAAAAAAAAAATTTGCTTTACTTTGCTCTTGGTTTCTTAATTGATGTTTAATGAATGTTAATTGTTCATTAATTGCCCTAAGATATGATTAGAAACCCGAGGTTCCCACAACAGGTGGTATCAGAGCATAAGTTTCTCAGACTGAGAATAGATGAGCGGGGGTAGATCGAGTCTTTTATTCTGATTTAGTTATTCTCGAAGCATGTTTATTATTTGACTTGATTTACAGCTTTAAGAATTGCATGTTATCTGTTATCTGATATGATTGGAAGCATGTATGATTACAATTGAATCAGATTCGATCTTGTGAGAAGGCATTCGGGATTGAAACAGAATGGTTTTAACTGAGATTGAACTGTACACTAATCTATTTGATTATCAGATATGCCTCCCCGACCAGCACCGAGGGTTAGACAGACATTGGCTATGAATGAGCCTGAACAGACAAATGCTGCACAGGTCCCAGTGACAGTGTCTGAACATGGACAGGGTAGTACTTCTACTGATGAGTTCAGTGATGCTAATCCGATGGAGAAACTTCTGAAACGATTCCAATCATTCAAACCACCGAAGTTGCAAGGAACTGAGAATGCTATAGAGTGTGAGAACTGGTTGGAAGATATTGAGCAGTTATTCGAGTCTATTGATTATACAGATGATCGTCGTGTGAGACTGGTAATTCATCAACTGCATGGTCTTGCCAAGAGTTGGTGGATAGCGACGAAGAGAGCATTGGAAAACCAAGGTACTGTTATTACCTGGTCTGTATTTTGAACTGCTTTCTATCAGCGTTTCTTTCCGGTGTCTTATCGCAAGGACAAAGGAGCAGAGTTTGCAAGTCTACAACAGGGACAGTTAAATATCGAGGAATATGTTGCAAAGTTCACTAGCTTGTTGAAGTTTGCTCCACATATTGCTGTTAGTGATGAAGCTCAAGCCGATCAATTCATCAATGGCTTGAACCCTGATGTGTTTACACTTGTGAATTCGGGAAGACCGAATACCTTTGCCGATGCTCTGAATCGAGCAAAGGGTGCGGAAGCAGAGATATTGAAACAACGAGGAGCACAGTTTGTGCCACAGCCAGTGAGACAGTCCCAAGAGCAGCCACAGATTCCACCGCCACCTCGATTTGAAGCTGGAGGCAGTAGTAGTGGAAAGAAAAGTTTCTTCAAGGGCAAGAGCAAACAATTCAAGAGATCTGGTGGTAGTAGCTCTTCAAGTTCAGGTAGCTCCTGACAGTCTAGAGCTGGACAGAGGTCTGATGTGTATTGCACCAAGTGTGGTGGTCTCCATACCAATGAACAATGCCGAGGTGTATTTGGAAGCTGCCACATTTGCAACAAGATGGGACACTTTGCAAGGGTATGTCCACAACGAGGTTCTGAAGGTGCACAGGGTGCGGGATCATCGAGACCGGTAGGTCAATCTACATCTTCTTTTCACTCTTTTCAACCACATCCTGCAGCACCGAGTAGAGGAGGAGGTTAGACGGTGAATCAACCTCCGAGGCAACAAGCACGAGTGTTTGCATTGACAGAAGAGCAAGCACAAGCAGCACCGGACGATGTGATTGCAGGTAACTGTTTTCTTTCTGGTTATCCGGCCTATGTCTTATTCGATACTGGTGCATCGCATACCTTCATATCTGAACAATTTGTTACGTTGTATTCATTGCATGTTGAGTCATTAGCTACTGTAGTGTCTATATCTTCACCGTTGGGAAAAGGTATAGTATCAGTGAAGTTTGTACGAAATTGTGTACTACAGTACGAAGGTAATGAAGTTGAGCTTGACTGTATCGTTCTTGGTTTATCTGATTTTGATTGCATAATCGGTATCGATATGCTAACCAAGTACAGAGCAACAGTTGACTGCTTTCAGAAGATTGTGAAGTTTAGACCTGATATGACTGATGAATGAAAGTTCTATGGTAAGGGATCACGAGCCATAATTCCTTTGATATCTGTTATTGCTATGACTGATTTGTTACAAAAGGGAGCAGAGGGATTTTTTATCTATGCAGTTGATATACTGAAGTCTAGTCCAAAATTGACTGATATACCGGTGGTGAGTGAGTTTGAAGATGTATTCCCTGATGAGATTCCAGGATTGCCACCGTACAGAGAAGTAGATTTCGGTATTGAATTGATGCCAGGTACACAGCCGATATCGAAAGCACCTTACCGAATGGCACCGATTGAACTGAAAGAATTAAAAGACCAACTCGAAGATTTGTTGGCTAAGGGATATATCAGACCGAGTGTTCCCCTTGGGGTGCTCCGGTTTTATTTGTTCGAAAGAAAGACGGATCAATGAGATTATGTATAGACTACCGGCAATTGAACAAAGCAACGGTAAAGAATCGTTATCCTTTACCTCGTATCGATGATTTATTTGATCAATTTCAGGGTCCGTCGGTATATTCGAAGATTGATCTACGATCCGGATATCATCAGTTGAGAGTTAGAGACGAGGATATTGCTAAAACTGCATTTAGAACCAGGTATGGCCATTATGAATTCATAGTCATGCCTTTTGGTCTAACGAATGCACCGGCAGTTTTTATGGGATTGATGAATAGAGTATTTCAAAGATATTTAGATGATTTTGTGATTATCTTTATCGATGATATTTTGATATACTCTAAGAACCTGTGTGAACATGCTGATCATCTCCGAACTGCATTGAGAATATTAAGAGAAGAGAAATTGTATGCCAAGTTATCCAAATGTGAGTTTTGGTTGCAGCGAGTTGTTTTTCTTGGTCATGTAATTTCAGGAGATGGCATTTCAGTGGATCCGAGTAAGGTTGAAGTTGCGATCAGTTGGCAGAGACCGACATTTGTGCCAGAAATTCGAAGTTTTATGGGCTTGGCAGGTTATTATCGTCGATTCATTCGAGATTTTTCCTCGATAGCGAAGCCTATTACACAGCTTACACATAGTACTATAGTTCTGAGCATATCCTCGGAAATCTGGAAAATCACATCTGATAGTCCACTAATCGGAGGACTGTATAATGAAATCTCATACAACCAAACACTCAGAATATCTGACAATCAGTGCCACAATCTAGAAAACAAATCTAAAGTCTCTATCTCGACAATAGATTTCAATAATTCCTGTAATCTGATCATCTTGCTAAATACATAACAAGTATCTCTTTATGTTTGTATCATATCTAATACAACATATTCTTGAATCAGTCGAAATCTACTACAATGTAAATCGCAAAATCATGAAGATTTGAGTAGATTCGAACTCAAATCTTTCAAAGAGTTGATCTTCTTTCAACTCTTATGTAACTAATCTGTTACAGACACCACTTGGGTTCTTCTTTTCTGCTTTGTTTACCGGAATTTTAGTATTGGTAATGTCAATTCTGTCATATCTGTTTTCATTTCTTTCACCAATACTGATTTCCAAGTAATGACTACATGTAAATCATACAGATGTAGACAACTGAATGGATATTCAATCTGTTGTCATATGCCTCTTTCAGAATCTGAAATTCCATATCTAGAATATCTGGCATATTCAAACGATTATTCACCGCAAAAGTTTATCTGTTCTGGTCTGATTTCTTATCTCATATCTTACTCTAGCATTCTCAATTGAATTTTCATTGCTTGATCTAATATCAATGTTGCTTTTATCTTTCCAAACCAATCTAGCATAGTATGGATTGCAACAATTCTGATTGTGTGAGTATCTGTCTAGAAACTCAAGTACAAAAAGTACAAACATTACAGATATGTACTCAATCGATCAAGCAAGAAGCTAATTTCTTCTTTCTATTTCCCAATTAGTGGCAACGTATGCAATCAATTCATAAATCTTGTTGCTATTCGAAATCAAAATATCTATCAGTTACAAGCCCAAAACTTCAACATATACTGAATATACACATCAAATAATCAATAATTCTCAAATTTCAAATCAAAGAAACTCGCTCAAGTCAAGGTCATCCAAAATCAAATATTCTGAATAACAAAATCTGCACAGTGAAAACAACTCACTTGCATATCAAAACTTAAAGCGAGTCAATCAAATTAAACTCTAGCAAAGGAATAAGAGTCAATCAAAATCGATCGAGGTCGAATACAAAAACCTCATAATCGATAGCAAGAAATTCAAGAATCATGATTTCTATGAGGTAATAACTTTAGCAAAATTGAAGAGAAAGCTCAACTGTAACTGATTTTTCTTATTCTCTATTGACATGAGTTCATTTATTAATTCTCAGCTGACAATAGTCGAATATACTCTTTTCGACTTAACTTATTGTCATAGAATTAATCATAATTTTGGTACTAAATAACTCTTTTCTACTCAATCTTCTAGCTGTTTCTGGAGTTCTTCAGTTCAAGTAATGCTCTTCTATACGAGTTGTCATCAGACTTTCATACTAGACATCACTTTCTATAGAACTCCTTTCATTCCGTAGAAAAGTCGGAATATGTCTTCTGAATATTTCTGTATATTCTAACCACTGACATATCTGTCAATCCTAGGTTAGTTCTATACTAATTCAGTACATCAACGAGAATTCTTCCGATATTCTTCTACGTTCATCTTGATATAACCAGTACCGAAGGAAGGGAATCGTACTATCTAAAACTCATATCATAACTCTTTAGTCATTTCTGTTGCTGCTTTAACTGAATCACTGCAGATATTTCAGTACTATCTATCATGCATACTAGCTTAGTACCCTAAATTTTTTTTTCATAATCAAATTCAATCTTATTTCCTCAAATCTGTATTATATCTGTTCTGTCTCATCTGCTAAATATTTTCCATCTACTCAAAGGCAAAGACTCAGCACATACAAGTAATTAGAGGCTCAACAGATAAGATTGTAGCATAAAAAATCATTGATCTATGAATGTATGCTATGCAATCAATATATAAGCGGTGAACGAGAATTAACTCACTTACCTGTAATATTCTTATCTGATACAACTTGAGCCTCATTTTCTGTACTTGCTTATTGCCTATGACATTATCTGTCATTCAAATTTTCTCTTGATCTATTGCAGCTAGGGGAGCTATGCTTTTTGCTAAACTTCTGCTTTTCTATCTTTTCTACTACTTACAGAAAGAAACAATTTTGTTTACTTACCTGCCATACATTTCAATACTTCTTCTGGCAACTTCACCAATTTCTCGCTAAGTCCTGGAGTTGATATAAATCAAGCTGATTCTATGTTCATCTGAATATTCTTCTCTTGAACAACTGATCCAGCTCTTCAAATCAACCCCTTTCTAGACATAGCATATTCTGTATCTTTCCGAGTTGGTGATTAATAGCTTTGGAGTTGTTCAACTAACATACTCCTCAGTGCAATTCTCATATTGATCGGCTCAAAAACGTACCTCAACACTGTTCTGGTCTATCTGCGGTTCTGTTCTATCTGAGGTTCTCATGCTATCTGTACAATATGTCTTATTCAATAACAGAAGCAATATATATTGCAGAGATTATAAAATACAATTTCAGTATAACATACATATAATCTCATGCTTCTGAATAAAATACATGCTTGCAAATTCTCATGCTTTCAAATAATACATGCTTGAAACGAATTCATTTATGCTAATGAATGCAAGAAATCAGGCATACTTATCAGCATATAAGGATGTAATTCGCATCTCAGTAAAGCAAGCAGTGTTCAATCAAGCAATCATAGTCGCATACAATTCTGTAAAGCAAGTAAAGCATACTCATGCAATACTATAAATGCATGTGACTCAATCTACCCCGCTCAACTTCTATCTTAGTCCAAGACTTTACGCTCTGATACCACCTGTTGTGGGGACCTCGGGTTGCTAATCTCAAATTAAGGCAAAAATAAGTTAAATACAATTAACTTATAAGCATCAATCAAGAATGCAAGAAAGGAAAATAAATTTTTTTTTAAACTAAGGGTGGCTCGCTCGAGCGAGCCTAGGTTGCACTCGAGCGAGCACCTCTCGGGTTCAACACCCAAACATGGCTCGCTCGAGCGAGCCTAGGGTGCCGCTCGAGCGAGCTGTGCTCTGCTCGTGCTGAACCTATGCTGCTTTTATGCTGATCTTTCTTGCTTTGCTGATGAACATGCATCTAAACATGCTAGATATGCTGTACAAATAAATAAGAACATGATAACTTCATTTGCAACATGAAAACATCATCCTTAATCTACTTAGATTCTTCCAAAGGAAATACAAACATATAAATTCTCAAGTTACTACAACATCTCATAATAACTTCACATATACCAAATAAAGAACATCTTGTCTAAGTTCACAATTTGGTGCACCATCTGCTAAAACCTGAAGTCACCACGTGCTATGACTCTTCTCGAGCTATCGAATCCAACTCTAATTTGCTCATGCCCCAACCTGATGCAATGCACACATACAAACAAAGCAACAGCCGGATAACTCCGGTGAGAATAAATCTCAGTACGAACGACATGCATATACAGCATTTAAGCATATAAACTCATTCAAATCTTGAATGTAAAATAACATGCTAGAATTTATAAACGCATATTCTAAACCATAGAAATCTCTAGGTTAATGCATAAATGCAATGCATGTACCAAGGAATATGCTATCAAATCTGTTATCAATAAATCATAGTTCTGGGATCCCAAGGAAATAAAATCTTTAACCAACCACCGACTTTCCCACTCGAGGTGGTGTTAAATATCTCAATTCTCCTGACTTTGGTGCAACTATAGTGAGTCATCTAGCTCTGAAAATAAATCTATATTTCGTGTCATGAGCCGTCTGACTCTGGAAGTAAATCTACATTCCATGTCACTCAACTACAGTTTTCCAAACATCATATGCACTCTTGGCCAATCAGCCCTCTGTCCTTTTCAGGCTGGAGTTCAAGATGAATGCAACATAATCTGAATGCATCAAATCATACATAAGCTAAAACAACATCTTGAACACATCAATCATATAATCATATGATCATATAATCACTCAAGGATACCGACAAATCTGTAAGCATCACATAGAATACGTAAAACATGTTCAATACAGAACATAATATAAATCAAAGAAGACAAGTAAACATTTACATAAATATTCTGGGAATTCAAGAAGATAGCTATCTTGAATAATCTATCTCATTTATGTAAACGTAAACAATAACATATTTTAAACATGCATGTATGTGATTTTAGGCAACTCGATAATCAGAAATAATCTCGAGTTATTCTGCCCATCTTATTAATGTCTATTCATACCTTTCGATCTCGACTTTTAGATGATCCAAGTCTGGACAACTGACATCAAAGAACTTCTATCAAAATCTGCTCAAAGCATTACAATCATTCAAGGCAAACTAGCTTCAAACCTTCTTCCATCTTTCTTGGTTCAAAGGCTAACTTTCTGAGCTCGCCGACTCGAAATTGATATGTTGCAATTCAAATCTGAAATAGATTATAACATAACTAAACATCAATTTCCAATCTGAATCGATGTTTCTTTAAAGCTTATTAAGTTCAATTCTTGCTAATACAATCGGAATTCAAACCGACGTCGCAACTATTCGAGTCCGATAAATCGTTCGATTCAAATATCATCATATCTACATTCTCAACGCACTCTCATATTCAATGCATCTACTATAAACTTGAAGATCAGCTCTAGACATTTAGAATGCATATCAATTCAAAATCTTGAACCGGCGGCGTAACGACACGATTTCGGTATTTCCAAAAGCTTAAACATCATTTAGACAATCATCTAAATATCATAACATCACCAATTCAGCAAGTCATTCACGTACACAACAGCCCCAAAAATTCAGATTTCTCACAATTCTTTCAAAATTCGAAAACATGTCCAAACGACGATCTTTTCTCAATCCTTCTTAGATATGCTATCGTCGTATATGCTAGAACACATTTATACAATCAAATCTTAATTCTAACAACAACTTAAAATTCAAACATGGTAGAACTTCATAAAACTTACGTCAAAACGAAGCACTCGGAGCTGTGATCGCAAATATATGCTCAATCGGAAATTCTACCGGGCGGATCGATTTTTATCGGAGCTTTAAGAATCGAAAATGGCTTTGGAATGTTTTTTTCAGAACTCTCGGCCACTTTATGAATTGGGGCTGAAACAATCTGATTCCCACGTGTAAATGTAGATATATATATATATACTTATTTGCATTTTAGCCCCTGAACTTTGGCATATTTGCAAACTAGTCCCCGGACAAGCGATTTAATTCAATTTCAATCCTAAATAATTTAAGATTATTATAATTTCATTCTAAACTCTAAATATTCTAAAATTACATATTCTCGGATTAAAATTAAATCATTTCGGACCTTATCGCATTTTAGTCCTTGAATTTCTCAATCTTTGCAAATTGGCCCTTGCTCAGATTTCATCCCCAAATTAAATCCTTGATATTTATAATCTTGGAATTTATATCTTAAATTCCATAAATATCAATTCAAATATTTTTAATCTTTTAATTTAAGAATTCCGGATATTAAAATCTTAAAATCCGAAAATCCTCAAATTAAATATTTTTGACCCGAAATTGAAATCTCTAATTTCCATTAATTCTTAAATTCATCTTTTCACTCTTATTAGGAATTTAACTCTTAAATCCCGTCATTAAGAATCTAATATTTTCGGGCCTTACACTTATAGCCTCATAAAATAGTGACCATGCATAGAGATCATTCCACTTTAGTTAAGAGACCGTGGTGAAAGAGCATGACACTTTGGAGAAGACCGTCCGTTATGAGATCGTTCTAAGAGACGGGAGACCGTTTCACTTTACAATAGACCATGCTAAGAGACCGTTGCATAACGACTCTGGAGACCATGCAAGCTCAATGAAAGACCATTAGAAGACCTTCAATAAGACCATTAATGGCCAGAGACCATACAAAGTTAGAAGAGAACATTAGAAGACCTTCAATGAGACCATTAGATATTCAATGCCTAAGCATATATTTCAAATCCAAGCCACTTTACAGAAGAACAGACCATGCTAAGAGACCGATGCTTCTTTAAAGGAGACAACATTGCATAACGACTCTGGAGACCATGCAAGCTCAATGAAAGACCATTAGAAGACCTTCAATAAGACCATTAATGGTCAGAGACCATAAAACGTTAGCAAAGACCATTAGAAAACCTTCAATTAGACCATTATGTATTCAATGCCTAAGCAGATATTTCAAATGCAAGCCACTTTACATAACACCTGACCATGCTAAGAGACCGATGCTTCTTCAAAGGATATATTTCAATTCAACATGATCAACAAAGTTCTAACATAACAAAATATATAATAGACCTTTTTTTTTCTTTTTGAGAAGATAATAGATCTATTTTCAATTCAATATATAATAGATCTATTTTCTATTCAATGTCCAATGCCCATTCCAAATAGATAAAGTAAAGAACTTTCTAAAATCAGCAACTATATCATCATTGAGTCTTAACACATTCATGTCAGATAGCTCCAACGCAGCTTTCGTGATGGCATATACTCCACATTCTCCACTACAATATGAAAAAAAATACTAATTTATATTAGTATATATAATAAAAATAAATAAATTTATTCCAGTAAGTGTAATATATGACTAACCTTAATTGTTGTTGGGGGAAAGATCTAGGTCGATCAACATTCCACTTCTTGTTATTGTTAACTATTCCCAACTTCATCATCAGCACAACAATCATTGCTCTAATTGGCCTCATAAATAAATCAAGATACTCACATCATTATCTATCCAAGATCCAGGTGTGTACAATTTGTTGTAATCTCCACACATTCCTTTCTTCATAGTGGTTTCCTCCATAATTTTCAAATCCAACTTCAGCTTCTTGATATCCTTCTTATATTCTTTATTGTCAAACCAACCTAAAAATGGATTGAACTTCATGACAATCGTTGGAGTGGTGGAGGGTCCAGTGGTGAATGAAGTCGATAAAAACTTTGATTTTTTAACAACACGTTTTGGGGATGAAGGGATCATCAAATCTAGTTGTTCTACTATCTCTGGACATGGTTTTCCCTCCGATCGAAGAACTTCATATTTATCTATTAACATATAAACAAAAAATATTAATAACTCCACAAAATCATTCGAAATATATAACTCAACATGTTCTAATTATAAAATACCGATTTGAAGTGTGGATGTTTTGTATGTGCTCAAATATTCCATTCGATTGATGAACATCACCTGTATCTATTAACATAATAAAAAAATATTAGTAATTTCGCAAAATATTTGTAATGCATAATCAACAAATTACCAATATGTTGTGTGGAAGATTTTTGTATGTGCTCGAATCTTTCCTTCGAATGATGAACATTATCTTTATCTGTTAGCATATAAACAAAAAAATATTAAGAGTAAAATACCAAAATTTCATAAATTACTATTACAATACCCATGTATCGTGAAGAGAACTGTTGCAGTGGACTGTCGGTGCTCAAACTCTCGTTTCTTTTCCTTTTCCTCGCAAACAGATTGTGTTGCTCTGAAATATAATCCAAAATGATTTGCAGTGTATCCTCAATCTTAGTCAATCTTGTTTCAATTTTAACCTCACTTTCTGACAACCTTCTTTCTAAATTGGCTTCCATTTGTGACAATCTTTTATCAATGTATTCTCTAATTCCATTGGACTGAACTGAAGTAGATGCCCTAACATTTACATTCACATGTGTATGAGATGGAGAATTTTGTGCTTCATGTGCACGATGGGATAACTGCTCGGCATTTGACTGTGTACATGACTCTAGTGCATGTGTTTGAATGCAATATACATTTTTTCCTTCCATCATATACTCCACAATTTTTTCGGTGATTGCATCTTCAGATGAAGGACTAAAAAATCCATTCAAAACATAAGCAGCGAAGACCTCTTCAGTCGTAGGCCTTAACAAACCAATAATATCCTACAAATATATTTTAAACGTATTAGTTAAGTATAAGGTATTAACATATATACTAGTAAACTAATTCCATATTGGATATTAACATATATATAGACAAACTAATACAATGCATGTTATTAGCATTTAAATAAATAAATTAATCCATACATTGGTAAATTTGTTAGCTGCATCAGTAACCTCAATAAGTGATGGAGCTTTCTTTTTAGACCATTTATTTGACTCCCATAGACACATGCAAGGTAGCGGAATGTTATATCACTCTTTCTTGGTTGCAAAAACTTCCCGAATCCCTGGAATACATTCATATGCCAATATATACAATCACAATACACAAATGAAAAATATCAATCAATTAACATTATAAATAATTCATATTTTAAAACAATTATATTATTTACCTGAAGAGGTTGGATGAAACCACTCATATTGAAGGTGGCATTCTTTGCACATTTTTGCTTTGCTCGAGCCTCAATCAATTGTTGCTCTTTTTCTACTAATTTGTTTTTACAAACTACCAAGAGCTTCTTTGAAAGCAACTCTACCCCAAGGATATTTACTAAAACCATCTATATCATTAATAATATAGAGTAGCTTGAAATCTATAGATGGATCACCTTTCTCCTTAACTGGCCATAGAAGTCCACCAACAAATAACAAACAAGCTAATCTGATTTTATCCATATTCACTTCAATTAAATAACTACCAACCATCTCTTCTAATTTTGCATGTACATCACTCAATAAAACTATAATCGTACCAGGAAAATATTTTTCATGAAAATCATTACATTCTTGGATTGGTGGAAAAGTTTCGCTGCAATCCAGTCCTGTTATCAGACAATATTCATATAATGAAAATCGGATTGGTCTCTTACAAACTACAAACCATAATTCATCTTTTTTTTTCGTGGAACCCATCCTGATCATAAGATACCATAAAATTTGACTCCATGCTTTGTAATCTTTTGAACAAGTGATTAAATTTCCAAATTGTGTGCTATTTACCATGAATTTCATCTCTTCTGGATTTAGACTATTCATTATTATCTCAGATATTTCTTTGTAACGTGCTTGAACTGTTAATTTGCACTTGAAAGCCTATTTTTTGGTAGATAGTTGAGTATCTAAATGTACCTGCGTTCGTAAGAGAAAGTAATATTAAAATTATATCAATTTTAATATTAAATGATAGAAAAAAGAATTACCGCCTCAACCTATTCATGATCAAAAGACGATCTTTACATGTTATAAAAATGGTCTTCGTAGACCATCTATTGGTCTTCAAAAATCATTCAATGGTCTCTTTAGCAAAAAATGAGTGCACATAAAAAAAATGGTCTCCTAGATACCTCTTTTTTTCTCTCTTTTTTTTTTTTTTTACTTCGTTTCAAATAAAAATGAAATGGTTTCCCTAGACCATCCAATGGTCTCCTTGGCAAAAAAACAGTGCACATAAAAAATGGTCTCCAAGATACCTATTTTGTCGCCTTTTTCTCCTTCCTTTCAAATAAAAATAAAATGGTCTTTGTAGACCATCTAATGGTCTCCAAAAATGGTCTCCTTAGCACAAAAACAATGCACATAAAAAATAAAAAAATGATCTCATAGATACCTCTTTTTTCCTTTTTTTTTTACTTCGTTTCAAATAAAAATGAAATGGTTTTCGTAGACCATCCAATGGTCTCCTTAGCAAAAAAACAGTGCTCATAAAAAACGATCTCCAAGATACATCTTTTGTCGTCTTTTTTGGCCTTTCTTTCAAATAAAAAATGAAATGGTCTTTGTAGACCATCTAATGGTCTCCAAAAACCATCCATTGGTCTCCTTAGAAAAAAAAAACACTGCACATAAAACAATGGTCTCCAAGATACCCCTTTTTTCCTCTTTTTTCCTTTCGTTTCAAATAAAAATGAAATGGTCTTCGTAGACCATTCAATGGTCTCCAAAAACCATTCAATGGTTTCCTTAGCAAAAAATGAAATGGTCTTCATGGTCTCGCAAAAAATGAAATGGTCTCTGCTCAAAAAAAAAATAAAATGGTCTTCGTAGACCATCTAATGGTCTCCAAAACCATCCAATGGTCGTAAAAAAATTGGTTTCCACGATACATATTTTTCCCTCTTTTTTCCTTCATTTCAAACAAAAAAATGAAATGGTCTTCGTAAACCATCTAGTCTCCCCTTCATTTCGAAAACAAATTCAAAATTTCAAATATAACCGACTATCCCCTCCCTTGGAAGCCCTGAAGCCCTAAATTCTTAAACTAGTCGTAATCTAGGGCATATCACAAATTTCAAATTGATCTATGAAAAATCACAAATATCTTCAAATCATACAAAACATCACAACCCAGAAACTAATACAAACAAATTTCACAATTTTTTTTGCAAAATAGGTAAACAAACTTACGATAACTCTTTCATTGGACATTGGAAGTAGCGTGTGATGGTGAAGAAGATGGGCTCTCGAAAAAGATGATTGTGGGAGAAAAAAGATGACCACCGGAGTTTCTGGAGAAAGATATGGAAAATGGAGGAAGAAAATGGTGAATGAAAATGGTTTCTGGAGACTATCGTAAAGAGGGCTCACGGCCGACCGAGATGGATATTGGATTGTGAGGTAAAGAGTTTAAGAAGTAATATTTGAGTGAAAATCTGATTTTGAATTTTAATGATTATATTTGTGAATAAAAATGTTTTAATAATTTATTTAAGAGGGATATTTTTGTAATATACCAAATCAAGGTTATTTTTTAAAACCTATAGAAGGGCAAGGTCATATTTTTAAATCTTCCCTCAAGTATATTCAAATTTTATTAATTTATAATTATGTTATTTAATCAATAAATCAATAATTTATTATTTTAAAGAGTTCATTTTTTATTTAACTAATATATAGTAATTAAATTGATCTAACATTAATATTTTTTTTATATTTTTTTAAAAAAAAATGTTTCTATATTATCAAGTGAAAATGAAAGTTTTCACAAGTACAAAACATAGAAAAAATTACAGCTAACGCAATTGAAAATCACATTGATGATGAAGTTGATGATATACTATATTCGTGACTAATTACGCATAAAAAAACATTTATAAAAAAAAAATCTTCACAATATTTCATTATAATTCGAAAATGTAACGTCAGAACTTTTGGATATCATCAAAAGAGTTAGATATGAATAGATTTGAATTTAAAAAAAAAACAATAGAATCATATTTTGCTAACTTATCCTAATTATATTTTGTAATTTTAAACAATTATTAATTTATAATATTTATAAAACTTTATGTTTATTTAGTATCCCGAAAATTTATGGGTAAATTGCTTATAAATCCCTAAACCTATAATCAACTTATTTATAACTTCCTACCTAATTTAAACTTAGTTTCCACTCCCTAGAGAGAGAAACTTTTGCACAAATCCCTAATATACCCTTATTTTTTTTAAAAAAAATAAGAGAATGGATAATAAAAACAAAACTAATCCAAATAGTATATATATAAAAATTCAAATTAAAATCAAAGAACATAAACCATATCATATACATGCTTATGTTGATACAGGAGCAAGTATGTGTTTAGGAAGCAAACATATACTTCCAAATCATTATTGGAAGAAATATGATAAAAGATTAAAAGTCCGAATAGGAGATGGATCAATAATCATGCTTGATATAGTAGCAGAAAAATTAAAAATAGAAATTGAGGAAACAAAATTTGTAATACCCATTATATACCAAATAGAATCAGGAATTGACATTATAATAGAAAATAACTTTTTAAGAGAATATCTTCCTTTTACACAATTTGAAAATCACATAACTTTAAACAAAGGATCATCAATAATTTATATTCCTAAAATACGAACAGCATTTCGTGTAGGAAATGAAGGATTTACAAAGAATTTTCATAAACGAAATACAAATCCAATAGAACTAAAAATAGAAAATATTTTAACAATTAATCATGAAAAAGAAATCATGAAGAAATTTCATGATATTTGTTCTGAAAATCCTCAGGACAAAATTAAGAAAAGAAAACAATTCATTGCTTCAATAAAACTTAAAGACCCTAATATCACAATCCGTGAAGCACCAAGAATATGCAACATGGATGATGTAAAAATATTCGAAAAGGAGGTTCAAGAATTACTAAAACTTAAGATAATCATCCCAAGCAAGAGTCCACACTCTTCACCAGCCTTTTATGTCAGTAAGAAAGACACTGATAAAAAAAGAATGGTAATTTATTATCGAAAAATGAATAATGCAACAATTATGGATGGATATTACATCCCAAACAAGAATGATTTACTACCTTATATAGGAGGAATGAAATATTTCTCCAGTTTAGATTGTAAATCAGGATTCTGGCAAATTCAGCTAGAACCACAAACACAACTACTTACAGCATTCAGCTGTCCAAAAGGATAATATCAATGGACTGTATTACCTTTCGGACTTAAACAAGCTTCAGGTATCTTTCAAAGATACATGGATGAATCTTTTAAACCGTATGTAGATTTTTTTTGTGTTTACATAGATGACATATTAGATCAACATTAGATCAACATTATAGAGACCTTATGACAGTATTAGATATTTGTCATAAAGATGGAATTATACTTTCTGAAAAGAAAGCACAATTGTTTAAAACAAAAATAAATTATCTAGAATTACAAATAGAAGACGGAAAACATTGTTTGCAACAACATATACTTAAGAAAATTCATGATTTTCCTAGTAAAATCAAAGATAAAGATCAATTAAGAATATTGCTAGGATTATTAACTTATTCTGGAAATTACATTAAGAAACTTGTAGAAATCAGAAAACCTCTTCAGGTAAAACTTAAACAGGACTATAAATGGAAATGGTCAAAAGAAAATACTAATTATATAGACACTATTAAAAAAATAATAATTAGTGATCTTCCAGAATTATATTTTCCTTCAAATAAAGACATAATAATAATTGAAACAGACGTCTCAGATGAATACTGGGGAGCATGTTTAAAAGCTTATACAGGAGAAAGAAATTTAGAAAAACTTACTAAAACAGCTACTAGGAATAATGAAAAATTATGTAATTATACATCAGGAACTTTTCAAGGTGCACAACTAAATTATCATTCAAATGAAAAAGAATTATTAGCTTTAATATATACAATTAGAAATTATGAGATTTATCTTATTTCTAAACCGTTTTTAGTAAGAACGGATAATATGAATTTAACATATTTCAAGACAAGAAAAATATCAAGAAATGCAGGGAGAAATGCAGCAAGGTTAATTAGATGGCAATTGGAATTGAACCATTATCAGTTCGAGATCCAGCATGTCAAAGGAACGGACAATTCATTACCCGACACATTAACTAGATAACTTCATCCAAATTATATTATCCGTAGTACCAGAATAACAAAAAAGATCCTAAGTGATCCAGAAAATGACTGCAAGTCATCCGAACATGCCTTAGAAAGCATGGGGAATATAAATTGATGAAATGAGATTTATATTCAAAAACATGAATTATTTTATGATTTCAAGTCATCCGAACATGCCTTAGAAAGCATGGGAAATATAAATTGATGAAATGATATTTATATTCAGAAACATGAATTACTCTATGAGTAAAATAATCAATCTCATGAAGATTGGTTCAATTCTTGCAAAAGAATTCATAAATGCAATCATACGCATAATAAAACTATCCGAATTACTCACGATAAAGAGTTAAATTTCTAACCATTATATATATATATATATATATATATATATATATATATATATATATATGTTTCTTGTGCAGGATGGAGCAATTAGATCAATTAAAAGAACAATTGATTGACATAGATGAAGAAATTCAGATTCTTCAACAAAGAAAAAAGAATATAAATGAAAAAATTCAGAGGATAAAAGAAAAGATGACAACCTCGTCATCATCATCCTCACCAAGAACACCAATCAAGTTAGCAACTCCATTTGACAAAATAATGGAGATGAATGAAAAACAGTCAGTGGTCACAGCCAACACTGATAACAAAGAAAAATAAAAAGGAAAAGAAAAAGAAAAAGAAAAGAATAAAGAACCGGTGGTCACAGTCAACACCGAGAAAAATGAAAAAGAAGAAAGGACGTTTAAAAGCGCCCTTGAAACAAGAGAAAGAAAGATGGTCAATTTGCGACCACAAAAACCAATTTTTGAAAAAACAAATTTTCCAAAAAAACTCAAAACTGAATTCTTTGAAACACTAAACTATTTGAGAATAGCCAAACCATGCAAGAACACTACAAGGTTCTCCAGCGCATAGAGTCGCAAGATTCTTTTCAAATGGATTATTAAGCGGATTAGAAGTCAGTCCCAACAATCAAGAGATAGAACTATTTCCATATCAACTGAGAAATAGTATTATCCAGTTCAAAAAATTAGTCTTCAAGGACGAACTAGTGTTAACATTAAGTATTCATTCAACCCTTCCAGATTGGGAAAATAACAAATTCTATCAACCAATGATATACATTCAATGTCGAAAAAATAAAGACAAGTTCTTATTTGAAGGATCAAATGAAGAGAAACCAGTAATGGATATCTCAACACTTCCTGAGATAAGAATAAAGACATTGATTGACACGATCTCAAAGACAGAAAAGATTGATGGAAACTCAAAGGTTAAAATAAATTTTGCAACCAGTAAAATTTTATTAACCACTGGACACAAGGAGACAATCCAAAAGAAAGAACAAGCCATGTTAGCTCAATTCGAAGCTCCAATCTATGAAGCAAGAGTTGACATGACCCGAGAAACCCAACAAATGCTATGTCAAAGACTAAGAACAATGATTTCCACTCACAAATATGGACATTGCCAACCCATTCAGACAGAAGAAGCATCTGTCAAAGAGGACAAACCAGCTGTCAAAGAAGACAAACCAATAAAAAAATGGTCCGAATGTACCAGTGATTCAAAAAGTGACACAATGTAAAAACAAATGAAATCGTGGACCACACCACATGTGAAAGGCATCCACTCAGATGTAAAATGAGCTGTTTTCCATTATATAGTGTAGGATGGTCCCCCTCTTCCTTTATTTTTATTACTGTATGCGTTTCTCCACGCCTATAAAAGGAGATGTTTGTGTTTTAAATGAATAATTGAAGTTTGAGTATCTCTCTCTTCTTAAGTTTCTTACAATCTGGTTCATACAAGACATATGAAAACTATCAGAAACTAAGAAACATAAAATCAGAAACAAAATTAAGCCTTATGGCTAATAACTAAACAAGCAGGGCGTAAGGAGGATAAAGTTGGAAGCCAACCATTGAAGATTCATGGTTAGAGTAAACCTGAAAATCCATAAAGCAAGTACCAGTTGATCAAGTGATCGTTAAGGGAAAGCAAGGATTTGGCCTCTGCTCAAAACCAAGACTCATTCAATCAAGGTAACCTTCCCAAATCTCTTGCAGCCCTTAATTTAAAGAAATAGTCAAAATACATTAATCATGTCATCATCCTTTATAAGAAATGGAAGATTGATAATAAAAAACTGGTTTGAAATAGAAGATGATCATGAATATGATACATTTCATGAATATCGTTTGAATACTTCTGATTTAACCATATTTGAATCAATTTATCAACTAAAATTTGTAATAATAACCTATGAATGGAACCAAATTAATCGAAAAACATTTATCTGTTATAAATGAATCATATCTGTAAAACATGAATGAGAAATTCATAAGAATTCCGCAACCTGGTATCAGAGCGGTTAAATAAAGTAGATTATTAATGTCTGGATTAACTTTAGATATTGAGATTAAAAATTTATTTGATAAAATAATCTTACTAAAAGATTCATGTCTAATAAATCAATATTGGCTTAGAATAAAAGATCTACAAACCCTATACTTCAAAAATCATAAAAAGGAACATTTTTCAAGCACATGGAAAATGATAATACAAATTTCTGAAAATGAAGAAATTGAAGAAATAACAATCTGTTATGAATAAAAATAAACTTTGTTATCGAAACCCGATCAACAAAAATAAAATAATAAAAATAACAATTTTTACTAAATGGAAAATATATGAAAATACAAAAGCAAATATCTTTAATTTATATTCTCAAAATATAAATTTTGATATAGAAAATTGTGAAAACAATTTGAAACATCTCAATAATTGTCAATCTTCAATTGATAATTTTGAAGATTTTCAGAATCTATTAGAACAAATAGATTCAACAAAAAGACTTCTAATAGCTTTAAAAAAATTAAGAAGTTCTATCATCTGTTAAATGACAGAAGTAACAAATCCAAATCAAAACAGCCAGATTGATGAATCTGAAGAAAACCAAGAGTATAATTTGAATATTATATTTAATCAGAGTAAGTTTGCTGAAATACAGAAAACAGGATTTTTTAATTCAAAAACTAATCTAATAGATCAACCAGGAATATTAAGAAAGATTTAAAATTTTATTAATCCCAGAAAAAATTTAATTTATTATTCGATTCGTACAAAAGAACGATCATGTAAAATAAATAACGAATTAAGGTCTAATACTCTGAAATTGTTAACAACTCAAGATATTGATATCATCATGTCAAAAGCCAGTGAAAAAGAACGATCTGAACTGAAATATGTTCATATCGGAGGAATTGAAATAATAGTATCAGCTTACTACCGAGAAGGAATAGATACACCAATTGAAATCACAGTTCGTGACAAAAGGATACGTAATTTTGAGGATTCTATCCTTGAAAAAATTGAAGGAAACTTATGTTACAAAAAGATGAAATTTTATATTTATCCACAATACAATATATCTCTTTTTGATAAAAACATAAATGACGTCTTAACATTAGATTATTACTTTTATAAAAATAATCTTATGTTAACAGGAAACCATCCGATCAATATAAACTATGTTGTCGGTTTAGCAATAAGTAATAATTCTCAAACAGGAATAATTTCAACAAAACCAACTATTTCTATTGAAAGAATGTTTGAAAATATTACAAGAATTGAACACCCTCGAAAAGCATTTATTGAAGAAATAAATCCCTATAAAATATGGAGTTCAGATGACCTCCAAATCACAAAACAGTCTGTACCAAGAAGATCATTATCATTTGCTAGAAATGATGAAGATATTCTTGAAAAGATTGGAACCCTGAATCAAAATATTCTTAAAATTAAACAAGCTATTGTTAATGAGTCAACCTCATCGCAATGGCGTCCTTAATAAAATTAGAAAAAGATCTAGGAGATTTAGAAAATAATATTAATAAGATCAATCTATCAATACAAGAATTAGAGAAAAATTTCAAAGAATATATTGATTTAGCAACGACTAGATTAATAATTGAACAAGAAAGACATAGTAATAAAATATTAAACTATCTTAAAGAAGTTCTTCCAATAGATAAAGGAAAATGGAAAATGGAAGAAGAACCACCATTCAAAATTGAATCATGGTATATCCATTAGTTATGGCAAACATAAGTATGGAGATGTTTAGTGAAACAGACCAAACTGATTTTGAACAAATAGGAGTAAATACAAAAGAATTATATCATTCACATCAGGAATCAGAACAATATAGAGATATGGATATTTCAGAATCAGAATCTGAAGATGATTCTAGACCACGATTAAATCTACGAACAAATGTAGAAGGTAGTGGTGGAAGAGATGATGAAGAATTTAAATATAACAGAGACCAATACTCTGGATCTTATAAAGATGTTAGAGATATTCTTAGAGAATCAAAAATATCAGGATTTGTGAAACAGAATATCTTAGATTTAGGTTGTTCAACAGCTAAAGAAAGAAAATCAAAGATAGATCATTAGTCAAATGAACTATCAGTACAAATTCAATTAACACCATTATTAGACAAAAGTGAGAATATTCAAGTTTTAACTCATGGGATGATAAAAATGACACTGGTAGGAGGAGTAAGAACTTGGGCTGAAAACCTAGTAATTACTAATCTACCACAAGGAATGACAGGACATTGATATTTCGAACTATTTGTTGATGCCTTGTACCAAGAATTTTTAGGATTTATAATAATGACGCTAATTTAGTAGCCAAAAATATAGAACAAAATAGAGCAATCTTTATTCTGGATAATATAAAATTATGTAATTTATGTTATCTAGAAGAATTTATATGTGACTATGAAACAAACTATTATCAGTTAATAGATGCTGATAAAAAAGAACATTATAAATTAAGTATTTTTAATAAAATACCTAATATACCAATAAATAGTAAAGATGAATTCTTAACTAGCGCTTATGCCAAAACACTAGGAGGAGCTATTAAATTTATTAAAGATGTTATAACAAAGAAATGTCATGAAGTAACATTAAATAAAAGAATATACAGATCTTACAAACAAAACAATAAACTTTGTTGTGACAAAATGGAATTCACAGTAAAAGAATACGGTTGCAAAACAAACATGTCACACAGACATTTAAAACGACAGAAACAAAATAAATTTAATAAACCTTATAAATCTTTTAATAGGAAATTTATTCCCTATAAGAAAAAGAAATTTAGAAGAAATTTCTTCAGAAAACCTTATAAAAGAAAATTTTATAAAAAGTTTGATGATAAAAAACCACCTTGCCTAAAAGGTAAAGGAAAGAACTGCGCATGTTGGTTGTGCAATGAAGAAGGTCATTATGCAAATGAATGTCCAAAACGAAATGAAAAAAAAAAAACAAAGTTAAACTTTTAGAAGAATTATACACTCTTGGATTTTATCCAATAGAAACAATTGAATGTTAATCAGAAGATGAAAATATTTATTATCTTGATGAATCAAGTGAGTCAGATTTCGAATCTGATTCCACATTTGATAATAATAATGATTAAATTAAGAACAATGGCATTTTTGAAACAAAGTTTAAACAACTAGGGAGTAAGCACAAAGTTAAGTTTGGCTTTGGGTTGTGATTTGTAAGTTGCCCAAAATTTATTATCATGTTTTAATAACTTGACATGATCCTAACATTTTTTTAAGGGCAAATTGAAAATAAATCCCCAATGAAAACATAAACTTTGTGATCATTCCCTAGAGCATAAAATTTTTTCTGCAATCCCTGATACACCAGATTCTTTGTTTTAACTCCCCATCTCACATTTTCTTTATTTTTCCATTAAATTTTATTCTACTCATATCTCATTGGCCATAGCGCTTACTCTCTTTCCTCTCTTCTTCGTCGTTTTTCTACGCCCCCAACCAAAAACCCCATCTGAAAAATCTCAAAGCAATGATTTGCCGCTGCTCAACCACAAGTCCTTCATTCTCCTTCCCTTTTCTCTTATTCTTCATGGCTAGTCTTGGATCTGAAAGAGTGGGTGCCCGGTTAGCCAACTTGTGGCTAAGGGCTTTTGTGACTCTATGTATAAACAATATTTGTTTAATATAATTTACATTCATTAATGGCATTTTCTTTGTCTTTCTTCATATTGTTATATTGTGATATACTATTGATGTTTTGATAAAGACCTTGAATATACTATAGTGTAAGTAAGATGAGATAGTGAATAAAGAGAGATCACTATTATGAAACACATCTTATAGTCACTGTATATTCTAAATAGTTCCTAGTCAATTGAGCCGTCCGCTAATAAAGATAAGGATCGCTCGAGATTGAGACTAGCATTTGTGATGCCAAGTACCACGTTTCATTGGTAATGGACATGGAGATGTTCAAAGCATGCAAATGGATATTCATATGATGAATGATTGAACTACCCTATTCAAACTTTCCAAGTGGTTATTACTTATCGAGTGGATAAAGTCTGCGGTTTTGGTTGTACACCATTAGTCCTTACTACTTGAAACATTATTGAGACTCTATATGCTAGTACTGTGTTTTGACTTGTTTACCGACTCTATTGGGGTCATCAGGTGTCGGGATTGGGTACAGTTATGACACATATAGGAGTCGATGCTTTGTTGTCAAGGATTCACCACATACTTGCGAGTGTGGATATCCTATGCGATCTGAGGAGATATTAGTGTGACGAATCTCTGGCCAGAGTACATGATGTGTTTTAGGTTACTCGGTTTTCCTAGTAACACATGCGATGTCACTATTTGATCTTCAAGATGTAATGCATAGTTATCGAATCTCTAACGACTCTCGATGCACCAATGGTTGTTGATTCGATCGGGATATTTAGATGAAGGGACCGTACTGTACGCTAACCAAAATCTATTGGTTCTTGCAGGCACTATCAGTGATACCTAGGAAATCATGGGGCGATGCTGCTAGACGCTCTTACCATGATTCGTTGGGCAAGTCGGAAATTGTTGTTCCGAGTCACAAGGAGTTGTGAGCCCACGGCTAGCTGTATCCCTGAACCATTGAGGGTCACACAAGTAATGGATTACTAAACCCCGTTGAGATAGTTAAATTTAAAGAGTTAAATTTAATGAAAGAGAAGTTTGACTTCTTAACTAAAAGGGAGTGGAATTTCCTAAAATGACATAGGGATGGGCATTTTTGGAAATCACTGAATTCGGATTCAGAAAAATTATCTTGACTTTAAAAGATGCAGAAATGATTTCTGTGTACATTGGTAAAATCAGTTTATCAATGAGAGTCACGATGAATTTTATATTAATTTCTATAATAACAGGCTTGGCTTGTTGGGCTTAAGTTATGGATTATGGGCCCTAAGGAGTTAGAGTCCTAATATAATCATAATTTAATCTAGTCTAGAAATTATCTATAAATATATGAGTAGTGTTCGAAAATCATAAGCATTCCATCTTGCAATTTTCGAAAATCACTCATAATATTCAAGGGGAATTTTCGAATTCATCTGTTCCTTTTGAGAAAATTCGGTCCGTGATTTTTGTGAAAAATTACATTCCGAATTAACAGATCAAATCTGTTTATTCTCATCGATAAACATCTGATTGATTTCTAGTGCAATCAATCAGAGGGTTTCTGTTTTCTGTTTGTGGACCTTATTCCGGAGATTGATCGTGAAGCCATCGATTCCCGGGATATACAAGAAGAGCAGATTAAATTCTGTTGGTGTCCATAATCAAGTCATTGCTTGAAGAGGTAAAATATTATTAATTGTGATTATTATTATTTTACTTGCATAATTTAATCGTAAAGTTTTGATCACATGATATGGAATCGTTCCATATATAAAAATAAAATTTTTTAAACTTCCGCTGCACCGGGTATCAATTTTTAATTGATCTGAACACGTTTTCCAACAGTGGTATCAGAGCCAGGTTGCTCAGATCAAACGATTAAATTAATCGATTGTACAAAATTTTTGGTCTCGGGTTTTTAAAACAAAAACAAAATTTTAAATTAAAATTTAATGGGCACATCGGGCAGCGAACGTCGCTGCCCAAGGGCAGTGATTGGATCGCTGCCCGGGATTGTCACGGGTAGCCCGGGAAAAATTAAAATTGATTTTTTAATTAAAATTTTAATATTTTGGAATTTTAGTTTTTGGTCCGATCGAAAAAATTTTTTGATTGGTCCACGAGGCATTGGATCGAATTGTTCGAGTCCGAAATTTTTAAAATTGATTTTTGGATAAATTTGAATTTTTGGAAAATTTATAAATTTTATCCGTTAAATTAGATTTTATAAAATCAATTATTTTGGTACAATTGATTATAAGATATGATCTTATGAAAGGATAAGATAAAATTTGATTTTATCTTTTAATTATGATGTCATTGCATGTTATCCAATTATTTAATTATTGAATTAATTATTGGATAAGGGATGATCGATTGCCATGACCAATGTTTTAGGTGTATGTTAGGTAATTTACATTTGGTTTTATTGTTGTTGGATTTTATTAATGGGCTTGGTTTATTGCCCGATTTGAATTGTCATTTGTAATAAAAAGTGGGCTTGGTTTATGGCCCGTTCCCACCCCTTAAATATGTATCCCCTACTTGTCATCGAAATTTATTGTAAATTTGTTAGACTTAGTGGGAGATAAAAATTTGAAGACAATGGTGGGCCCAGCAGACGATAAAGACCGAAGAAATGTAAATGGAAGCTCAATGTAATAGGATTGCATTGCATACTTGTATATCACCTAGGATTGGACTTAGACTCGTGATTGGCAACCACAGGTCGATTAGATAATGAGATCGATCATCCTTAAATAATATATGATATTATTGATGTATGCATGTTTAGACTAAATTGTATGAATCCCGCAAGCATACATAAATTGCATGATGAGACAAATTTTCAAAAAAAAAAATTAAAATCCCTCATTTTAAATATGATTTAAAATTGATATCAAGATTTATAAAAGGGAATTTAAATATTGTTTAAATGTTGCTACCTTCCATCAACGATCAATGTATGAGATGCTACCCGCGGATACGGTCCGGCTCATATTATTGGGGGGGCCCGTTCGTCGGAAAGCTGTACATTGGATCGACACATGTTGTAAGTTGGGTGGAACTCCCATGGGATTGGCTCATATTATTGGGGGATCCACATGGCGACCGTCTATCACAACTTAATATTGATGGGTTATCTTGACATGTCACAATAAACGGCGTCATATTATTGGGCCCTTATTGGACATGAGGTAAAAACATGGGGGTTACTTTGGAAGTAATTGGGCTCTACCTTTTGAAAATTATGGTTGGCTGATATTATTCGGGACTATGATTTTTCAATTGGACTCCATGTTCCCACTAAGGAAAGGAGTTTCTCGTTTTCACTAGAGGGTAGTGAAATCGTTAAAATAGTGGGAGTGTAATTCATAAAATTAAATTTCGCCATATTTTATGTCATAGTAAATTAATTAAGCAATCACTGATTATTGTCTGTTTCTTTTCAGTATTTCATTACAATGAATTCGCGCAATCCACTATACTCAATTCTCGAACAAAACAAATTGACTGGCGCAAACTATACGGAATGGTTCCGTAAATTAAAGATTGTTCTAAACTCGGAGAAAATTTTCTACATGTTAGAAAAGAATCCTCCAAAGGAAGCACCGGCTAATATAAGTCCGGAATAATTGGCAAAACTTGATCAATGGTGGGACCATGATGTCAAGGCTAAATTCTATATGCAAGCTTCAATGTCTGATGAACTCCAGAGGCGATTTGAGGATGCCGTGAATGCTGCTGACATACACATGCACCTCAAGGAACTTTTTGGAGCTCAGTCAAGGTCGGAGAGGTATGCCACCGTCAAAGAGCTCATGACATGCCGCATGCGAGATGGGACTTCGGTCCGTGAGCATGGGGTACACATGATTGGGCTCATTGAAAAGTTGGTAACACTCGATTTGACATTGGAGCATGAACTAAAAGCGGACTTGTTACTTCTTTCACTTCCTTCGTCGTTTGATGGATTTGTGGTGAAATTCAATATGAACAAGATAGAGGCCACCCTTGAAGAGATGGTCAATATGCTTGTGTCTTATGAGGCCACATTAAAGAAGGATAAATCGGTACTCTTGGTTGGCTCCTCTTCTTACTCCAAGAAGGGGCCAAGTGGAAAGGGTAAGAAACGTTCTGCCCCACCCAAGAAAATTGTACCACAAAAGAAGGCCAAGACAAAAGCTTCAAACGTGAACATATCTGGAGATGTTTGCCATCACTGCAAGAAACCCGGTCATTGGAAACGTAACTGCAAGGAATACCTCGAGCAGTTGCGAACTGCAAAGGGTATGTTTTACATTGAAATAAATGTTTCACTTAATACTACTTCTTGGGTATTGGATACCGGATGTGGATCTCACATTTGCAATGATTTGCAGGTGATGACAAGAAGTCGTAAGCTTAGGATGGGTGAGACCCAGCTGAGGCTCGGAAATGGTTCCAGAGTTGAAGCCAAAGCAGTGGGAGACGTTTATTTAGTTTTGCAGAACAATTTTAAGTTATTTTTGAGAGATGTTTTATTTGTGCCAGATTTAGTTAAAAACATTATTTCTGTTTCTATGCTTGATAGAGATGATTTTTCTTGTAATTTTGTGAATGAAATTTGCAATATTTACAAGAATGAATGTTTGATTGGAAATGGACAACTTGAAAACGATCTATATAACTTAAAATTAAAAGACGTTCCAATTAATTATGTTGATAAACCGGTAACAACAAATAAAAGGAAAAATGATAGTCAAAACCCGGCAAACCTTTGGCATGCTAGGCTAGGTCATATTTCCTCAAGGAGGATGAACAAGCTAGTGGAAGAGGGCATGTTTGATATGTCTGATATTAACTCTCTACCTACTTGTGAGTCCTGCCTAAAAGGAAAAATGACTAAATCTCCTTTCAAAGGGAAGCCTGAGCATAGTCAAAATCTGTTGGATTTGATCCATACAGATGTTTGCGGACCATTTAGTATCGGTACTAAATTTGGTCACACCTACTTCATTACCTTTAATGATGATTATTCGAGGTATAGGTATTTATATTTAATGAAATATAAGTCTGAATCATTTGAAAAGTTCAAAGAATTCAAGGCTGAAGTAGAAAACAAACAAGGTAGAAGTATTAAAGCACTTCGATCGGATCGAGGTGGAGAATACTTAAGTACCGAGTTTTTGAGCTATCTAAAAGAGAATGGGATTCTCTCTCAGTGGACTCCTCCTATGACACCTCGGCTGAATGGTGTCTCGGAGCGTCGCAATCGAACTTTGTTGGGCATGGTTCGATCTATGATGAGCTTCACTGAGCTCCCACCTTCGTTTTGGGGCTATGCGCTTGAAACGGCGGTATTGTTGTTGAACAATGTCCACACTAAAGTAGTATATAAAACTCCATACGAGTTATGGAATGGCAAAGCTCCTAAGTATTCGTACTTAAGGATTTGGGGATGTCCTGCTTACGTGAAGCAGACAGTGGGAGATAAGTTGGATAGTCGATCCACCTTATGTTATTTTGTAGGATATCCGAAGAATTCAATCGGATATTATTTCTATCATCCTACTGAAACAAAAGTGTTTGTTTCAAGGAATGCCACCTTCATGGAGAAGGAGTTCTTATTAGATAAGAAAGGCAAGATGATGGAACTCGAAGAAATTCGAGAAGAACCCGAGATACAAAATAACGATCCTACACCTCAGGAACCATTGATTGACACGCCTATTACTAGAAGATCCGAGAGGAATTCTAGACCTCCTATTCGATATGGTCTTCTTCTTGAAGGGGATCAAAGTGAACCCGACATTGGATGTGATCCAAGAAACTTCAAGGAAGCAATTTCTGATGCGGATTCGAATTTATGGCTTGATGCTATGCAGTCGGAAATAGACTCGATGCATACAAACCAAGTTTGTTCTTTAGTAGATCCTCCCGATGGAATTGTTCCAATAGGATGTAAATGGATCTACAAAAGAAAACTTGGGCCTGATGGCAAGGTTCTAACCTACAAGGCACGATTGGTAGCAAAAGGTTATACTCAAAGACAAGGAGTTGACTATGATGAAACCTTTTCACCAGTCGCAATGTTCAAGTCCATAAGACCATAGCAGCATGGTATGACTATGAGATATGGCAAATGGATGTGAAGACTGCATTTCTTAATGAAAACATTAAGGAAGAAATCTATATGATGCAGCCCGAGGGATTCACATCCATGGGAAGCGAGCATAAGGTATGCAAGCTTCAGAGATCAATTTATGGTCTCAAACAAGCATCAAGAAGTTGGAACCAGAAATTTGATGAAACAATAAAGGACTTTGGTTTCATCAAAAACCCGGAGGAACCGTGTGTGTACAAGAAAGTAGTTAAGGATGCGGTGACGTTCTTAGTGCTTTATGTTGATGAAATCCTACTCATTGGGAATGACGTAGGGATGTTGCAGTCAACAAAGATATTGTTATCTGGTAGATTCTCGATGAAGGATTTGGGTGAGGCCTCCTATATTCTAGGGATACAGATCTATAGAGATAGATCTAAGAGAATGATAGGACTCACTCAAGCAACCTACATCGACACCATATTGAAAATGTTTTCTATGGATGAGTCCAAGAGAGGACATCTACCTATGTGTCATAGAGTTTCTCTATCCAATTCTATGTGTCCCAAGACTGACAAAGAGATAGAGAAAATGACACACATACCATATGCGTCAGCCATAGGTAGTATTATGTATGGGATGATATCTACCAGACCGGATGTAGCCTTTGCTCTGAGTGTCACGAGCAGATATCAGGCCAACCCCGGTCAAATGCATTGGAAAGCCGTGAAGGATATTCTTAAGTACTTGAGAAGGACTAAGAATATATTCATGGTTTATGGAGGAAGAGAATTGAAATTGGAAGGCTATACCGACTCTAGCTTCCAAAGCGACGTGGATGACTCGAAGTCAACCTCTGGATTTGTATTCATGCTCAATGGAGGTGCTGTCTCTTGGAAGAGTTTCAAGCAAGACACCACAGCGGATTCCACCACTGAGGCAGAATACATTGCAGCATCAGCTGCTGCTAAAGAGGCCGTTTGGATGAGGAATTTCATCCAAGAGTTGGGCGTAATTCCTGAAGCTGTTGGTCCAGTTCCGGTATACTGCGACAACACTGGTGCCGTTGCTCAGGCAAAAGAACCAAGGTCTTATCAAAGATCCAAACACGTACTGAGGAAATACCACATCATCCGGGAGATTGTGGAAAGAGGAGACATCACTGTCGAGAGAGTGGCCTCTACAGACAATATTGCTGATCCACTTACTAAGCCCTTGCCAGGACCATTGTTTGACAAACATCGCGAAGCAATGGGATTGCGTAGTGTGACTAGTTGGCTTTAGGGCAAGTGGGAGATTGAAAGAGTGGGTGCCCGGTTAGCCAACTTGTGGCTAAGGGCTTTTGTGACTCTATGTACAAACAATCTTTGTTTAATATAATTTACATTCATTAATGGCATTTTCTTTGTCTTTCTTCATATTGTTATATTGTGATATACTATTGATGTTTTGATAAAGACCTTGAATATACTATAGTGTAAGTAAGATGAGATAGTGAATAAAGAGAGATCACTATTATGAAACACATCTTATAGTCACTGTATATTCTAAACAGTTCCTAGTCAATTGAGCCGTCCGCTAATAAGGATAAGGATCGCTCGAGATTGAGACTAGCATTTGTGATGCCAAGTACCACATTTCATTGGTAATGGACATGGAGATGTTCAAAGCATGCAAATAAATATTCATATGATGAATGATCGAACTACCCTATTCGGACTTTCCAAGTGGTTATTACTTATCGAGTGGATAAAGTCCGCGGTTTTGGTTGTACTCCATTAGTCCTTACTACTTGAAACATCATTGAGACTCTATATGCTAGTACTGTACTTTGACTCGTTTACCGACTCTATTGGGGTCATCAGGTGTCGGGATTGGGTACAGTTATGAAACATATAGGAGTCGATGCTTTGTTGTCAAGGATTTACCACATACTTGCGAGTGTGGATATCCTATGCGATCTGAGGAGATATTAGTGTGACGAATCTCTGGCCAGAGTACATGATGTGTTTTAGGTTACTCGGTTTTCCTAGTAACACATGCGATGTCACTATTTGATCTCCAAGATGTAATGCATAGTTATCGAATCTCGAACGACTCTCGATGCACCAATGGTTGTTGATTCGATCGGGATATTTGGATGAAGGGACCGTACTGTACGCTAACCAAAATCTACTGGTTCTTGCAGGCACTATCAGTGATACCTAGGAAATCATGGGGCGATGTTGCTAGACGCTCTTACCATGATTCGTTGGGCAAGTTGGAAATTGTTGTTCCGAGTCACAAGGAGTTGTGAGCCCACGGCTAGCTGTATCCCTGAACCATTGAGGGTCACACAAGTAATGGATTACTAAACCCCGTTGAGATAGTTAAATTTAAAGAGTTAAATTTAATGAAAGAGAAGTTTGACTTCTTAACTAAAAGGGAGTGGAATTTCCTAAAATGACATAGGGATGGGCATTTTTGGAAATCACTGAATTCGGATTCAGAAAAATTATCTTGACTTTAAAAGATGCAGAAATGGTTTCTGTGTACATTGATAAAATCAGTTTATCAATAAGAGTCACGATGAATTTTATATTAATTTCTATAATAACAGGCTTGGCTTGTTGGGTTTAAGTTATGGATTATGGGCCCTAAGGAGTTAGAGTCCTAATATAATCATAACTTAATCTAGTCTAGAAATTATCTATAAATATATGAGTAGTGTTCGAAAATCATAAGCATTCCATCTTGCAATTTTCAAAAATCACTCATTATATTCAAGGGGAATTTTCAAATTCCTCTGTCCCTTTTGAGAAAATTCGGTCTTTGATTTTTGTGAAAAATTACATTCCGAATTAACAGATCAAATCTGTTTATTCTCATCGATAAACATCTGATTGATTTCTAGTGCAATCAATCAGAGGGTTTCTGTTTTCTGTTCATGGACCTTATTCCGGAGATTGATCGTGAAGCCATCGGTTCCCGGGATATACAAGAAGAGCAGATTAAATTCTGTTGGTGTCCATAATCAAGCCGTTGCTTGAAGAGGTAAAATATTATTAATTGTGATTATTATTATTTTACTTGCATAATTTAATCGTAAAGTTTTGATACCCATGATATGGAATCGTTCCATATATAAAAATAAAATTTTTTAAACTTCCGCTGCACCGGGTATCAATTCTTAATTGATCTGAACACGTTTTCCAACAGGATCTACAAAAAATCTCATTCAAAAAATCACAAGAAGTTTCATCACAAGATGAATTTGAGCGATGAACAACCGGAATTTCCCATCTTCCTTGGCAGGTTCGATTCTTTTGATCAATTATTTTCTCCCTTTTGGTTTCCATTCTCCTTATTTTTAATCTGTTGGTTGCCCCATCTCTCCTTCTCAAATAGGTAACAAACAACCGAAGCCATTATCCATGAGAAATCATGGACAAAGACACGTGTGCAGACAATGAAATTCTGAAATCTATCTGCCACTCGGGTAGAAAATGACACAGGTCGTCAAAGCCCACCTGCCAACGACACTGACACAAATCAAGTGGCTGAGAGAGTATTAAGTTTGTTATTTCATCTAATGTTTTCCCTTGCCATTTCTTGAATATTGATTTATATGTTTTGGAATTGATTTATACTAAGACGCATATGGTGGAAGCAATTGCAATAATTCAAACAGGATCACTAGAATAAACAATTTGCTATATTTCTCTCGATTCCATAGCCCGTTGAAATATTTTTTGATTATATGGTTGGTTTAGAATTGATTTATACTACGACTCCTATGGTGGAAGCAATTGCAAGAATTCAAACAGAGTCGCTAGAATAAACAATTTGATAAATTTGCTATCTTTTTCTCGATTCCATAGCCCGTTGAAATATTTTTTATTATATGGTTTGAAATTGATTTATACTGGAACGAATATTTTTAGGTAATTTGTTGTATTAAAACGATCTTAAGATAGTCATTTTTAAGTTGACAATAAATTTTTTTTGCAGTCATGTTTATATCTTAAAGTTAATTCTGCAAATATTAAGATAATACATTCGATCCAATATGTTATTGGTTTGTTGGTGGTTATGCCTTGAATTTTTTGTTTTTATGAATTTGCATAGTTATTGTGTGATTCGTGCAAGTTTATGTTTGATTTGTGTTTGTGGTTTGTTGTTGTAGTATATGGTGTCATTATAATACATTCGATCCAATATATTTTTTGTTTGTTTTTGCGTTTGTTCGTTCAATTTGTGTCGAATTATCTTTGGCCTATGTTGGTTTCTTTTATTTATGACGGTTTTTTCCTCAAATATTTCTTGTTTTTATTGAAACTGTGATGATCTTTTTCGACACATGTTTATTTTTGTTTGAATTATGCTGATTTTTGTTTGAATTATGCTGATTTTGAAGCAGTGCATGTATGAAAGATGTACCAAATTTAATACATTATCATACCACAATTAGACGTTATTATACTTTATTTGCTAGCTAAAGTACTACGTATAGATATAAATTGTACTGTGTTGCTGATCACTTTATTTTCAAGCTAAAGTATTTTGATTTATACTACAAAATTAGATATTTTGTGAGACCTCGGTTCTAAACAACAATTAAAGGAGTAATTCAATAAGAAGCAATTAAAAGCCAAGAGCATTTTTTTTTAAAAAAAAAAAAAAGGGGACGCGCGGGCGCGCAGCTTGAGGCGCGGGCGCGCATGGCGTCCTGCCCAAGCCCTCGCGCGGGCGCGCCTGAAGCTCTGACCAAAATTTTCGAAACGAAGTGCAGGACGCGCGGGCGCGCCACTCGAGGCGCGGGCGCGCATGGCCTGCTGAATTGGCTCAAAACAAGCCTCCAAAAGTGCAATATCAAAACCAAAAGAACTCTAACATAATCCAACTAATATATATCCAACAACATAGCAGTTAAATACATAAAAGTGAAGAACACGCATCGATGCTAGCTATTGCAAGCCGAATACAGAATACAAGAGTTCTAACCACAAGCAAGACAACTTCCAATCCAAGTTCCAGTCCTTAACATGCTTCAAAACGTAAACTAGATTGTCATGCTAACAAGACTTCTAAACCGAGTCTCACTTCTACAACATTCTCTCAAAGCTAACCATGTCTCTTCTGACTTGATCCTGCCCCACCTGTTGCCAAGTACACATACAAAACAAAGCAACAGCCGGATAACCGGTGAGAATGATAATCTCAGTAAAAGCAACATACAAGTAATACAACAACAAACATTCTTTCAAAACAACAACGAAATCAATAACAACGTAATGAAATGCATGTCTTTAAACTGGGATATCAAATCTGATAAACGAGGGATTTCTGCTGTGCTTTTGGGATTCTGAGGGTGAGATTACGTAACGACTCACCGACTCACCCAATCGAGGTGGTGTCATGTATCCCACTCCTCTAGACTTTGAGCAACTATAATGAGTATGCTAGCACTAGGCGAAACGACTACGACCTAGGCCACTCAATCATAGTTCCCAAACGTCTAAACAAAAAGGGCGGTTCTGCCCGCTGAAAACAAGATTTGCTCAAGATGAATGCATAACAGAAACATAAAACATAGCCATATAACAAAAGCTTAATCAAAACAACAAAACACAAGTTCCTCATGCTAGAACGAGTGTAGATGCAAGTATGTGATTTTAAGGGAAACTCGAGAACCAAATGTCCCGAGTATGCTATCCCACTATCGATGTCTGCTTTTACCTTTCAATGTCGTAGATCCAACTCCGGACAAGCTACAACAAAAGATTGTATCAACAACTATACAACCTAAACAACAAACAACGGTTCAAGGAAATCTCTTTACCGATCTTCGTCCAACTCTTGACGAACAATGCTGCTAACACGGGCTTGACAAACTCCAAACGAATCTGTTCAGATACAAATCAAAGATCAATTACCATGATCGACTTGTTGGAAAACTGGCGAGTTCCCAGACCAATTACGATTGATACCCGGTGCAGCGGAAGTTTAAAAATTTTTCATGGAACGTTTCCATGGTATGGGTATCAACCGTTCATCGATTGAATTACGTGTGTGTAAAATTTAAATAACAATTTAAATAAATTTTACCTCAAATCTCGCAACGAGATTAATGGACACCAACAGAACAATTCTGCTCTTGTTGTCTCTCCCTGGAACCGATGAACGCCTTCAATCAGGTCCACGAACAGAGGTTTAATCCCTCTGATAGATTGCACTAGAAAATCTATCAGAAGTTTTCTGCGAAGAGAATACACGAATTTGATTCGTTATTCCTTACTGCGATTCAAAATCACAGACCGGAATTTTCTCTGACAGAGTAGGGAGGGGGCGGCCAAAAAAACGTTTTGAGAGGCTAGGGTTTTCGAAAAATTGCTCTCAAAATAATGACCTGTTGTGTGTAATTTCTGTACTGAAATAACTTATTTATAATGCAGGCCACTAACACCTTAGGGCCCATTAGTCATAAGCTGGGGCCCGACAAGCAAAGCCCGCTCGTTCAGAAATTAATATAAAATTCATCGTGACTCCGATTGATGAAACGATTTCACCAATGTGCACAGAAACCATTTCTGCACGTTTTAAAGTCAAAATAAATTTTCCTGAATCCGAATTCAGTGGTTTCCAAAAATGTCCATCCCTATGTCATTTTAGGAAATCCTACTCCCTTACTCTTATTTAAGAAGTCCAACTCCTTAGTTCATTAAATTTAACTCTTTAAATTTAACTATCTCAACGGGGATTAAAACTCCATTACACTGTGTGACCCTCAATGGTTCAGGGATACAGCTAGCCGTGGGCTCACAACTCCTTGTGACTCGGAACAACACTTTCCGACTTGCCCAACGAATCATGGTAAAGCGCCTAGCAACATCGCCCCATGATTCCCTAGGTATCACTGATAGTGCCTACAAGAACCAGTAGATTTTGGTTAGCGTACAGTACGGTCCCTTCATCCATATATCCCGATCGAATCAACAACCATTGGTATATCGAGAGTCGCTCAAGATTCGATAACTATGCAATGCATCTTGAAGATCAAATTAGTGACATCGCATGTGCTACTAAGAAACCATTTCTTAAATCACATCAAGTACTCTGGCCAGAGATTTGTCACACTAATATCTCCTCAGATCGCATAGGATATCCACACTCGCAAGTATGTGGTGAATCCTTGACAACAATGCATTGACTCCTATATGTGTCGTAACTGTACCCAATCTCGACACCTGATGACCCCCTCAGAGTCGGTAAACGAGTCAAAGCACAGTACTAGCATATAGAGTCTCCATGATGTTTCAAGTCGTAAGGACTAATGGTGTACAACCAAAACCGCGGACTTTATCCACTCGATAAGTGATAACCACTTGGAAAGTCCGGATAGGGTAGTTCGACTATTCATCCTATGAATATCCATTTGCATGCTTCGAACATCTCCATGTTCCCTACCAATGAAACGTGGTACTCCGCATCGCAAATGCTAGTCTCAAACTCGAGCGATCCTTATCCTTATTATCGGACGGCTCAATCGACTAGGAACGGTTTTAGAATATACAGTGACTATAAGATGTATTTCATGATAGACATCTCCATGTTCTACCACATCTTACATACACTATAGTATATTCAAGGTCTTTATCAAAACAACAATAGTATATCACAATATAACAATATGAAGTAATATAAAGTCATTGCCATAAAAGTGTAAATAATATTAAACAAAAGATTGTTTATACAAAGAGTCAACAAAGCCCATAGCCACACAGTTGGCTCACTGGGCACCCACTCTTACAATCTCCCACTTGCCCTATAGCCAACTAGTCATACTACGTAGACCCATTGCTTCGCGATGTTTGTCAAACAATGGTCCTGGCAAAGGCTTAGTAAGTGGATCAGCGATATTGTCTGCAGAGGCCACTCGTTCGACACTGATGTCTCCTCTTTCCACAATCTCCCGGATTATGTGGTATTTCCTCAGTACGTGTTTGGATCTTTGATGAGACCTTGGTTCCTTTGCTTGAGCAACGGCACCCGTGTTGTCGCAGTACACCGGGACTGGACCAACAAATTCAGGAATGACGCCCAACTCTTGGACGAAATTCCTCATCCAAACGGCCTCTTTAGCAGCAGCTGATGCTGCAATGTATTCAGCCTCAGTGGTGGAATCCGCTGTGGTGTCCTGCTTGGAACTTTTCCAAGAGACAGCACCGCCATTGAGCATGAACACAAATCCAGAGGTTGACTTCGAGTCATCCACATCACTTTGGAAGCTAGAGTCGGTATAGCCTTCCAGTTTGAGTTCTCGTCCTCCATAAACCATGAACATATTCTTAGTCCTTCGCAAGTACTTAAGAATGTCCTTCACGGCTTTCCAATGCATCTGACCAGGATTAGACTGATATCTGCTCGTGACACTCAGAGCAAATGCTACATCCGGTCTGGTAGATATCATCCCATACATGATACTACCTATAGCTGACGCATATGGTACATGTGTCATATTCTCTATCTCTGCATCAGTCTTGGGACACATAGACTTGGATAGAGAAACTCCATGACACATGGGTAGATGTCCTCTCTTGGACCCATCCATTGAAAACCGTTTCAATATGGTATCGATGTAGGTTGATTGAGTGAGTCCTATCATTCTCTTAGATCTATCCCTATAGATCTGTATCCCAAGAATGTAGGATGCCTCACCCAAATCCTTCATCGAAAATCTACCTGATAACCATATCTTTGTTGACTGCAACATCCCTACATCATTCCCAATGAGTAGGATGTCATCAACATAAAGTACTAAGAATGTCACCGCATCCTTAACTACTTTCTTGTACACGCAAGGTTCCTCCGGGTTCTTGATGAAACCAAAGTCTTTAATTGTTTCATCAAATTTCTGGTTCCAACTTCTTGATGCTTGTTTTAGACCATAAATTGATCTCTGAAGCTTGCATACCTTATGCTCGCTTCCCATGGATGTGTACCCCTCAGGCTGCTTCATATAGATTTCTTCCTTAATGTCTCCATTAAGAAAAGCAGTCTTCACATCCATTTGCCATATCTCATAGTCATACCATGCAGCTATGGCAATTAGGATTCTTATGGACTTGAACATTGCGACTGGTGAAAAGGTTTCATCATAGTCAACTCCTTGCCTTTGAGTATAACCTTTCGCCACCAATCGCGCCTTGTAGGTCAATACCTTACCATCAGGCCCAAGCTTTCTTTTGTAGATCCATTTACACCCTATTGGAACAATTCCATCGGGAGGATCCACTAAAGTCCAGACTTGGTTAGTATGCATCGAATCCAATTCTGATTGCATAGCTTCAAGCCATAAATTCGAATCCGCATCAGAAATTGCTTCCTTGAAGCTTCTTGGATCACATCCAATGTCGGGTTCATCTTGACCCTCTTCAAGAAGAAGACCATATCGAACTGGAGGTCTAGAAGTCCTCTCGGATCTTCTAGGTGCAGGCGTGTCCAGCAATGGTTCCTGAGGTGTGGGATCGTTATTTTGTATTTCGGGTTCTTCTCGAACTTCTTCGAGTTCCATCATCTCGCCTTTCTTATCCAATAAGAACTCCTTCTCCAAGAAGGTGGCATTCCGTGAAACAAACACCTTTGTTTCAGCAGGATAATAGAAATAATATCCGATTGAATTCTTCGGATACCCCACAAAATAACACAAGCTGGATCGACTATCCAACTTATCTCCCACTGTCCGCTTCACGTAAGCAGGACATCCCCAAATCCTCAAGTACGAATACTTAGGAGCTTTGCCATTCCATAACTCGTATGGTGTTTTGTCCACTGCTTTAGTGTGGACGTTATTCAACAACAATACCGCCGTTTCAAGCGCATAGCCCCAAAACGAAGGTGGAAGCTCAGTGAAGCTCATCATAGATCGAACCATGTCCAACAAAGTTCGATTACGGCGCTCCGATACACCATTAAGCTGTGGTGTCATAGGAGGAGTCCACTGAGAGAGAATCCCATTCTCTTTTAGATAGTCCAAAAATTCGGTACTCAAGTATTCTCCACCTCGATCCGATCGAAGTGCTTTAATACTTTTACCTAGCTTGTTTTCTACTTCAGCCTTGAATTCTTTGAACTTTTCAAATGCTTCAGACTTATATTTCATTAAATATAAATACCCATACCTAGAATAATCATCAGTAAAGGTAATGAAGTAGGTGTGGCCATGTTGAGTCCCTACTCTAAATGGACCACAAACATCTGTATGGATCAAATCCAACAGATTTTGACTACGTTCAGGCTTCCCCTTAAAAGGAGATTTAGTCATTTTCCCTTTTAGGCAGGATTCACAAGTAGGTAGAGAGTTAATATCAGACATATCAAACATGCCCTCTCCCACTAGCTTGTTCATCCTCCTTGAGGAAATATGACCTAGTCTAGCGTGCCAAAGGTTTGCCGGTATTTGACTATCGATTTTCCTTTTGTTTGTTGTCGCCGGTTTGTCAATACAATTCACTGGAACGTCTTTTAGTTTTAAATTATATAGATCGTTTTCAAGTTGTCCATTTCCAATTAAACATTCATTCTTGTAAATACTGCAAATCCCATTCACAAAATTACAAGAATAACCATCTCTATCAAGCATAGAAATAGAAATAATGTTTTTAATTAAATCTGGCACAAATAAAACATCTCTCAACAATAATTTAAAACCATTCTGCAAAATCAAACAAACATCTCCAATGGCCGTAGCTTCAACTCTGGAACCATTCCCGAGCCTTAGCTGGGTCTCACCCATTCTAAGCCTGCGACTTCTTGTCATCACCTGCAAATCATTGCAAATGTGAGAACCACATCCGGTATCCAATACCCAAGAAGTTGTATTAAGTGACATGTTTATTTCGATATAGAACATACCCTTTGCAGTTCCCAACTGCTCAAGATACTCCTTGCAGTTGCGCTTCCAATGACCCGGCTTCTTGCAGTAATGGCAAACATCCTTGGATTTTCCATCGTTTGAAGCCTTTGTCTTTTGCTTCTTCTCGGGTTCCACTTTCTTGGGTGGGGCAGAACGTTTCTTGCCCTTCATACTTGGCCCCTTCTTAGCAGAAGATGAGGAGCCCACCAAGAAAGCTGGCTTATCCTTCTTAAGTGTGGATTCATATGTAACGAGCATATTGACCATCTCTTCAAGGGTGGCCTCTATCTTGTTCATATTAAAATTTATCACGAATCCATCAAATGAAGAAGGAAGAGATAGAAGCAGCAAGTCCACATTGAGTTCATGCTCCAACACCAAATCAAGGGTCGCTAACTTCTGTATGAGCCAAATCACTCGTACCCCATGATCACGGACCGAAGTCCCTTCACGCATGCGGCACGTCATCAACTCCTTAACAGTAGAGAACCTTTCAGCCCTCGACTGAGCCCCAAAAAGTTCCTTGAGTTGCGTGTGAATGTCAGCAGCATTCACCGTGTCCTCAAATCGCCTCTGGAGTTCATCAGACATCGAGGCTTGCATATAGCATTTGGTCTTGATGTCATGGTCACACCATGCATCAAGTTTGGCCAATTCCTCCGGACTTATGTCAGCTGGTGCTTCCTTCGGAGGTGCTTTCTCTAACACGTAGAGCATTTTCTCCGAAGTTAAGACAATCTTCAACTTCCGGAACCATTCCGTATAGTTGGCGCCAGTCAGCTTGTTTTGTTCGAGGATCGAGAATAAAGGATTTCGCGAATTCATTGTGTGAAATACTGAAAAGGAAAAACAGACATATATCAATGATTGTTTAACAATTTACTAAGACATAAAATAGGCGAATTTAATTTTATGAATCTCACTCCCACTATTTTAACGATTTCACCACCCTCTAGTGAAAACGGGAAACTTTTTCCTTAGTGAGAACATGGAGTCCAATTGACAAACTTATGGTCCCGAATAATATCAGCCAACCATAATTCTCAAAAGGTAGAGCCCAATTGCTTCCAAAGCAACCCCCATGTATTTACCTCATGTCCAATAAGGGCCCAATAATATGACGCCGTTTAAAGTGACATGTCAAGATGACCCATCAATATTAAGTTGTGATGGACGGTCGCCATGTGGATCCCCCAATAATATGAGCCGATCCCATGGGAGTTCCACCCAACTTACAACATTTGTCGATCCAATGTACAGCTTTCCGACGAACGGGCCCCCCCAATAATATGAGCCGGACCGTATCCGCGGGTAGCATCACATACATTGACCGTTGATGGAAGGTAGGAACATTTAAACAATATTTAAATTTCCTTTATTTATCTTGATATAAATTTTAAATCATATTTAAAATGAGGGATTTTATTTATAAAAATATTTGTCTCATCATTTTTAATTTATTGCATGCATTGCCGGATTCACGCAATTTATGTCTAAACATGCATACAATCATAATATCACATATTATATAGGATGATCGATTCCATTTCTAATTGACCCGTGGTTGCCAATCACGGGTCTTAGTCCAATCCTAGGTAATATGCAGTATGCAAATGCAATCCTATTACATATGCTTCCAATTTACATTTCTTCAGTCTTCATTGTCTGCTGGGCCCACCATCTTCAAATCTTGATCTCCCACTAAATCTAATGTATTTACAATTAAATAACAATGACAAGTAGGGGATACATTTTTAGGGGGTGGGAACGGGCTATAAACCAAGCCCACTTTTATTACATATGACATTCATATCGGGCCATAAACCAGGCCCATTAATAAAACCAACAACAATAAAGACAAAATGTAAATTCCTAACATACACCTACAAAATTGGTCATGGCAATCGATCATCCTTATCCAATAACATTTAATTCATTTATTGGATAACATGCTGTGGCAATTCAAATTTAAACAAGATAAAATCATATTTTATATATAAAATCACATTTCACATATAAAATCATATTTTATCTCCATATCAAATAAAATCATATTTTATCTATAAAATCCAATTTTACAAATAAAATCATATTTTATCTAATATATCATAAGATCATATCTTATCATCAATTGTACCAAAATAATTGATTTCAAAATTCAATTTACGGATAAAATATTAAAATTTTCCAAAAATTCAAATTTATCCAAAATCAATTTTAAAATTTACGGACTCGAACAATTCGATCCGAAATCTCGTGAACCAATCAAAAACAATTTTTGACCGGACCAAAAATAAAATTTTAAATATTAAAATTAATAAAAAAAAATTAAAAAATTAATTTTTCCCGCGGGCCACCCGGGACACTCCCGGGTCGGCCCGCACCCGGGCGCGGGCCGGGGGCAGCCCGGCTGCCCCCTTAGGGCAGCGCCTGGCGCCGCCCCTGGGCGGCGCCGTGCGCTGCCCTGGGCGGCGCCGAGCGCCGCCCCTGGGCAGCGCCGAGCGCTGCCCTGCGCAGCGCCCAGCGCTGCGCTGGGCAGCGCACAGCGCTGCCCTGGGCGGCGCCGTGCGCCGCCCTGGGCGGCGACGGTCGCCGCCTTGGGCGGCGCTGTGCGCCCCCTTTGGGCGGCGCCGTGCGCTGCCCGGGGCAGCAACAATTGCTGCCCCACCGGGCAGCGATCCAATCGCTGCCCGGGTTTTGCCCCGAAAAAAAATTTTTTTTTTATTAAAAATATTTATTTTGTTTCATAAACCGAGACTCAAAAATTTTGTACAATTGATTATTCAATCGATTGATCTGAGCAACCTGGCTCTGATACCACTGTTGGAAAACTGGCGAGTTCCCAGACCAATTACGATTGATACCCGGTGCAGCGGAAGTTTAAAAATTTTTCATGGAACGTTTCCATGGTATGGGTATCAACCGTTCATCGATTGAATTACGTGTGTGTAAAATTTAAATAACAATTTAAATAAATTTTACCTCAAATCTCGCAACGAGATTAATGGACACCAACAGAACAATTCTGCTCTTGTTGTCTCTCCCTGGAACCGATGAACGCCTTCAATCAGGTCCACGAACAGAGGTTTAATCCCTCTGATAGATTGCACTAGAAAATCTATCAGAAGTTTTCTGCGAAGAGAATACACGAATTTGATTCGTTATTCCTTACTGCGATTCAAAATCACAGACCGGAATTTTCTCTGACAGAGTAGGGAGGGGGCGGCCAAAAAAACGTTTTGAGAGGCTAGGGTTTTCGAAAAATTGCTCTCAAAATAATGACCTGTTGTGTGTAATTTCTGTACTGAAATAACTTATTTATAATGCAGGCCACTAACACCTTAGGGCCCATTAGTCATAAGCTGGGGCCCGACAAGCAAAGCCCGCTCGTTCAGAAATTAATATAAAATTCATCGTGACTCCGATTGATGAAACGATTTCACCAATGTGCACAGAAACCATTTCTGCACGTTTTAAAGTCAAAATAAATTTTCCTGAATCCGAATTCAGTGGTTTCCAAAAATGTCCATCCCTATGTCATTTTAGGAAATCCTACTCCCTTACTCTTATTTAAGAAGTCCAACTCCTTAGTTCATTAAATTTAACTCTTTAAATTTAACTATCTCAACGGGGATTAAAACTCCATTACACTGTGTGACCCTCAATGGTTCAGGGATACAGCTAGCCGTGGGCTCACAACTCCTTGTGACTCGGAACAACACTTTCCGACTTGCCCAACGAATCATGGTAAAGCGCCTAGCAACATCGCCCCATGATTCCCTAGGTATCACTGATAGTGCCTACAAGAACCAGTAGATTTTGGTTAGCGTACAGTACGGTCCCTTCATCCATATATCCCGATCGAATCAACAACCATTGGTATATCGAGAGTCGCTCAAGATTCGATAACTATGCAATGCATCTTGAAGATCAAATTAGTGACATCGCATGTGCTACTAAGAAACCATTTCTTAAATCACATCAAGTACTCTGGCCAGAGATTTGTCACACTAATATCTCCTCAGATCGCATAGGATATCCACACTCGCAAGTATGTGGTGAATCCTTGACAACAATGCATTGACTCCTATATGTGTCGTAACTGTACCCAATCTCGACACCTGATGACCCCCTCAGAGTCGGTAAACGAGTCAAAGCACAGTACTAGCATATAGAGTCTCCATGATGTTTCAAGTCGTAAGGACTAATGGTGTACAACCAAAACCGCGGACTTTATCCACTCGATAAGTGATAACCACTTGGAAAGTCCGGATAGGGTAGTTCGACTATTCATCCTATGAATATCCATTTGCATGCTTCGAACATCTCCATGTTCCCTACCAATGAAACGTGGTACTCCGCATCGCAAATGCTAGTCTCAAACTCGAGCGATCCTTATCCTTATTATCGGACGGCTCAATCGACTAGGAACGGTTTTAGAATATACAGTGACTATAAGATGTATTTCATGATAGACATCTCCATGTTCTACCACATCTTACATACACTATAGTATATTCAAGGTCTTTATCAAAACAACAATAGTATATCACAATATAACAATATGAAGTAATATAAAGTCATTGCCATAAAAGTGTAAATAATATTAAACAAAAGATTGTTTATACAAAGAGTCAACAAAGCCCATAGCCACACAGTTGGCTCACTGGGCACCCACTCTTACACGACTTACAAGCCAAGTTCAACAACTCAAAAACGGTTCTAAATCCCAAAACTCAAACCGACGGCATAACGGCTAAAAACTGAACAAACCGGAAACGCGGACAGCAGTTCAATACCGATATAATCTCATAACAATGCTAATACAACAACAACAAAGCAATCCCAACAAATCTCAAAACTCAAACTTTCGAAAATGGCTTCCAAAAATCACAACAAATCCGAACGTCGCTCTAATTCAAAACCGACAGATAATAAACGATCAGAACTCTACCAAGAACAACATACTAGAATCTAGATCGATTCTAACAACCTCCGAAAAACAAAACATATCTGATCGGAGAAATACTTACGGTATAACAGAGCTCTCACTGCAGTGATCGATAATCTGCCTTCAGAAATAATTTCTAACGGTCGGATCGAGCTCGGGAGGAAATCTGGAAGCTTGAAATCCAAAAGGGGCGCTTCAATGGAGTCTCTCGGTTGTGTGGAGGAGGAGGAAGACTTTAGAAATCAATTTCAAGTGTAGATAATATATAAAAATCAATATTTGCATTTTAGTCCCTGAAATTTCCAAAATTTTCAAAAAGGACCCTGATCAAAATCAAATCGGCTCGTGAACTCTGCAAACTCTGATTAACTCAAATAAACTCATTTAAGATAAAAACAGGGCGTTACAATTCTCCCCCACTAAGAAGAGATTTCGTCCTCGAAATCAATGAGAACCACAACTCATAAGATAGAATAAAGAACTAAAGACAGTAAGAAGAACTCACGTAATCCGAATAACTCCGAAAATTGTTGTCTCGTGTCAGACTCTGTCTCCCAAGTTGCTTCCTCGACACCGTGACGGCTCCACTGCACTTTCACCAACGGAATTGACTTGGTCCTGAGTTGTTTCTCCTTCCGATCAAGGATCTGAATCGGTCACTCAAAGTAGCTCAGAGTCTCGTCTAACTCGGCTTCGTCAGGCTGAAGGATATGTGAAGGATCTGGATGATACTTTTGCAGCATAGAGACGTGAAAAACTTCGTGAATACCAGATAAAGACGGAGGAAGTGCAAGTCTGTAGGCAAGATCGCCTATCTTTTCGAGAATCTCGTACGGACCGATGAATCTCGGAGACAACTTTCCTCTCTTACCGAATCTGACAGTGCCTCTGAACGGAGAAATCTTAAGGAAAACGCGGTCTCCCTGCTCAAAACTCAGAGGTCTACGTCTGACGTTCGCATACTTCGCCTGTCTATCTTGAGCTGACTTCATTCTGGTCTGAATGATCTTAACCTGATCTGCCATATCTCTAAGCATATCCGGTCCCAAATCTGGTGACTCGGACAAGTCATCCCAAAACAACGGAGATCGGCATTTCCTACCGTACAATGCCTCAAAAGGCGCCATACCGATACTCGCTTGGAAGCTGTTGTTGTAAGAAAACTCAACAAGAGGCAAAGAATCCTGCCAACTAGTGCCAAAATCTAGCACTACCGCTCCAGCATATCCTCTAACGTCTGGATAGTCCGCTCTGACTGTCCATCGGTCTGAGGATGATAAGCTGTACTCAGATGCAATCGAGTACCAAGTGCCCCCTGAATACTGTGCCAGAAGTGAGAAGTGAATCTAGGATCTCTGTCTGAAACGATCGACTTCGGCACACCATGAAATCTTACAACATTGCTAACATACAACTCAGCCATCTGATCATGACGATACGTCATCTTGTACAGAATAAAACACGAAGACTTCGTCAATCGGTCGATCACTACCCAAATGGCATCGCATCCTCGAACGGATCGTGGTAGCTTCGTGATGAAATCCATGAAAATGTGATCCTACTTCCATTCAGGAACAGATAGACTGTGCAACAGACCTCCTGGTTGCTTCCGTTCTGCTTTCACCTGTTGACAATTCAAATACAGAGATACAAACCTCGCTACGTTGCTCTTCATTCTCTTCCACCAGAACTGGTTCTTCAGATCGTTGTACATCTTACGACCTCCAGGATGAATACTAAACCGACTGCAATGAGCCTCTCGGAGAATACGCTGTCTCAACTCCGAAATATCAGGCACAACAATACGGTTATTCACGAACAAAACATCATCTCTAACCTGGAATTCAGACTGATGACCCGGTCTAACTTTCTTTACTGAAATCTGGATGCTCGGCTCAGACTTCTGTGCTTTTCTGATTGCAACAAACAACTCTGGCTCGGCTTGAATAGCAAACACTCTGATAGTCTCCCTATCTGTTTCAAACTCTAAACCAGAAGTGCAACAATCATCGATCAACTGAGAAACACCGATAGTAGAAAGAGATAAAGAACAAAGCTTTCGGCTCAATGCATCTGCAACTGCATTAGACTTCCCCGGATAGTACTTGATTTCACAGTCGAAATCCTTCAACAGATCTAACCATCTTCTCTGTTTCATATTTAGCTCTGCCTGTGAAAACAATTACTTAAGGCTTTTATGGTCAGAAAAGATCTCGAAAGACTCATCATAAAGATAGTGACGCCAGATCTTCAGAGCAAAGACGATCGCAGCTAGTTCAAGATCATGGACCGGATAACGAGTCTCGTGCGGTTTCAGCTTCCTCGATGCATACGCTATCACATGCTTATGCTGCATAAGAACACAACCCAAGCCTCGGTTAGAAGCATCACAATAGACTGTGAAACCTCCAGTACCCTTCGGAATAGAAAGAATTGAAGCACTGGTCAGTCTCCTCTTCAGATCAACAAAGCTAGCCTCACAATCTGGAGTCCAAACAAAAGGCGCATTCTTCTGAGTCAGCTGGGTAATAGGCTTGGCAATAGACGAGAAACCCTTGATGAAACGACGGTAATAACCAACTAAACCCATGAAGCTTCGGATCTCCGGCACTGAAGTAGGTCTAGGCCAATTCATAACCGCTTCAATCTTGCTGGGATTGACGGAAATCCCATCTTCACAAATAATATGACCGAGAAAGACAACTCGATCTAACCAAAATTCGCATTTCGACAGCTTGGCAAACAACTGCTCAACTCGCAAAATCTGCAATACGGTCCTCAAGTGCTCTGTATGGTCAATACGGTTCTTCGAGTAGATAAGAATATCATCGATAAAGATAATGACGAACTCATCTAAATAACGCTGAAAGATACGGTTCATCAAACCCATAAAAACCGCTGGGGCGTTAGTCAAACCGAACGGCATGACTATAAACTCAAAGTGACCATACCTCGTCCTGAATGCGGTCTTAGGAACGTCTTCCTCTCGCACTCTCAACTGGTGATAACCTGACCTCAGATCAATCTTAGAGTAGACAGAAGAACCCTGCAGTTGATCAAACAAGTCATCTATTCGGGGTAAAGGATACCTGTTCTTAATTGTAGCCTGATTCAATTGACGGTAGTCGATACATAGCCGCGTAGAACCATCCTTCTTCCGAACGAATAGAACAGGAGCACCCCAAGGCGATACACTAGGTCTGATGTATCCCTTGGCAATCAAGTCCTCAAGCTGCTCCTTCAACTCTCTCAATTCAACAAGTGCCATACGATAAGGAGCTTTTGAAATAGGTTGAGTACCTGGCACTAAGTCAATGCTGAATTCGATTTCTCGAATATGAGGCAATCCAGGAACATCTTCCGGGAACACATCCGCAAATTCTCTAACCACCGGTAAATATACCAAAGCTGGGCTAGATTTCAGTACATCAACTGCATACACCAAAAATCCTTCTGCACCTTTCTGTAGCAAACAAGTCATAGATAACACTGAAATCAAAGGAATTCTAGATCGAGAACCCTTACCAAAGAATTTCCAATCGTCTGCCATTTCCGGTCTGAACCTGACAACTTTCTAGAAACAATCGACTGTTGCCCTGTACTTGGTTAAAGCATCTATCCCGACAATACAATCAAAATCCGACAGTCCAAGTACAATACAGTCGAATTCTAACAAATTTCCTTCAAAACACAGTTCACAATTCCTGACTAATCTGACAGAAACAATTCCTCCACCCAAAGGTGAAGTAACAGCTACTACTGTAGGCAACAATTCAGTTGGCAAAGCATGCAATAATACGAATTTCTCAGAGATAAAAGAATGGGAAGCACGTGTATCTATCAAGACATGAGCAGAATAACCGAAAATCGAACAGTTACCTGCTATAACATCGTCAGGTGCTGCTTGAGCCTGATCCTCTGACAGAGCAAAGACTCGTGCTTGCTGTCTCGGAGGCTGATTTGCACTGGTACTACCTCCCTGTCTGTTCTGCTGCTGAGGCTGGAAAGAGTGCACTGCAGAAGACTGCCTCTCAGGCTGAGCTGCAGGTCTAGACGAACTCCCACTCTGAGCTCTATCTCTGTTACGCTGTGGGCACACTTTAGAGAAGTGTCCCGGTTGCTGACAGGTGTTACAATTGCCGAAGACTCCCACACACTGATCCGGTGAGTGTCTTCCTCCACACTTGCTGCAGTACAAGGATGATGACCCAGAACTCGGTCCTGAACCGAATTGCTTCGAATCACTGGAACTGGACGAACTGTTCCCCTGCCTCTTGAACTGTTTACCTCTTGCCTTGTACTGATCCTTTCTGTTTCCCCCACTGTTACCACCTTCATACCTCTGCTGCTGGTTTTGATGCTGAGGTGGCTGATTCTGATACTGAGAGGGTTGGTTCTGATACTGCCTCTGCTGCTGAGGTGCTACCTGATTACCTCTTTGCCTCCACAAGCCTGCTTCTGCTCCCTTTGCGTGATTCATGGCATCCGCAAAGTTGTCTGGCCTAGCAGTGTTCACCAAAGTGAAGATGTCAGGATTCAATCCATTTATGAAGTGATCTGCCTTAGCTTCTTCATCTCCGGCAATTAGTGGTGCAAAACGCAACAGACTATCAAACTTGGCAACGTACTCTTCGATGTTCAGATTCCCTTGTCTCAAATTGGCAAATTCTGCTTCCTTGTCCTTACGGTACGAGATAGGAAAAAACCGCTTATAGAATTCAGATTTAAAAAGAGTCCAAGTAACTTCCGGACCTCTATTCTCTATTGCTTTCTTTGTCATGATCCACCAGCTCTTAGCAACCCCACGTAGCTGATGAATGACTAACCTGATTCTGCGGTCATCTGTGTAATCAATGGAATCGAATAGCTGATCAATATCATCCAACCAACTCTCGCAGTCAACTGGATTTTCTGAACCCATCAATAATGGCGGATTGAACGACTGAAACCTCTTCAACAAGGTTTCCATAGGCGTTGTTGAAGCATCCAACTGATCAACTTCAGTGCTAGCTTGCTCAGTTGCAGGGATAACTGGCGGTGTGTTTCTGTTTATCACTCGACGAGGACCCATCTGATAATCAAAGGTTAGGACACGAGATATCTCAATCGCTACAATCAGTGCCCTTATCACTCGACGAGGACCCATCTGATAATCAAAGGTTAGGACACGAGATATCTCAATCGCTACAATCAGTGCCCTTACAACCGCTTGGAATACCGGATACCAGTCGATAACAGAAACAGTTATATCTCAAGTAGATCATGCTTTATAAATTAAATCACATAACCATGTAATTCAATAATTCTCAATAATAAAGCATGCTCGCATGGAATTAAGTACACAGTTAAAATAATTCAAACACATGCGAGGAGCCAATACACGCAGACTCGATCTACCCGCTCACTCTAGTTCGACCAAGAATCTTAACTCTCTGATACCACTTAATGTGAGACCTCGGTTCTAAACAACAATTAAAGGAGTAATTCAATAAGAAGCAATTAAAAGCCAGGAACATTTTTTTTTTAAAAAGGGACGCGTGGGCGCGCAGCTTGAGGCGCGGGCGCGCATGGCATCCTGCCCAAGCCCTCGCACGGGCGCGCCACTCGAGGCACGGGCGCGCCTGAAGCTCTGACCAAAACTTTTGAAACGAAGTGCGGCACGCGCGGGCGCGCCACCCGAGGCGCGGGCGCGCATGGCCTGCTGAATTGGCTCAAAACAAGCCTCCAAAAGTGCAATATCAAAACCAAAAGAACTCTAACATAATCCAACTAATATATATCCAACAACATAGCAGTTAAATACATAAAAGTGAAGAACACGCATCGATGCTAGCTATTACAAGCCGAATACAGAATACAAGAGTTCTAACCGCAAGCAAGACCACTTCCAATCCAAGTTCCAGTCCTTAACATGCTTCAAAACGTAAACTAGATTGTCATGCTAACAAGACTTCTAAACCGAGTCTCACTTCTACAACATTTCCTCAAAGCAAACCATGCCTCTTTTGACTTGATCCTGTCCCACCTGTTGCCAAGTACACATACAAAACAAAGCAACAGCCGGATAACCGGTGAGAATGATAATCCCAGTAAAAGCAACATACAAGTAATACAACAACAAACATGCTTTCAAAACAACAACGAAATCAATAACAACGTAATGAAATGCATGTCTTTAAACCGGGATATCAAATCTGATAAACGAGGGATTTCTGCTGTGCTTTTGGGATCCCGAGGGTGAGATTACGTAACGACTCACCGACTCACCCAATCGAGGTGGTGTCATGTATCCCACTCCTCTAGACTTTGAGCAACTATAATGAGTATGCTAGCACTAGGCGAAACGACTACGACCTAGGCCACTCAATCATAGTTCTCAAACGTCTAAACAAAAAGGGCGGTTCTGCCCGCTGAAAACAAGATTGGCTCAAGATGAATGCATAACAAAAACATAAAACATAGCCATATAACAAAAGCTTAATCAAAACAACAAAACACAAGTTTCTCATGCTAGAACGAGTGTAGATGCAAGTATGTGCTTTTAAGGGAAACTCGAGAACCAAATGTCCCGAGTATGCTATCCCGCTATCGATGTCTGCTTTTACCTTTCAATGTCGTAGATCCAACTCCGGACAAGCTACAACAAAAGATTGTATCAATAACTATACAACCTAAACAACAAACAACGGTTCAAGGAAATCTCTTTACCGATCTTCGTCCAACTCTTGACGAACAATGCTGCTAACACGGGTTTGACAAACTCCAAACGAATCTGTTCAGATACAAATCAAAGATCAATTACCATGATCGACTTACAAGCCAAGTTCAACAACTCAAAAACGGTTCGAAATCCCAAAACTCAAACCGACGGCATAACGGCTAAAAACTGAACAAACCGGAAACGCGAACAGCAGTTCAATACCGATATAATCTCATAACAATGCTAATACAACAACAACAAAGCAATCCCAACAAATCTCAAAACTCAAACTTTCGAAAATGGCTTCCAAAAATCACAACAAATCCGAACGTCGCTCTAATTCAAAACCGACAGATAATAAACGATCAGAACTCTGCCAAGAACAACATACTAGAATCTAGATCAATTCTAACAACCTCCAAAAAACAAAACATATCTGATCGGAGAAATACTTACGGTATAACAGAGCTCTCACTGCAGTGATCGATAATCTGCCTTCAGAAATAATTTCTAACGGCCGGATCGAGCTCGGGAGGAAATCTGGAAGCTTGAAATCCAAAAGGGGTACTTCAATGGAGTCTCTCGGTTGTGTGGAGGAGGAAGACTTTAGAAATCAATTTCAAGTGTAGATAATATATAAAAAATCAATATTTGCATTTTAGTCCCTAAAATTTCCAAAATTTGCAAAAAGGACCCTGATCAAAATCAAATCGGCTCGTGAACTCTGCAAACTCTGATTAACTCAAATAAACTCATTTAAGATAAAAACAGGGCGTTACATATTTGATGTGTAAACATGTGTTAATCATCATTGATGATACAAAATGAGAACATTGGATGCATATACAAAGTTTTTTTAACCATAGATGTTACAAACATATGCAACAGATACATATACATGTATTTGTTAATCATCATATATGCTACTAAATTAGACATTATAATAGAAAAACATGTTATAATCATGATTGATACTAAAAATTTAGACATTTTATGAGTGAAAATGTTTTAATCACCATTGATGTTACAAATTAGGACATTGGTTACATAGATAAAGTTGATTTAACCATAGATGTTGCAAACATAAACAATGGATACATATACATGTATTTGTTAATCACCATATGTGCTACCAAAATTAGACATTAGGATTCATAAACATGTGTCAATTTCATCATTGATGCTAAATAATCATGCACTTTACATTGTGGTGTTGGTGTGTGGTCAGAAACGCAGCACCATTTATATTGATACATAATACCTTTGCTTGAAAATTTAGTACTTCTTCCATTTATGTTCGTTAATAACATATAACTCATTCAAAAATATGTTTATACATCTAAGGTATATGTAACCTCTATGATCATTAATTTAATGATATATAAGTATTTCAAACATATAAAACATATATTTACAATCAAACATATGGTTATACATCTATGATATATGTGTAACATTATGGTTTTGGTTGTTTCATGTATATTCAGTACCAATTACATTGTTATGCCGTACTAATGTGGCAAACTGTGGTAGAATTAAGACTATATGTAAAACATAGTATTATATACATATATGTGTAACATCATGTTCTTGAATATTTCACATATATTCAGTACATTTGATTGTTATGTAGTACTATTTTGGAAACATGTACAATAACGACTACGATTAATACTAATATATTTAAATATTTTATTTTATACATACATGTGTTACATCATGATATTGATATGTTCACATATTTTCAATACCAATTGCAGTGTTATGTAGTACTAATGTTGCAAAATGTGGTACGATTCAGATTACTTGCGATACTAATATAGTTAAAATATGGTATCATATACATATATGTGTATAATTATGATCTTGATTCTTTCACACATTCAGTACCAGTTGCATTATTACGTGGTATTAATGTGGTAACATGCGTCATAGTTAAGACTATTCGCAGTACAAATATAGCTAAAATATGGTATCATATACATATATGTGTAACTTCATGATCTTGGATATTTCACGTATGTTCAGTATCAATTACATTGTTATGTAGTACTAATGTGGAATAATGTGGTATATTTAAGACTAAATGTAGTGCTAATTATAGTTAAAACGTGGGAATTTAGTCATATAATCTTCAGAGAAGAACGTGCTCTTTTTTTTGAACTCTTTTATCTAATTAATACATAATATTTTGAAAAAACTTCTTACCATGAATTGTATCTTAAATAACACAAAAGATAACATGAAATTGGGTACATAATGCGAAAATAACCAACATATTCCCTCAACAAACAGAATCAACATTAAAACCGCTACCAAGAACAATCTCAATATAAGAAAATGGAAAAAATATCATTCAACCGGCAAAATTCGATAACATGATATAAACCTAAAAACACTTTAATGCATAATACAACTACTCAGGGTATTCCCCGATAAAAGTATAACTCCATAAATTAGTTCACAAGTGACAACAATCCGTTCATATTACTATGATATAAATGTCATTAAAATAAACAGAGTTTCACAAAAGAAACATAAAGACAAGGATGCGCCACTAATACTTCTTCTGGATCGAGTACAATTTTTTGTAGATACATTCTCTCAAATTATTTGTTCTATCATCTTTTTCCTATGAATTGAAAAAATAATGAAGATTTTTACTTGTAATATCATAAGAATGTAAGATTTTCCTGTAGAGCAATCATAATATTGTAATGTACAAATATAAGAATGTAAGAATTTTACTCGTAAGTCAAACAAATAAAAAACCATGTTAGCAAAAGAGAAATCAAAGAGGTTAGTTAATGGGTTCTTTGCAAGTTCGTCGATTCTAGTGTTTCTTATGATACTGACCACACTTTGACATCCGGAGTACTACTTGCAATGGTATCCTTTAAGTTAATTAGAATTATTGATGAAAAAGATAATATAAAAACTTAACATAATGAAAAGATTAATTGGAAAAATTAATTTAGCTAAACATCAAAATAAACCATATGAGTTTCCTATATGACTTTTAAGAAAATTTTTCTAAAATAAAAACAAAACATAAATCAAATAAAGCTAGAATAATTCGACAATACACCAAAAGGGCTCAAATAGAGCCAACATGATTCGATTGAACCAGCATAAATCGAAAGAAACTAGAGACAATTCAAAAAATAGCACAAATAGAATACATAAACCACAACCACCAAAAAATAATATATGCAAAACTGAAAATACAATGACAAATTGGCCATACACTACAACATCATACCATAAACACAAATCACACATAAACTTGCACAAATCACACAATAACAATGCAAATTTGAAAAACAAAGATTTTAAGGTATAACCATCAACAAACCAATAACATATTGGATCGAATGTAATATCTAAGATATTTGCAAAATCAACTTTACGATATAAACATGACTGAAACAAAAAAAAAAAAATTATTGTCAACTAGAAAAGTGACTATCTTAGGATCGTTTTAATATATATATTTTTGGTTCGGTGCCTAGTGTCTCCAATATATACGTTCCACCTTCAGTTTTAAGTAATAAAAAATTTAAGGTTTTTACTATTTTTTAAGACAATCTAAAGAAATTAAACAACAAATCGAGAAATATGTGGATCAAGTTAGAAAACACGAAAAAAAAACACAAATCGAATGAAGGATCATAATTCAAAACAAACAGAAACAAATTAAAAAAATTCAGCAAATTGCCTAAAAATATTTGTTTTAGTATAAATCAATTCCAATAAAAAAATATTTCAACCAGATATGGAATCTAGAAAAAGATACCAAATTTATCAAATTGTTTATTCTAGCAACTTTGTTTGAATTCTTGCAATTGCTTCCACTACAGGCGTCCTAGTGTAAATCAATTCCAAACCATATAAATCAATGTTCAAGAAATGGCAAAGGAACAACATCAGATGAAATACCAAAAACTCAATACTGTCTTTGTCACTTGATTTTCATCAGTGTCGTTGGCGGGTGGGCTTTGATGGCTTGTGTCATTTTCTCCCTAGTGGCCGATAGATTTCAGAATTTCATTACCTACACTCGTGTCTTTGTCCATGATTTTCAATGGTTAATGGCTTCGGTTGTTTGTTTTTCATTTGAGATGGAGAGATGGGCATACAACAAATGAAAAATAAGGAGAATAGAGACCAAAAGAGGGCAAATAATTGATCATAATAATCGAACCTGCCAAGAAAGATGGGAAATTTCGGTTGTTCATCGCTCAAATTCATCTTCTCTAATATACTGATGAAACTTCTTGTGATTTTTTGAACGGGGTTTTTGGTAGATCCAAGACTAGCAATGAGGAAGAAGAGAAAAGGGAAGGAGAATAATGAAGAACACGGGGTTGGGCAGCGGCCAATCAGTGCTTTGAGATTTTTCAGATGGGGATTTTGGTTAGGGCCTAGAAAATGCGAAGAAGAGAGAGGAATGAGAATAAGAGCAATGAGAGATGAATAAAAATAAATAAATAAAATATTTTTTTTCAAAATAAATGGTGTAAATGCTGTTGGGGAGTGTAGAATAAAACTTTTGTTGTGTCAGGGAGCTCAAATAAAAAAACACGTACAGAGGAATTGAATCACAACTTTAGTTTTTGGATGGGGATGTTTCTCCAATTTGCCTTTTTTTTAATGTATATTTTGTTTTCTCTCGTATTATATATTAACTTTCATTTCTAAAAATATATATATATATATTAACTTTCATTTTTTTAATATAATAAAAGATAAAAAAAAAAAACTATCTCATGAGTAAAAAAAATAAATAACATTCCGGCCGTTGTGAATTAATTCATTTCTCTTCCTCCGATGGATTCAGGTGAAGTCAATCGCCGGCCAGTTAATGGGCATTCCTTGTTACTGAAATCCATTTCAATCTTGGTAATCCTGTTAGCCATTTTATTCTCCCGAACAAACCCTTACAAATTCTTGAAATTTCTTCGAGAAGAGGAGCCTTCTCGCTGTGTTATTTGGATGGCCCCTTTCCTTTCAGGAGGTGGCTATAGCTCTGAAGCTTGGTATTATGTATCAACACTTAAGAATCCATTTTTCAAGCTGGGGATTCGGCAACACGGGGATGGGCAAAATCTTGAATTTTGGGAGGGCTTGCCTTTGGATATGAAAAACTTGGATATTGAGCTTTACAAAACTGAATGCCGAATGGATGAGACCATTGTTATTTGCCATAGCGAACCTGGTGCTTGGTATCCCCCTCTGTTCCACACCTTTCCGTGTCCGCCCGCTGGTTATGGCAAGTGGAGGGCCGTGATAGGGAGGACCATGTTCGAGACTGATAGGGTCAATGTGGAACACGTTCGATGTTGTAATAGGATGGACTTTGTTTGGGTTCCCACTAATTTCCATGTCCATGCTTTTAATCGAAGCGGGGTTGATCCCCTCAAGCTTCGCAAGATTGTTCAGCCTGTTGATTATGTGTTTTTTTGATCCATCATCGGTGGAGCCACTGGACCTGAATCCCATCGCCACTCTAGTGTTATGATCGAATTCAAGAAAGCCCTTTGTGTTCCTGAGCGTTTTCAAATGGGAGTACCGGAAGGGGTGGGATGTGTTGTTGGGGTCATATCTCAAGGAGTTCTCTGATATGGACCCTGTTTCCTTGTATTTGCCTACGAATCCGTATCACATGGGAGGTGATTTTGTGAACAAGATTGTTGAGTTTGTGGAAGACTCTGATTTGGTGAAACCCGAGGATGGTTGGGCTCCTGTTTATGTGATCGATGGTCATATTCCTCATGTCGATCTGCCCAAGTTGTACAAGGCAGCGGATGCATTTGTTCTGCCTAGTAGAGGGGAAGGATGGTGCAGACCCATCGTGGAGGCCATGGCAATGTCGTTGCCGGTGATCGCTACAAACTGGTCAGGGCCGACGGAGTATATGACGGATGAGAATAGCTATCCGTTGCCTTTAGCCGGAATGAGTGAAGTGAGAGAAGGAGCATTTTAAGGGCATCTATGGGGTGAGCCTAGTGGTGATAAGTTGCAGGTTGTGATGAGGCATGTTGTGAGCAATCCTAGTGAAGCTAAAGTTAGAGGGAGGCAAGCAAGGATGGACATGATGAGAAGCTTCTCCCCTCAAATTGTTGCAAACATACTTGTTCAACATTTACAACATATTTTTTATAATCAAGGTTGACAAAATTAGGAGCCCTTTATTTATATCACATCATATATTCATTGCATTTGTCTCTTATAATGGTTTTAATTAAAATATGTTATTTATGAGCAAAAACTTTTGATATTTGTATGAATTATCACATCATGTAAGTTAATATGTTAACAATTTGAATCTTGAAATATAATTGTGTTTTCACATTAATTATAACAAAATTACATGGATGGAAGTATTCAAGATGAAGAAAATGATTCTAATTATATGAAATTAATAATGGATTAAGAATGACAAATGAAATTATGCTATTATGGATTTCAAATTAAATGCAATTTTTTAAATTTAATTTAAATTATTTTCTATAACATAGGATCGGGTGGAAGAACTTGCTATCATATTGTTGATATAAAAACTGGTATTGGCATTTTTGATATATATGAGAATATACGTTGTTTAAAACTGAATTATTTATATTTAAAACAATCGAATAACTAGGTTAAATATAAAGGATATTTATTATTGATCGAATTTGTGATATTCTTAAAAAATCCAAAGTCATCCGAGTTATGACTACTATATTTTCTATAAAAAGAAAGCTCGACTCGTTCTTCGTAGATTATTGGTCTTAAATTAAATTGATAAAAAAAAAATACCGAAAATAATAATTAGTAACAAGTGTGGAGTAATTTTCGTCCCTCTTGACTCTTGAGCATTTCAATTTAGGGTTTTACGAAAAACGATGGCCTCTGCATTTATGCGACAGTTTGAGAAGAAACGGAGCATTTTGAAGAGGTCAAGCAAAAAGTATTTGGAAGAAGCGCTTTACAAGAACCTGTTTAAGAATGGCGGAGAAGATCAGAAGGTTAGGGAACAGCTTAATCACTTCTTCAACTCTCGTAAAAGTGCTTACAAATGGGAGGTAGGCAAATCTCTCAAGCATCTTCGCAGCCGCAAGCTTTATGGCCCTGCGCTCAAGGTATAATTTACTTGCATTTTGTGACAATTTTCAGTTGTTTTCTTGAATTTGCTTTTGCTATGTGGCTTGTGTCTTGTTTGTTAAAGATTAGGTTTCTTTTATGCATATTATGGAATACAAGAGTGAGCGATGGGATGGTGCTAGGGCAAAATTTGGATCTGGGTAGGTTTTTAAATCATGTTTGAAAAGCTAAAAGTTGCAAAATATTAGTCATTTGCTTCTTCGTTTCTCCAGTTATACGACTAGTCCCTTGAGTATGTTCATAAATTCACACCTACTTTGTTTCTTTGTTCTCTATAGCTGTCAGAAACTATGGAGAAAAGGGGAATGAACAGGACAGTCAGTGATCAAGCAATTCACCTTGATCTGGTTGCAAAAAGTAATGGCATTTCCGCTGCTGAAACCTATTTTCTCAATCTGCCTGAACCCTCGAAAAATCATCTCACCTATGGTGCTCTTCTTAATTGTTACTGCAAAGACTTGATGACTGAAAAAGCAGTAGCTTTATTTGAAAAGATGAAAGAACTTAATTTGGAGTTGACTTCCATGCCGTACAACAGCCTAATGACCCTTTACCTGAAAATGGGGCTGCCAAAAATGGTTCCAACAATCATCAAGGAAATGAAGGCCAGTGATATCATGCCGGATATTTATACCTACAACGTCTGGATGAGGGCCCTTGCTGCTGTGGAAGATATACCTGGGGTTGAGAAAGTTATTGATGAGATGAAGCGAGATGGCCGAGTAGCTGGAGATTGGACAACATACAGTAATTTGGCATCAATTTATGCTGATGCTGGACTATTTGATAAGGCCAACAGGGCTCTTAGGGAACTGGAGAGTAAAAATAATCTCCGAGAACTCTCTGCCTACCAATTTCTGATCACATTGTATGGACGCACTGGATATTTGCATGAAGTATATCGTATCTGGCGGTCCTTGAAGTTAGCGTTTCATAAAACAGCAAACGTAAGTTATCTAAATATGATACAGGCATTGATTAACTTGAATGATTTACCAGGTGCAGAGAAATGTTTTAAGGAGTGGGCATCTGGTTGCAAAACTTATGATATTCGCATTGGAAATGTCCTAATTGGAGCTTATCTAGGAGAAGATTTATTCAAGAAAGCTGAAGTGCTCATGAACCTTGCCCGGAGGAGAGGATCTAAGCCTAATTCGAAATCTTGGGAACTCTACCTTGATTACTATATGAAAAAAGGAGAGATTAAATCAGCTATGGATTGTGTCGAAAATGCACTTTCTGCTGGTAAAGGGGAAGGTGATGAATGGGCTCCTTCCCCTTTGATTATCCGGGAACTGATGCAACACTTTGAACGTAACAAGGATGTTGAGGGTGCTGAGGCTTTCCTGGCAATTTTAACAAAGTCAGAGTATAAATTACAATCCGAGGTACTTGAATCTGTGATAAGAATTTATGCATCCTCCGGAAAAAAGAGTTCAACTATGCGTCAACGGATTAAAATGGAGAAAGTGGAGTTGAGCGAGGAAGGTATGAAATTACTGAATGATATCTCAGATCAATGAGCTAATATTGAACGATTTATCTGTTGCTGTTGGTGTTTACTATGAAAAGAGGTTGTGCTCTATCAACCTCTAACCTCATTCAATTGTAGTGTCAGCCTTTTGAGCTTGTTTGCATTATTTATTGTTTTCTCGTGCCCAGGAATCCAAGTGTAGACTTGTGTTGATCCAACAATTTTTCGTAACTTCAGCAATTATGACGAGTTGAAATGAAGATTGCACTTGGCTATAATCTAAGTGTTGAATGTTCTGTTGAAGTAGTTAAATTAAAGACTCCTGCTGTTGAAGTTGCACTTGTCTGCTTTGTTCTTCCACTTCATCGTCATGCATGTTGCTTTTAGAACTCACATCAAGATGTTAGTTAACACAAGCACACACAGCTAAAAAATGACCCGTCCCTCGTTGGAATTCTGTTGATGAATAAGAAATGAGGAATAGAAAGTTTTCCTCTCAAGGGTCTTAGTAAACGACAATGTCAATTCCTCTTATAAACTATTCCAAGCATATCTCTGCACAATTTGTCGAAACTGTCTGGGAAGGTTTGATTCATTCTGATCGACGAATTTTTGAATAAAGGGGCTGTAAATTGAGAGGGAAGGAATGTGACCTTTATTTTTGTTTTTTTTCATTAAAATACAAGAATGAGAGGTGTCTAGCTTTGAATCATTATGGGGTTGAGCTAAATGTCCTCACTGTAATATACGCAGTTAGAACCTTGAATCAGACAAATGTTTTGTGGCTGAAGGTTTCCTTGGTGATGGCTTACCCTTTCAATAATCTGTTTTGGGGTGTGAAGTGGAAAAATTGATGGTGGGATTTCATATTTGCTGTTCCTACTACTGAATATTAAATGCGACGAGCAAACGTTTCTTACAGAGGGGAAGAAAAGAAAGAACGAATTTAGGAAATGAAACGCTGCAAATGTTTGCTTTTAGCTTGGTCCTCTTAACTCGACAGGGATGGACCATTGTGAAGCATTATGAAAGCTAATAACAGATCATATTATACATATAGTTTATGTTGGATGTACAACATAGTCGTTGGTTGCGAAGCATTTAAGATTAACCATCGTGCAAGATCTTCATCTCGTGAGGAAGCCATCGTCCAACTAGCCAGAATGACTGGCTACTTCATTTATTGGCATCAAGCCATTCAAGAATGCCCTTTTCTGATTCAGACAGGTCTTTCTTTTGCCTAAGTTCGCCTTCTAACAACCCGAAGTAATCTCTGTAGTTGCGCTTGTAATAGCTATCCAATCTCTGTTCAAATGACAAAATGGGAAAATTGAGTTGTACGGGTTACTTGGGTTATCAAGATAGACAAGATAAACATTTACCTCCTTGTCATTTTTCGCCTTGTTTTCTTGCGATTTCTTCAGATATTCTGAGGAGAGAATCAGATTACAGCCTAGGAAAACCAATATTAAGAATGCCCGAAAAATCGGAAGTTCGGAGTACCTACTATTAAGGAGGTCAGTCTGTGACTGAGTAGCAACAAGTGCAGTTGAAAGCAGAAGTAGGTCTCTCCTTCCTCCTCTCCCTCCCTTGTTGGCTTCTGCTATTCTGATTTTGTTGCGGGCGACACCGAAAGTATTCATTCTTGAAGCTGCAGACATGACCATGAAGATAGCCAATTCTTTGTTGGTACCACTCCTTTTTAGATATATGATATATCATGTGTTGTGTGGTCCATGCATTGCCATTTCACTGATGAAATATTCTTTGTTTGCATTTTAAAACGAAACCCTTTTAATTTTTTTCTTCGTCACCGAAATAAAGTTTTTTATTTTTATTTGTTTGGTTGTTGCTAGAAAACTTAATCCAAAATGATTTTTATAATCGTATCTAGTGATATATAGGTAGTGTTTTGTAAAGCTTTAAGAAAAAGTCGAGAAGTGCTTCTTAAAAGCTCTTTCAAACACTATCATAATATTATTTATTATTATCCCAAGATGTGCTTGTTGCTCGACTAGTTTATATAGAATAGTTCAACGGCCAAATTATATGTTTATTCGACATTTCCAATTTTCTACCACCACATTTATTTTGGTATGCTATATGAAGCACTAAAAAATAGCTACCGTCTGTTTTAAAACATGGCTAAATTTAATCACGGTTTTGTAAAAAATTTGCTAAATTAGCCATGAAAAAAATTTATCCGTTTTTTTTGGAGAGATTTTTTTTTTCCTGTTGTTAAAATAGCATCAGTTTATGAAATTTCGTTACTTATTTAGTAACGGATTTACGTAAATTCGTTTCTAATATTGCAACAGATTGACTTAAACTGTTACTAATGTAGCAAAAGTTTTTTTAAAAAAATGTTACTAAATATAACCACGATTTTTGTTAAACTGTTTGTTAGGATCGGTTTTGAGGGTGGGCGGTAAACTACTTTCCCGAATCTACTATATGCAACTGTAGCAGTTGACCCCTAATTCGTTACTAATTTTGCAACAGACTAGCTTAAGTAACTGCCATTTCACTCATGAATTATTCTTAGTTTCCATTTTAAAACGAATTCGATAATTTTGTTTATTCATAAGGGTTTCTGTAGTATAAAACCTTTATATTTTTTCTCGTCGTCCAGATAAAGATATATATTTTTTAAACGAGTTACGAGTTATTTATTATGACCCCAAGATGCGTATGTTTTTCGACTACGTTATGAAGAAAAAATTTAATAGCCAAATTTTATGTTTATTCTACATTCTCAATTTTCTACCACCACGTATTTATTGTTGTATGCCATGTCTATGAAGTTACGGGTAAAATAAAAACACAATAATTGTAACATATGAACGTTGCATGCGTGTAAAATAGGGTCTTGTCTATGCTATCTTATTCGAGTAGTGTCCGAATGAGCATTCAAAGGCCCAATTTTTTTTGAATTTGAGCGAACATCTCAAATGCAAAAAATTTGGGTCGTTGGATACAGCACATGAGCAGTATCCATGTGCTAACATAGACAGACCCGTAAAATAGTACATAAATATTATGAAATTTATGTGTGATAAATATTTAATTGATAAGAGGAATGTAAGGAAGTTAGATGCATATTTATGGGAAAATGCGAAAAATGAAAGTTCTTACATGTATCTAACTTAATTTTCTTGAAAAATATAACGAAGTTATAAGATATTTTTAGGATTTTGAAAAGAGCTTTGGATTTAACTTTAATAATAATCGATGACATATCGGACACTCGTATCATTATTCTTGTCTTCAATGCACCTTTGTATAGATTAGGTAAAATGTATAACGTTAGATGTTACAAACAATAATGAATCAGGACTTTGAATTGTTAAAAGGGAAAAAAAATAATTATCAGGACTACATATTATTTTCTTGATTTACAACTTTTCATCTTTTCGTGTTTTTTATATCATTTTCTCGAATAATTATATTGTTAGAATTATGTGAATGTTTACGGTGCAACTCAAATATTTTAAATCGCACAGCAGTCCAAACGTCATAGTTCGATCGCTCTACCCAACAGAAATAATTATTGCACATCAACAATTATTACTGGTATTATGATTAATAAAGAAGAAGAAGCTTAATGGAAAAAAGCTAGTATGTTTCAAAGTAATAATATTTTTTTCTTGTTTCTAGAGATTGCATAAAAAAATAATTTTATAAGTAACAAATAGAAACTTAAATTCATTTTTAATATTTTCTTTTTTTACATTTAAATCAATTTTGTGCAGCCAGCATCACTACACTTAATATTACAAGAAAGGGAGTTATATTTATATATGCACGTACATTTAATATTTTCTTTGTTACAATCGACTTCCAGCTATGAACTTTAAATAGTTGAAATTTTACTTGGAATTTCCAAAGTCTTTTGTCATATAACAAAAAATAAAATTTCGAGATGTATATTTAATTTTCTTTTTTTCTCGGAAATATCTTCCTCAACCCTAAGAAACCGATCACGTATTCCTGCAACCAATTAAACAACAACAATATATACTAACCAACAAAGCACACGCGATGTGTGTGTAACATAATATATCAAATTTATTTGAAAATATTTGTGTTGTTACGGTATTCTAATTTTAATATTATGATTTAAATGATACTTAATAGTTAAAATTTATTGTAGAGGAACACTAAATTAAGAGGATATTTATGCAATAATATGTAACAAAATGATGGATGAGAGATTGAAAAACGTGGGAGAAAATGGAGAGAGTGGGGAAGTTTTTCACGTCAAATTATCATTTTGCCCTTTTGATAAAAAAAAAAATAAAAAAGGAAACCAAGGGTATATTAGTTCACTCACATTAATGACCAAAATCAGTTTTTCTATGAGATTCACCTATTATTAATTTAATATATATATATATATATGAGTTTCTTTCATATGTCCATCTATCATGTCCACCTACCATGCCCACCGATGATGTGGCATTATTCTATTGGAAATAGAATTTATCACATCCAATAAAATAGTGTCACATCATTGGTGGACATGGTAGGTGGACATGTTAAGTAGGCATATGAAAGAAACTCTATATATATATATATATATATATATATATATACTATTAATTAAATTTTAGTCATGTATATTGATCAACTTGGTTCCTAAATATGACATAGATATAAATTTACATTTATAGTCATCCTATTTTACCTATACTAATACAAATATTAAGGAAAATTATGAAAGAACTAACCCCAAAGGAGAAGAATTAATTCTCCCATCATTAGTAGAATTTTTGTTTTTTACTTTGTCACTGGTTACTTCGATAATTAGTAATTACGAAGTAAAATCTAACAACCAACTTCGATAATAACACGGACGAAGTAAAACTCACATTTTACTTCGGATTTTAAAAACCCGGCTTTCACTATTAATTTTGGGTAGCATTTACCATAAGCATATTATTTTTGATAAAGTAAAAAGTTTAATTACAAGTGAGGAAGTAAAAAGATGAATGATACTTTAATTTCCCATTCAGCTTTTCTTTCCAACTATTTCATCACTTAGGCCCGATTTGATACCTCGGATATCTGCTTAATTGGTAAATAAAACCGATGTTTGAAAGAATTTTTGTAGTTGAAATGTAACATGGATCGTTTAATATCCACCGTAAGACCTTGATTTCTTTTCCACGTGTTTTCGCATGGATTGAAATTGTCCCACTTGATTACATACATACATTTACCAAAATAACCCGAAACTTAAATAATAACTAGCTGTAGGGGCACACGCATTGCGTGTGTAACGAACAAACAACATGTTTTTTTTTTCTCAAAAGTAAAAGATGTGGGAGGTGAAAAAGTTGAAATGACATAAAAATCAACATAGTGAATTTTGAGATAGTCAAAATTGTGGTAGAAATTTTGATAGGAGAAAATATTTAAAAAAAATGTGGGTGTAAAGAGTATTTTTGGGCATTTAAAAAATAGACCAAAACATCAACAAACAATTTCTAAACCCTCAAACTTAATTAACAAGTAAAAGATAAAATCAACGTACTCGCTTTTGTAAGACCATAACCCTACAAATCCCTTCATTCTTGTGTTCTTCATCGCCGACCAGCACAATGGGAAACGACAGGAATTGATTCGTGCATTTCCGTAACCCTAAGATCGTGTTGATCTGAGAGCATAGATTTGAAGAATCATCGTTCCTGTGTAAGGTAATGTCTCTGAAATCTCGAAATGCTTTGAATGGTACCTTGTAAATTGGATTTATTGTCCTCACACCATCTCTTATATCTTATTCTGCGTTAATTACCTTCTTAGGTTTTATATTATTCATTTTTTTTATTGTCATCTTTTCCATGAAAATCGTGTCATAAGTTTTGAAATATTGAAATATCGGAATCTGTTCGGAAGTGTTTTTATTTTTTGGTTTTCCGTTGAACATTGATTATATATATTTTCTTGTACATGATTATTTCATTTTCGACATTGGTTTGATATAAGAAATGCCATTGGGTTGCCTCGTAAAATGATTTTGGCTAAAAAATCATTGTACATAAGTTAATTCTTGCTAGATAAAGTAAGATATTTGAACAAATAACTTTAAAAAAGTATTGATTAGGTATCTTAAAATAGAAAAACCACAGCTGCAATCCCCTTTCTTCTCCAGCCATCCACCACCGCCGATTTGCATCTCCAACCGTCCACCACCGCCGGGAACCCCTCGCCAATGCCATGTTTCGAAAGCCCAAGGTCTAAATCTCTCTATTTTGGTATCAATTTGGGTTTTACATGTTTTGGAAGATGTTTCCCTTTTTTTTAAAACATGAATTCGGGTCCCTTTTTTTATATACATAAATTCGGGTTTTCCTTTTTTATTATGTTTTACTTACAAATATATATGTCAATGTTTCCCGGTTTTTTTTTAACTTTAAGTTGGGTTTCTCTTTTAATTCCTTCTTGTTGGGAAATGTCTTGGCACAAGATATAGAACTTGTCCTCTACAATTTTATTTGATGTTGCTCACGAGTCACGACTTGAGCAGTATATACCTTAGATCTTAGTTTAATGGATTTTTATTTACCATCACTCGCTTTTCGTCCTTCCAAAATATCGCGTTCTCCTTTTTCTCCCCTTATTTTTGTCCCTCGACTTCTGTTGTGATTTTTTTCTGATCATTTGAATTTTACCATGTCAATTGTTCTAGTGATCTTAATATTTGTTGTTCGGTTTTCTAATGTGGGATGGCTCCTGCAATGGCCTGCAGCACTATGCGGCTATTGGAAGAGAATAGTGTTTAGCCATTTTTTCATGTTTGTTTATCTTCTGTGGAGGACTTTGTGTGCCTAAAATTTGCGTTCATGATTTTTAGCTATTGGGGATGAGACAGCAAACTCTTGTTTTCAATTAAAAGTTTTATTCTTGAAGTAGTTTAACTCCTGAAACTCTTTTTTTTTTATTAAAAATAATAATAATAAATAAATTCCAGCGGCACACTTTCTTGAAGTATCTGTTTATGGCTGAACTGTGTTTATGTTGTAATCCAAGATTCAATGTGAATTATCTTTGTTTGCACTGACATATGATGGATCTGTCTGCTAATGTAACATCCGGTATTTTTCTACGTAAATCCGCATGCATAATTAGGAAAATAATTAATTTAAAATTTAGAATTTTGGGTTAAACGATTTTATGTGATATTATGTGAATTATATGCATGATTTAAAGTTATATTTTAACATTTAACCCGCAAATATGAAATTTATGGATTTTTGAGTAAATGTTTATTTGATCGCGTAGAAGGGATCGTGGACGAACGGAATGTTGAATTTTCATCCAAAATATTTTATGAGATTTTTATGAGCCTTAAAATATTATTTTAAGGTGTTATTTCATGAAAATAGTAATATTAATATTTATAGATATATATGTAAGCCTATTTTTCTCCAAGATAAGCTATTTTAATGACTTTTTAAGACCTTTTAAAATCCCTTATTTTATCATTTCGGGATTTATTCTTAAAGTCAGATTTATTAGCATATTTAGGAGTTTTAAAATATATTTTTATTAGTATATTAACTAATTATTCATCCTAAGTATAATTATATTAAAAACTCTACCCTAAAACCTACCCTACACCACGTTAAAACACCCCAGCCGACACTCTCATCCTCTTCATCAGCCTCCATCAGCTTCTCCTCCCTCTTCTTCATCTGAAAACCATCCACCATAGCCGAATCTTTGAGGTTTTTAATCAAGTTTGAAGATCTGTTCGTCCCGGAGCACTGTACACGCTTTGTAGGCTTCGATCTTGTTATGTCTTGGTGAAAGGCATGTTGAATTCTCTTCTTGAACTCCATATAAGCTATTTAATTCATTCATGTCAATTTTCATTGATTAGTTGATGTTATTTACGATTATGATGAAGTTTCTTGGTTAGAACATGAAAAACTCATTGTTTGGCTTGTTTTTCATGCTAAAGCTCACGTTTTTGCCATGGGAGACGGGCTGGCTGCTGGTCTGAGATTCAGAGGGGTGTGTTAGGGTCCTTAGACTCTGGTTGTCTCGGTGTTTAAGGTTGGAAAGGGCTGGAACCGAAGCCATATCTTCTGATGCGCAGCAGATCGCGCAGGTTGAGCGAGGTTGGGAGATTGGCTCGTTCCCGGTCCACAGGGCGTGTTTTAGGGTGATTCCAGTTGGGTTAGAACCCCAAGACCTTGGGTAAGGTATTACAGGTGGTTCTCTGGCCGATAGTTGATATGGGCGTCCGAATGGCCTGAAGTCGGAACTAGTGTTCTGCGCGCGAGCAGAGAAATAGGCGGTGTTGTTTTGGTTCGTTCTCCTTCTACAGATGTCAGTTTGGGTTGGTTTTTAGCTTGTTGGAAACGTATTGAAGTGGGCTAGGTGGTGGTGGTGGTTCTCCGGCCAGGGGTGGACGGAGTAGGGCGACAGCAGCCCTTAAAGTCTGCTGCTCATGGCCGAGAGCAAGGTGAAGAGGGGGAAACAGGCTGTTGGGTTTTCTGGCGGGCCGGGTCGGGCTTGGGGTCCGGGTAGGATCCGTCGGGTCATGGGTCGAGTTAGTTGAGTTCAGGTTCGGGTTATGTTAGTTGGGTTCGTATATTTTCATTTTTAAGTGATTATTAGATTAAGTGGTATTTTGGGCTAAGTTAATTGTTTAAAAAATTAATTTGAGCTTTTAATTAATTTATCTTCCAATTATTTTCATGGGCTTGAGAGTCCATGGGAATTATTGGGTCTATCTGTGGAATTATTGGGTTTGTCGGTGATTATTATTGGGTTTGGGCTAGTTATTGAGCCAAGAACTATATTGGGCTTGGGCTAGTTATTGGGCCAAGAACTTTCTATTGGGCTTAAGCATGCTACTTGGGTTTAAACATGATTATTGGGCTTAATTATGATGTTTGGGCTTATATTATGCTAATGGGCCATTTTTAAAATGTATGAGCTTAAGTCCAGGTGACCAGCATTTTGGACAATCCCATTAAAAATTTACTAAATCCGGAATATATATTTAATTTATTTTATGCATGAAAGTTAATTTAAGTATAAGTATATATATATTATGAAAATTAATTAAATGTATATTACGGACATATTTGAAATGCATGCATACATAAAATAATTTATTTATGAAATCATGATTAAGAGTTGAGCAAGAAAATATTTTTATGATGGGAATTGAAGTGATGTGACAGCACAGTTCAGAGGTAGTTTACTACCAGCATAGAGGTGATTATTCACCGCCACACATGTTGGTTTTATAGACTGATCAGTCGGCACAGATTCAGTCACATTCATGGATATAACCATAGACCGTTTATAATGATGATATGTTCAACTATGTTAAGTATGTTAAGTATGTTATTTATGATGTATGCACAGTCAGTTATTCATGATACTTTACTTTAAGATCATGCATGCATGTTCACGTAAATATATGTATTAGTATGATTATGTGCTTGGGTGATTTTTAAACCTTGTTATTATGAGATAAAACATGTTGGGCCTCTAGGCTCAATACGCTTATATGGTGCAAGTGAGTACGATGATTTTGGTGACACGATTGCTCCGATCGTCGGTGAGGGCCTATGAGTTCACACGCAGACGGCACCCGTGACCGATGCTATTATTGCTCTTATGTCATGAAATTATTACAGTCCTTTTTAAACAAGTTATTCCTCATTTACATTTTTATGATGGTTTTAAAATATTAATTTTTATTTCGCATGCATGTTGAGATGATTGATGTTTGGGATTTTATTTTAAATTTTGAATGTTATAAGATTTTATGTTATCTGATACTCAGTTATGTTACTTGTCATGTTTTTAATTAAATGTTATTTTTAAGTATTTATACATATATGTATGGGCATATATGTATTATTATTATTATTATTTATTTTTAAGTATTTTTTTAAAAAAATCCTAGCATTTTATTAGATCGAGTCATTTCAACTAAATTGCTATTAAGTTGCATTTTTCCATTTTCTTGCTTATTATCTATTGGCCTCTCAATAACCCTTTGAATGCTCTTTATTGTATCTTTAATCATTATCGACTCGGGCCTCTTGATTTCTCACTTGAAAACTTTAAATGACATCACATATCTCTTTGCTGGCTTTCTGATTGTTTTCATTTTGAAGCTGCTGCTGTCAATTTAGTTGCCAAAGATAAACCTTCTGACTTATACTCAAAAATTGCAGAGAGGTTTGTTGATTTGACCATTAAGACATTAATTTTCATGCAAATTGAATGCTGGAATCTTATCAATCAGATTTGACCTCTTCAGCCAAATCGACTGCTAAACCTGCTCATGCATACTTTATTCTCATGTATTTCTGGCAAATTTACCTTCAATGGTATTCATCATATGTGCCATTCATATTTACTTACTGTCATTTTAGGGTCCATGATATCATGAAAAAAGATAGTTTTAAGGATCCTGAAACTGTTCCGAATGCCTTTCTTGCCAAACTCTTGATTGGTCAGGTTCGTATTTATTTTATAGAATTACCAGTAACTGAACTCTGTTTTCCTTGTTTTGAGACACCATTTTCACATCCAAGGATCCTGAAACTGATCCGAATTCCTTGCTTGCCAAATTCTTAAACATATATCTATAATATTCTCATGGAAATTTGGTTTTGGGTCGTCACATAATTAATCACGTGCTTTACTAAAAATAATATTTTTGAAGTTTCTAATTAATATGAAATGAGACGATATTAATTTTTTCATGGTTTAAAATAAGAGCCATTAAGCCAAGAAAGCTAATTCGGTAATCATTTCTTCGTAGTGCTCCATTATATATAATTTTGGGTATGAGAAAAATTATGGGGATTAAGTCCCCGCGGGGACGGGGATCAAGAATTCTAGATTAAAATAACAGAGAATGGGGCGGGGATGGACACTGATTTTGTATTCGGTGCGAGGATGGGGACTTGTTTTTTAATTATCTTCGTAAATATATAATTATCTTTGACTCATGTTATATTTGAACACGAATATGGAGAATAAATTGGTAAATAACAATGTATGGGTCATCACCTTTGCGATAACATCTCCTTTCATTGGGTGTGGGCCCAATGCTCTTGTAAAATTATCGGATTTGGATATGACTAAATTGAGATGGAAAATAAGAATGAAAATGTTTCAATTGTTGATGAACATGTTGACGGTTGCGGACTCTTTACTGTTGGTCCCCTACGTAGATGGGTGGAAGGGGATAACGAAAGTTGGATTTGCTCTCGTAGCGAGTATTTTTGTTCGATTTGCACTGGGTGGTGTCGGAGATAGTGGGATGATGGATATGTTGACTGCGTTGATAAGATAAATGAAATAATTGTTGAGGGTATCCCAAAATTTCTTGGTATTTCTTATTGGTTTACTCGGTCTGCTTTATGGATCGAATCAGTAGAGCAAAAAGAAATGAAAAATTGTAAGACTGGATTAACCATATGAAATATATTCATCAAAATCTCTAAAATAACTTACTCCGGCGAGGGTTGGAACCCTCAACTCTTTTTCTTGGACGATCGGATACCGAGAGCCACCTAGTTATGTTATGGTGACCTGTGACATTAAAGGTCCAAGATCTTATAGAGTGTGAGAGTTACGCACGGGTTCTTTGGGGCATAGTGCGCAACACACCTAGGTGCCTCTAAAATTAACACGAGATTCTATTATTGACCCAAATTACCAATACATGGTCATCTATTTTTTATATAGGTTTGTATACTCAATTTTATGTATTGGGAGATTAGGTCTCTCACGTTTTTGTTTTTATCTTGGATACCTTTGGGTTTGGGTTTGATCGGGTAGAACCCGAAATTTGATCCAAAGAAATTAGGTAGATCAAGTCCGGTTCGAGTGAATCCGGGTTGACCCGCTTTTTTTAAATTATTTTTTTAGACACTTGAGAAAGATTTATTATATTTTTATAAAATATATGTTTGAAAAAAAATTATCGTACACTGTTATTCTAATTTTTCATCACATAATATTTATTCAGTAAAATTTTGATTATTTGAACAATTGTTTGTTGAGTTTGTCTTACGAGACACGAGACAGTCTCACAGATCATTATTCGTAAGATATTTATAATAAAAAATAATTTTTTTTTATTTGTGACCCAAATTGAAGATTAATCTCACAAATTTGGCAGTTGAAGTTTTTGTGTTGTTTATTTTTTGTAATAAGTACACTTTAAAATTCTTATAATTATAATTAGACTTTCAAATGTAAATGTTATATATGCGAGATTTTGTTATTTTTACCACTTCATTTTGGAAGGGCATTGCAGTAATTACATATCGTGACTAAAAGCAAGGCAAAGTAAGACAGCGTTATGACTTTCGTTCGACCTTTCCTTCATTCTCATCCAGCTTCTCTTTTCCTCCGACGAACCAACACATTCGTTCCATTATCCTTATCCATGGAAAACCCACCTCAAGATTACCGAAGAAATGTCGGGATTTGTCTCATCAACCCATCTAGAAAGGTGGGTCGATGTTTATTTCTTGAATTTCTATTGGCTTTGTGTCTTTGTCTTGATAGATTTTTATGTGGATTTGTGTTAGATTTTTGCTGCTTCCAGGCTTGATATACCAGATGCTTGGCAGATGCCTCAGGTGAGTTTCAGATTTGGATATTATATTGACGAAAATGTGGTTGGGATTTGAGAAATCGACGGGACTTACGTAAAACCCAAAATTTTAATTGGTGGATTTTGTTTTGTTTTGTTTTATGCTAATCTTCAGTTCAATCTGGTTCTTTAGGGAGGAATTGATAAAAATGAGGATCCTAGGACTGCCGTCATGAGGGAGTTGAGAGAAGAAACTGGAGTTACCTCTGTTGATATTGTGGCTGAGGTACAATTTTTTTCAATTCGATGTGTTGACTTTACGAGTTTTTATTTCTGAAAAAGACAATAAGGTTTGATAAGGAAAGCGATAGAAATTAAAGGTGCTTGCCCCCATTCTGTTCTTCCCCGTGGCTAATAAGAGGACTTAATGAGATTTCAAAGACTATTCGGAAAACTATCTTGATTAATTTTGTACTTGTCTTGTGGTGCACTTTTTTTAACACCTTACGGCCGGGGAAGAGATTCGGCATTGAAATGCATAAATTTTCTCGTTACTGTCAGCGACGATGGGTTCCCCATTACCAGCTATGGACTTGATTTAAAGATAGTTTGTGTAGGAGCTTTGATTACATTTAGCAAAAAAAATTTATTCAGCACGATTGAAAAATGTTCATTCAACAGTAAATTGTAGTATGAGTGGTTGAAGTTTAATTAGTTTATATATTCTTTGACATTTTTCAAGTTCAGGCATTGAAAAAGTTAAACAGAAAGTCGAAAAGGTGTAGTTTTTTCGAACAAAATGGAAGCCTTTTATTCTGTGGATATGTCCAAATTCGAAAAATTCTGACCCTTTCTTCAACGTGCTTTATGGCGTAATGCATCATTGAGCTAGTCTTAAAGACAATTCCATCTTCAGGTGCCGTATTGGTTAACGTATGATTTCCCTCCAGAAGTCAGGGAAAAACTTAAGCAGCAATGGGGTTCAGATTGGAAAGGTCAAGCACAGAAATGGTAAGTACTTGTGCCTACTCGAACCATCGTAAACTCAATTTTGAACAGTGGACTCTTTATGCTGCTGGCTGCTGCTTTCGGGGTTGAGTTCACTTAAGTTGCAGTTTTTTATTCCCAATTTTCGGATTGAAGTAGACCATAGATCAAATCTACACCTCTTTTATTTTCCCTTTGAACAGATAGGGATTCGTTATACGATCCTGATAAATTTAAACTCGAAATGCCTCCTTTTCCCCCTCTTTTTAAATAAATTACTCAATTAAAGAACTGCTTTTATATGAGAGATCAAATAGTGATGACAATGGTGAAGCTCATCCAATTAAACTATTGTCGACTACAAGTTCAGAGAGAGACTTAATTGAGCTACCATAGGGGGAGAGAGAGAGTAAATCGAGCTACCATAGGGGTCTTGTAAGTGTAAACGAAATGGTAAATACACAGAGAAAATGGCCTGGCTAATGTATTGTCATTGAAGTGGAGCACTCATGCCATTTCTGGTTACACTATTGTACTTCTGACTTCTCATAATTATATTCTGTTTGTAGTCTTTACCAAATGCTGATAACTTGCAATACTACAGGTTTCTTTTAAAATTTACCGGACATGATGAAGAGATCAATCTTTCAGGTGATGGGACTGAGAAGGCTGAGTTTGGTGAATGGTCATGGTTGTCGCCGCAACAAATTGTTGATCTCGTTAGTTTCCTTTTGAACCTCAAAAAACTTTTAAAGGACTATTCAATGCGCCCTAATGCTAGGTCCAGTAATCCAAAGTTGATTTGGATATGCGAGGTTCAAAGTAAAAAAGTACACTCAATGTGACCAAATTAAAATGGATACTTGGATCTAGCATGTGGCATTTCATTAACCTCTCATCCGAATGTTGAATGGAATGTTCTCCTAAAATTTTGTTGACAGGCAGTGGATTTCAAGAAGCCAGTGTACCAAGAAGTTTTGACAGTTTTCTCTCCATATCTTGAGTAGATTGACAAGGTTAACCTTGTTATGGGATGGTTATGTGTTCCCGTGTCGGTTTTCTATTCTGGTCAATTTGCTTGGTTCATTCACAATTTTGTTTAATCCATTTTTATGAAAAATGATTTAAAAAGTTTATTTGTAATGTGATACATTTGTATCTCCCTCCTTGCATGTTATCTGTATATATATTGTTGTGTTGATTATTTAAATGAAATTTTATGCAGTACGAGTATATTAGTACATGCTGTAACAGTGTTGATGTTCGAAAAGATTGTGTTTTGATAACGAACAAAAATTGGAAACATTTGTCTTATGACCAATTGAGTAATGTTTTGTCGAGGTCACTCGTCTGCTTAGTTTAGCTGCCTCAAAACCAGTTTTTTAAATACCACGCATTTTTATGACTCACTAGGTTAGCCATTTATACCAACCTGTTCTTAGGAAAAGCGTGTTATGGCGCAAATAGTTTCCGAAATTAAAGGCCTGATTATAATGTTTTTGATATAAAGAAAATAAAAATTAAAACCAGACAGAACAAGCGATGTTGGGTTTTGTCGATTTTGACATGGAATTTACGTAACTATAAATTGTTATGATTTTATTACTAATTATCTCACTTATTTCTTTACATTTCTATTTTTTTTAATCGAATAAATTAAATAATTGTCGTACCAATGTGAGTCATGTCATGACAAAATAGTAACTTTAGGTTTAAAACATTTATCTATATCAATCAATTATGAAAGTGTGGCAAATAATCGATGAAAAGAGCACCACAAAAGTTGCTATTGAAAATGACGAGAAAATTGTTTTTTTTTACAAATAATAAAAGACGGATGAGAAATGAAAAAATGGAGAAAGAAAGAAAAGTTCAAACTATAAAGGTATGCATTATTATAGTTTTTTTCAAATTTTATTTTATTAAATATGTCATTACATTAAATTCTATATTTTTCAAAATGGCTAATTTACACAAAATTATGATATTTATTAGAACTATGGTTTTCAACTAACTATTGATTCAATTATATTTGTAACACAAATTTTTTTTATCAAATATTGTTCGCACTCATTTTATAATAAATGTTGTACACACTTTAAATAATCTCAATCAAATATTTTATATCTCCATAATGAAAATTTATTACATTTATTAAATAAACAATATATTAGAATTTCAACATCTTAATATCTTATGGCTTAATATTACAAATCTATTACATTTTATTCTACTTCACTCTCATTTCCTCCCGTCGTAGTTCCGGATGTTCCTTCGATATCATCTTGGTCTTCTTCATCACTTTGAATATGTTGTGTTCGAGTAGCGGCTTTTGACCAATCATTGAGCAAACATTGGGCTTTCAAGTTTTCCGGCCTTAAGCTAGAACGTCTCTCGTCCAATGTATTTCCTCCAATACTAAATGCTTGCTCCACTGTAACTGTTGAAACCGGACAAGCTAGAATTTCTTTTGCCATTATAGCCAAAATTGGATATATTTGTGTTTTTTGTGACCACCATCTCAAAATGTCGAAGTTTTCCTCATCTGTATTACTAAAATCAAAAGTAGTGGTAAAATAATTCTCAAGTTTCTGACTGGAACTTGATGATCCTCGTGGACGTTTCGTCCGTTCCCTTAATAAAAGTTGTGCTTTAGTAAGTTTAGAAGAAACCTTACTAGTTGCAGTGGATTGTGTTTCATGTGAAACAATTTGTCCACCATATTTGATGTTATATTCATTATAAATATCAAGTAAATGAGTTTTAATATTAAACAAAATCAATGAGATAGAAGGAATCGTTTCCGCAATAGGCTCCAAAGATTCATAATATAATGTTAACATGTCGCTTAAGCCATCTAATTTAAGTCTAGGATCTAAAACAAAAGCACATAAAAAAATTTCAGGAATGAGCAAAAAATATTTTTCCCATTTTGCTTTCATGACGAGAATACATTGAGATAAAGCACTATCATTAGAATTAACATGTTCATGAAAAATACAAGCAATGTTGCAACAATGTGTTAAAACTAAATGTGAAGTAGGGTAATAAACACCGGATAATTGGTCACTAGCATCATTAAAAACTTTTAAAATTTCACAAATACTAGTGCATATGTTCCATTGATTTGAAAACAAATAAATATCATGAGCTTGAACAAATTGATGAAAAAATGTACATAATAAATCTTTATATTCAAAAGAGGATAATAACAATTTATATGTTGAATTCCAACGAGTTAGAACATCTCGTGCAAACCGCTTAGGCTTCATACTATTTACTCTACAAAATTTTTCCCATTGCTTCATAACTTGAGGATGCGTCCATAAATAATGAATAGCGTTCCTAATTGGTTGAATATGTATGCCTAAACTTTTTAGTCCATCTTGAACACACAAATTTAAAATATGACATGTGCATCTAATATGAAAAATTTTTCCACCTAGTGATGGTTTACATATTTCAATAAGCTCACTAATACTAGAAGTATTTGCACTAGCATTATCAAAAGACATTGAAAAAACTTTGGTAGTTAGACCATATTCTTCTAAAATAACAAATATAAGTTGCGAAATATTTTGTGCCGTGTGTGATTCGTTGAAACATCTATATGCAAGCAACCTTTTTTGAATGTTCCAATTATTATCAATCCAATGACATGTAATACCCATATATGTGTTGGAAAACTGGAGTTCAGATCAATCACGATTGATACCCGGTGCAGCGGAAGTTTAAAAGTTTTATCATGGAACAATTCCATGGTGTGGGTATCAACCATTCAACGATTAAATTATAAGTGTGTGTAAAATTCAAATAACAATTAATTAAATTTTACCTTCAATCTCAAAGCGAGATTATTGGACACCAACAGAATTAATCTGCTCTTGTTGTCTCTCCCAGGAACTGATGAACTCCTTCAATCAGGTCCACGAATGGGGTTTAAATCCCTCTGATAGATTGCACTAGAAAATCTATCAGAAGTTTTTCTGCGAAGAGATTAAACGAATCTGATTCGTTATTCCTGACTGCAATTAAAAATCACAGACCGGAAATTCTCTGACAGAGCAAGGAGGGGCGGCCGAATTGTGAGAGTGAAAGGGGCTAGGGTTTCGAAAATTCTGCTCTCAAAATAATGACCTGTTGTGTCTAATTTCTGTACTGCAATAACTTATTTATAATGCAGGCCACTAACACCTTAGGGCCCATTAGTCATAAGTTGAGGCCCGACAAGCAAAGCCCGCATGTTCAGAAATTAATATAAAATTCATCGTGACTCCGATTGATAAACCGATTTTACCAATGTGCACAGAAACCATTTCTGCACATTTTAAAGTCAAGATAAATTTTCCTGAATCCGAATTCAGTGATTTCCAAAAATGTACATCCCTATGTCATTTTAGGAAATCCTACTCCCTTACTCTTATTTAAGAAGTCCAACTTCTTTATTCATTAAATTTAACTCTTTAAATTTAACTATCTCAACGGGGATTAAAAACTCCATTAAACTGTGTGACCCTCAATGGTTCAGGGATACAGCTAGCCGTGGGCTCACAACTCCTTGTGACTCGGAACAACGATTTCCGACTTGCCCAACGAATCATGGTAAAGCGCCTAGCAACATCGCCCCATGATTCCCTAGGTATCACTGATAGTGCCTACAAGAACCAGTAGATTTTGGTTAGCGTACAGTACGGTCCCTTCATCCATATATCCCGATCGAATCAACAACCATTGGTATATCGAGAGTCGCTCAAGATTCGATAACTATGCAATACATCTTGAAGATCAAATTAGTGACATCGCATGTGCTACTAAGAAACCATTTCTTAAATCACATCAAGTACTCTGGCCAGAGATTCGTCACACTAATATCTCCTCAGATCGCATAGGATATCCACACTCGCAAGTATGTGGTGAATCCTTGACAACAATGCATCGACTCCTATATGTGTTGTAACTGTACCCAATCCCGACACCTGATGACCCCCATAGAGTCGGTAAACGAGTCAAAGCACAGTACTAGCATATAGAGTCTCCATGATGTTTCAAGTAGTAAGGACTAATGGTGTACAACCAAAACCGCGGACTTTATCCACTCGATAAGTGATAACCACTTGGAAAGTCCGGATAGGGTAGTTCGATTATTCATCCTATGAATATCCATTTGCATGCTTCGAACATCTCCATGTTCCCTACCAATGAAACGTGGTACTCCGCATCGCAAATGCTAGTCTCAAACTCGAGCGATCCTTATCCTTATTATCGGACGGCTCAATCGACTAGGAACAGTTTAGAACATACAGTGACTATAAGATGTATTTCATGATAGACATCCCCATGTTCTACCACATCTTACATACACTATAGTATATTCAAGGTCTTTATCAAAACAACAATAGTATATCACAATATAACAATATGAAGTAATATAAAGTCATTGCCATTAATAAAAGTGTAAATTATATTAAACAAAAGATCGTTTGTACAAAGAGTCATCAAAGCCCATAGCCACAAGTTGGCTCACTGGGCACCCACTCTTTCAATCTCCCACTTGCCCTATAGCCAACTAGTCATACTACGTAGACCCATTGCTTCGCGATGTTTGTCAAACAATGGTTCTGGCAAGGGCTTAGTAAGCGGATCAGCGATATTGTCTGCAGAGGCCACTCGTTCGACAGTGATGTCTCCTCTTTCCACAATCTCCCGGATGATGTGGTATTTCCTCAGTACGTGTTTGGATCTTTGATGAGACCTTGGTTCCTTTGCTTGAGCAACGGCACCCGTGTTGTCACAGTACACCGGGACTGGACCAACAAATTCAGGAATGACGCCCAACTCTTGGACGAACTTCCTCATCCAAACGGCCTCTTTAGCAGCAGCTGATGCTGCAATGTATTCAGCCTCAGTGGTGGAATCCGCTGTGGTGTCCTGCTTGGAACTCTTCCAAGAGACAGCACCGCCATTGAGCATGAACACAAATCCAGAGGTTGACTTCGAGTCATCCACGTCACTTTGGAAGCTAGAGTCGGTATAGCCTTCCAATTTCAGATCTCGTCCTCCATATACCATGAACATATTCTTAGTCCTTCGTAAGTACTTAAGAATGTCCTTCACGGCTTTCCAATGCATTTGACCGGGATTAGCTTGATATCTGCTCGTGACACTCAGAGCAAATGCTACATCCGGTCTGGTAGATATCATCCCATACATGATACTACCTATAGCTGACGCATATGGTACATGTGTCATATTCTCTATCTCTTCATCAGTCTTGGGACACATAGACTTGGATAGAGAAACTCCATGACACATGGGTAGATGTCCTCTCTTGGACCCATCCATTGAAAACCGTTTCAATATGGTGTCGATGTAGGTTGATTGAGTGAGTCCTATCATTCTCTTAGATCTATCTCTATAGATCTGTATCCCAAGAATGTAGGATGCCTCACCCAAATCCTTCATCGAGAATCTACCTGATAACCATATCTTTGTTGACTGCAACATCCCTACATCATTCCCAATGAGTAGGATGTCATCAACATAAAGTACTAAGAATGTCACAGCATCCTTAACTACTTTCTTGTACACGCACGGTTCCTCCTGGTTCTTGATGAAACCAAAATCTTTTATTGTTTCATCAAATTTCTGGTTCCAACTTCTTGATGCTTGTTTTAGACCATAAATTGATCTCTGAAGCTTGCATACCTTATGCTCGCTTCCCATGGATGTGAACCCCTCTGGCTGCTTCATATAGATTTCTTCCTTAATGTCTCCATTAAGAAAAGAAGTCTTCACATCCATTTGCCATATCTCATAGTCATACCATGCAGCTATGGCAATAAGGATTCTTATGGACTTGAACATTGCAACTGGTGAAAAATTTTCATCATAGTCAACTCCTTGTCTTTGAGTGTAACCTTTCGCCACCAATCGCGCCTTGTAGGTCAATACCTTACCATCAGGCCCAAGCTTTCTCTTGTAGATCCATTTACACCCTATTGGAACAATTCCATCAGGAGGATCTACTAAAGACCAAACTTAGTTTGTATGCATTGAATCCAATTCAGACTGCATAGCTTCAAGCCATAAATTTGAATCCGCATCAGAAATTGCTTCCTTGAAGTTTCTTGGATCACATCCAATGTCGGGTTCATCTTGATCCCCTTCAAGAAGAAGACCATGTCGAATAGGAGGTCTAGAAGTCCTCTCGGATCTTCTAGATGCAGGCGTGTCCAGCAATGGTTCCTGAGGTGTAGGATCGTTATTTTGTATTTCGGGTTCTTCTCGAACTTCTTCGAGTTCCATCATCTCGCCTTTCTTATCCAATAAGAACTCCTTCTCCAAGAAGGTGGCATTCCTAGAAACAAACACCTTTGTTTCAGCAGGATAATAGAAATAATATCCGATTGAATTCTTCGGATACCCTACAAAATAACATAAGCTGGATCGACTATCCAACTTATCTCCCACTGTCTGCTTCACGTAAGCAGGACATCCCCAAATCCTTAAGTACGAATACTTAGGAGCTTTGCCATTCCATAACTCGTATGGTGTTTTGTCCACTGCTTTAGTGTGGACGTTGTTCAACAACAATACCGCCGTTTCAAGCGCATAGCCCCAAAACGAAGGTGGAAGCTCAGTGAAGCTCATCATGGATCGAACCATGTCCAACAAAGTTCGATTACGACGCTCCGATACACCATTAAGCTGTGGTGTCATAGGAGGAGTCCACTGAGAGAGAATCCCATTCTCTTTTAGATAGTCCAAAAACTCGGTACTTAAGTATTCTTCACCTCGATCCGATCGAAGTGCTTTAATACTTTTACCTAGCTTGTTTTCTACTTCAGCCTTGAATTCTTTGAACTTTTCAAATGCTTCAGACTTATATTTCATTAAATATAAATACCCATACCTTGAATAATCGTCAGTAAAGGTAATGAAGTAGGTGTGGCCATATTGAGTCCCAACTCTAAATGGTCCACAAACATCTGTATGGATCAAATCCAACAGATTTTGACTACGCTCAGGCTTCCCCTTAAAAGGAGATTTAGTCATTTTCCCTTTTAGACAGGATTCACAAGTAGGTAGAGAGTTAATATCAGACATATCAAACATGCTGTTTTTAATTAAATCCGAAACAAATAAAACATCTCTTAAAAATAACTTAAAACCGTTCTGCAAAATTAAACAAACATCTCCAATGGCTGTAGCTTCAACTCTGGAACCATTCCCGAGCCTCAGCTGGGTCTCACCCATTCTAAGCCTGCGACTTCTTGTCATCACCTGCAAATCATTGCAAATGTGAGATCCACATCCGGTATCCAATACCCAAGAAGTAGTATTAAGTGAAATGTTTATTTCAATATAGAACATACCCTTTGCAGTTCCCAACTGCTCTAGATATTCCTTGCAGTTGCGCTTCCAATGACCGGGCTTCTTGCAGTAATGGCAAACATCCTTGGATTTCCATTGTTTGAAGCCTTTATCTTGTGCTTCTTCTCGGGCTCGACTTTCTTGGGTGGGGCAGAACGTTTCTTGCCTTTCATACTTGGCCCCTTCTTAGCAGAAGATGAGGAGCCCACCAAGAAAGCTGGCTTATCCTTCTTAAGTGTGGATTCATATGTCACAAGCATATTGACCATCTCTTCAAGGGTGGCCTCTATCTTGTTCATATTAAAATTTACCACAAATCCTTCAAACGAAGAAGGAAGAGACAGAAGCAGTAAATCCACGTTGAGTTCATGCTCCAACACCAAATCAAGGGTCGCTAACTTTTGTATGAGCCAAATCACTCGTACCCCATGATCACGGACCGAAGTCCCTTCATGCATGCGACACGTCATCAGCTCCTTAACAGTAGCGAACCTTTCAGCCCTCGATTGAGCCCCAAAAAGTTCCTTGAGTTGAGCGTGAATGTCAGCAGCATTCACGGTGTCCTCAAATCGCCTCTGGAGTTCATCAGACATCGAGGCTTGCATATAGCATTTGGTCTTGATGTCATGGTCCCACCATGCATCAAGTTTGGCCAATTCCTCCGGACTTACGTCAGCTGGTGCTTCCTTCGGAGGTGATTTCTCTAACACGTAGAGCATCTTCTCCGAAGTCAAGACAATCTTCAACTTCCGGAACCATTCCGTATAGTTTGCGCCAGTCAACTTGTTTTGTTCGAGGATCGAGAATAATGGATTACGCGAATTCATTGTATGAAATACTGAAAAGAAAAACAGACATATATCAATGATTGTTTAAGCAATTTACTAAGACATAAAATAGGCGAATTTAATTTTATGAATCTCACTCCCACTATTTTAACGATTTCACTACCCTCTAGTGAAAACGGGAAACTTTTTCCTTAGTGAGAACATGGAGTCCAATTGACAAACTTATGGTCCCGAATAATATCAGCCAACCATAATTCTCAAAAGGTAGAGCCCAATTGCTTCCAAAGCAACCCCCATGTATTTACCTCATGTCCAATAAGGGCCCAATAATATGACGCCGTTTATAGTGACATGTCAAGATGACCCATCAATATTAAGTTGTGATGGACGGTCGCCATGTGGATCCCCCAATAATATGAGCCGATCCCATGGGAGTTCCACCCAACTTACAACATGTGTCGATCCAATGTACAGCTTTCCGACGGACGGGCCCCCCCAATAATATGAGCCGGACCGTATCCGCGGGTAGCATCACATACATTGACCGTTGATGGAAGGTAGGAACATTTAAACAAATTTAAATTTCCTTTATTTATCTTGATATCAATTTTAAATCATATTTAAAATGAGGGATTTTTAATTATGAAAATTTGTCTCATCATTTTTCAATTTATTGTATGCTTACCGGATTCATACAATTATGTCTAAAACATGCATACAATCATAATATCATATATTATATATAGGATGATCGATTTCATTTCTAATTGACTTGTGGTTGCCAATCACGAGTCTTAGTCCAATTCTAGGTAATATGCAGTATGCAATGCAATCCTATTACATTAGCTTCCAATTTACATTTCTTCGTCTTTATTGTCTGCTGGGCCCACCATCTTCAAATCTTGATCTCCCACTAAATCTAATGTATTTACAATAAATAGCAATGACAAGTAGGGGATACATTTTAGGGGTGGGAACGGGCCATAAACCAAGCCCACTTTTATTACATATGACATTCATATTGGGCCATAAACCAGGCCCATTAATAAAACCAACAACAATAAAACAAATGTAAATTCCTAACATACACCTACAAAATTGGTCATGGCAATCGATCATCCTTATCCAATAACTTTTAATTCAAAATTAATTTATTGGATATCATGCATATGGCAATTTAAATTTAAACAGGATAAAATCATATTTTATATATAAAATCATATTTTACATATAAAATCATATTTTACCTTTTATTAAATAAAATCATATTTTATCTACAGAATCTAATTTTATAGATAAAATCATATTTTACTTAATATATACATAAGATCAAATCTTATCATCAATTGTACCAAAAATAATTAATTTCAAAATTCAATTTAAGGATAAAATATTAAAATTTTCCAAAAATTCAAATTTATCCAAAAATCAATTTTAAAATTTTCGGACTCGAATAATTCGATCCGATGCCTCGTGAACCAATCAAAAACAATTTTTTGACCGGACCAAAAATAAAATTTTAACACATTAAAATTAATTTTAAATAAAAAATTTAATTTTTTCCCGCGGGCCGCCCGGGACACTCCCGGGCCGGCCCGCACCCGTGGGCGCGGGCCGGGGCAGCCCGGCTGCCCCTTTAGGGCAGCAACAGTTGCTGCCCTGGCGCCGCCCCTGGGCAGCGCCCAGCGCTGCCCTGGCGGCGCTGAGCGCCGCCCCTGGGCGACGCCGTGCGCCGCCGTGGGCGGCGCCGTGCGCCGCCCGGGGCAGCAACAATTGCTGCCCCACCGGGCAGCGATCCAATTGCTGCCCGGGTTTTGCCCCGGAAAAATTTTTTATTTAAAAATATTTATTTTGTTTCAAAAACCGAGACTCAAAAAATTTTTGTACAATCGATTAATTTAATCGTTTGATCTGAGCAACCTGGCTCTGATACCACTATTGGAAAACTGGAGTTCAGATCAATCATGATTGATACCCGGTGCAGCGGAAGTTTAAAAATTTTATCATGGAACAATTCCATGGTGTGGGTATCAACCATTCAACGATTAAATTATAAGTGTGTGTAAAATTCAAATAACAATTAATTAAATTTTACCTTCAATCTCAAAGCGAGATTATTGGACACCAACAGAATTAATCTGCTCTTGTTGTCTCTCCCAGGAACTGATGAACTCCTTCAATCAGGTCCACGAATGGGGTTTAAATCCCTCTGATAGATTGCACTAGAAAATCTATCAGAAATTTTTCTGCGAAGAGATTAAACGAATCTGATTCGTTATTCCTGACTGCAATTAAAAATCACAGACCGGAAATTCTCTGACAGAGCAAGGACGGGCGGCCGAATTGTGAGAGTGAAAGGGGCTAGGGTTTCGAAAATTCTGCTCTCAAAATAATGACCTGTTGTGTCTAATTTCTGTACTGCAATAACTTATTTATAATGCAGGCCACTAACACCTTAGGGCCCATTAGTCATAAGTTGAGGCCCGACAAGCAAAGCCCGCATGTTCAGAAATTAATATAAAATTCATCGTGACTCCGATTGATAAACCGATTTTACCAATGTGCACAGAAACCATTTCTGCACATTTTAAAGTCAAGATAAATTTTCCTGAATCCGAATTCAGTGATTTCCAAAAATGTACATCCCTATGTCATTTTAGGAAATCCTACTCCCTTACTCTTATTTAAGAAGTCCAACTTCTTTATTCATTAAAATTAACTCTTTAAATTTAACTATCTCAACGGGGATTAAAAACTCCATTACACTGTGTGACCCTCAATGGTTCAGGGATACAGCTAGCCGTGGGCTCACAACTCCTTGTGACTCGGAACAACGATTTCCGACTTGCCCAACGAATCATGGTAAAGCGCCTAGCAACATCGCCCCATGATTCCCTAGGTATCACTGATAGTGCCTACAAGAACCAGTAGATTTTGGTTAGCGTACAGTACGGTCCCTTCATCCATATATCCCGATCGAATCAACAACCATTGGTATATCGAGAGTCGCTCAAGATTCGATAACTATGCAATACATCTTGAAGATCAAATTAGTGACATCGCATGTGCTACTAAGAAACCATTTCTTAAATCACATCAAGTACTCTGGCCAGAGATTCGTCACACTAATATCTCCTCAGATCGCATAGGATATCCACACTCGCAAGTATGTGGTGAATCCTTGACAACAATGCATCGACTCCTATATGTGTTGTAACTGTACCCAATCCCGACACCTGATGACCCCCATAGAGTCAGTAAACGAGTCAAAGCACAGTACTAGCATATAGAGTCTCCATGATGTTTCAAGTAGTAAGGACTAATGGTGTACAACCAAAACCGCGGACTTTATCCACTCGATAAGTGATAACCACTTGGAAAGTCCGGATAGGGTAGTTCGATTATTCATCCTATGAATATCCATTTGCATGCTTCGAACATCTCCATGTTCCCTACCAATGAAACGTGGTACTCCGCATCGCAAATGCTAGTCTCAAACTCAAGCGATCCTTATCCTTATTATCGGACGGCTCAATCGACTAGGAACAGTTTAGAACATACAGTGACTATAAGATGTATTTCATGATAGACATCCCCATGTTCTACCACATCTTACATACACTATAGTATATTCAAGGTCTTTATCAAAACAACAATAGTATATCACAATATAACAATATGAAGTAATATAAAGTCATTGCCATTAATAAAAGTGTAAATTATATTAAACAAAAGATCGTTTGTACAAAGAGTCATCAAAGCCCATAGCCACAAGTTGGCTCACTGGGCACCCACTCTTTCAATATGAACAACTTTGCCAATGATCACTCCAAATATCGGAACACAAAGAAACTTTATTATTCAAACTATAAAATTCCTTAATTAATTCTTTCTTTTGATCAACGACTAACTTTTTCATTGTGCGTTTGAGACTATTTCTTGGAATACGTCTAATAGAAGGATTTGCACTTGTAGAAAGCCAATTTTCAAAAGATAATTTATCGCTAAAACTAAAAGAAAGTTGTTCAACCGCACAAAATTTAGCCGTTTTTTCTCTAAATCTAGCTTCGTTATATTTAAATAGTTGAGATTCATTACCCGATTGAGAAGAGAATGCCGGAATTTGAGTTTGACCACGATCAATACCAATTTCCACCGGATGATTTTTCTCGATATGCCGCGTCAAAGTTCCATAACCACCTCCTTGTTTAAATTTGTAACATTTTGAACAATATTTGCATTTGGCTTGCAAATCACCGGAGGGAAGCGTCACCTTGTCGAAGTGTTTGGTGAAGATATCGGATGTCGGGCGAGGCACCGCTCGAGTTTGTCTTTGAGAGGCCGCCGGATCGTTCATACTTTTTTGACTTGCATGCTGACGTGGTGGTGGTGGTGGTTGTTCAACTTGTTGTCTTTGTTGCGCCTCTTGTCGAATTTCTTGAATTTCATCATCGGAATATTCAAGATCAAATCCATCGACATTGAATTGAGGATACTCAACCTTGGGTGGTATGATGCTCTTTTCCTTTCCTTTTCCTTTGTCACCCCTACGACTTGATCCCGCTCCGGACATTTGTAATTGTATAAATATGAAAATAAATCAACAATTGACAATAAACCAATAATCGAAACTTGATATTTTTGATAATTCAAGAAATTAAAAGGAATTGAGAATAGAGAGAATGAAGAGAGAATTGTGTAAACAAAATGAAAGGAGGTTGGGAGTATTTATAGATAAAATCATAAAAAGTAGGTTTTTTTTAAAAAAAAAAAAAAATTAGACGGTTGACCCGACGGGTCGAGCGGGTCGACAACGGCCACAAGATCATGGCAGTTGATCTCAACGGCCACGAAATTGTGGCCGTTGAATGATCCAACGGCCACTTGCTAGTGGCCGTTGGATATGGGCGCCCTGATGGGCGCCACGTGTCCAACCCGCCGAGTTGCTGGTTTTCCTAAGGGAAAACCGGGATCGGACCGCCTAGTGGCCGGTCCGGTCCCGGTTCCGGGTTGGGCCCGTTGACCCAGTTAACCGGCCCATTGACCACGGGCTGGGTCCGGGCCCAACCCGGCCCTTGGCCAGGTCTAGTCCTTTCTCCATATACATTCCGATTGGTATGTTGTATGAACAATATAAGGCTGAATACTTTGCAGCTTATATTGACTCGGGAGCAGAAATTTGTACAGCAAAAAGGGGAGTCTTCCCTGAAGAATGTGAAGAAGAATTGCCAAAAATTGCTGGACGAGATTTCTCTCGAAAAATTTTAATTCTTTGCAAAGGAATAAAACAAGCAGAGATCCTTATGGGAGGAGCAGGTCAAACACCCTGATACAAGGTTAAAAAACCACCAATCTATTTCCATGATACAGAAGCAGACATCCTGTTAGGAAATAACTTCTTACAAATGTTTAAGAAGTACACACAAGACAATGAGTCAAGAAGACTTATGTTCACTACAATTTGTGATCATAAAATTATCGTTCAAAGACTCAAGGTTGCTTTTTATCGACAATTGCTGATAATATTTCACAGCCAGCGTGGTGATAAAGGACAACTTTTTCACCCAAAAATGAAAGATCCAAGAAGGTTTGGAGAAACCATGTTGAAAATAACAACAGAACAAGAACTTCAAACAGAGGATATGGAGCTTCTCAAAGTAACTCTAAATCACAGAGATATAGAGTTAGAAAATAAGGTATCCTTTGAAGATGTCAAAAAGAGGATCAAATAAAGTTACAATGAGCATCCTTTGGCATGGTGGGATAGAAATCAACTCAAAGCCAGTCTTACTCTAAAGGAAGGCAAAGAGTATGAATTTTTCAGATATAAGCCTATCCCAATGAACATAATAGATCAAAGGGATATGAGAATGATTATCAAGGAACATTTGGACCTTGGTCTAATCAAAGAAGGAGTTTCACCATATAGCAGCCCAGGTTTTCTGGTCAGAAATCATGGTAAAATAAAAAGAGGAAAACCCAGGTTAGTTATTAACTACCAAGGTATTAATAAAATCCTGGAGTTTGATGAGTACTTCATACCTAGTAGAGAACATCTAATTAGCTGTGTACGAAATGCTAAAGTGTTCTCAAAATTTGATTGTAAGTCTGGATTCTACCAGATTCGAATGGAAGAATGCAGTAAGAAATTCACAGCCTTCTCTACACCACAAGGACATTATATCTGGGAAGTTATGTCTATGGGATTGGCTAATGCACCCCAAATATTTCAAAGAAAAATGGATAATCTTTTTAAAGATTATTTCAACTTCATGTTTGTTTATATTGATGATATTCTTATAGCATCAAAAAACATAGATGAACATGTTAAACATTTAGAGATTTTCTCTAAAATTTGTAAAGAAAAGGATTGGTTTTATCTGAAAAGAAAGCAGTCATAGCCACAAGAAAAATTGAATTCCTTGGGATTGAGATTGATGAAACTGGAATAATTCTACAACCCCATATTGTGGAAAAGGTAAAAAAATTTCCAGATAAACTCAAAGATGTAAAACAACTCCAAAGTTTTCTAGGAGTAGTTAATTTTGCAGGGATGTTCATAAAAAATCTGGAAATGTACAAAAAGGTGTTCAGCCCTTTGTTAAAAAAGGATGCAAGGTTTATATGAACCGATGACCATACTAAAGGGGTGAACCAATTAAAGGAGATATGTAAGAATCTCCCAAAAATGGCTATACCCATGGATGAAGATGATCTGGTGTTATTTACGGATGCTAGTGATGAATGGTGGGCAACAGTGCTTACTAAGATCACTCCGGATGGAGAAATACCATGCAGATACTGTAGTGGTTATTTTTCAGAATCAGAAGCTATCAGATGGCATATCAACGAGAAGGAATTTTATGCAGTTAAAAGGGCTTTCGAAAAATGGCCATTATTTTTACTTGCTAAAAAATTCACTTTGAAGGTTGATAACACTCAGGTAAAAGCTTTCCTAAAGAATAAGATTGAATCTAAACCTGAGAAAGCTAGGTTATTAAGATGGCAAGCTTTATGTCAAAATTATATTTTTGATATTGTTATTATTAAATCTCATGAAAATATTCTTGCAGATTTCTTAACAAGAGATGGAAGGAAGTGACGTAGATTCCATCATGAAAATGCAGAGGCATCTCAGGGAACACCTTGGGCTGCTTCAAACCGAGTTCAACCAGCTTGTCCTAAGTGCCGATATGGCGGGCAGGTTACAACAAGCTGATCGGATCAAAGTATCCAATCGAATCACAGGATGTATGCAAGCTCAAACTCAACTATGGGCTGCTATTCAAGGGCCAATTATGCGTGCCATAGAAAAACCACTGGTTTCTCAAAAACAAGAAATGTTAAAACCATTGGTTTTACAAGAACAAGAAATACAGCCACCGGTTGTAAAACAATATGTTGAGGATTTTAATACTCAAGAAACAAGCGCTAATCTACCATCAGCTTTTGATGATCTAGATAAAGCAACAATTGATGATGATAACTCATCAAGTCAACCCTCCGCCTCTGAAGTAAAAGAGAAAGAGATCAATCTTAGGTCCCACACTGACAAGGGCAAATCTAAGATCGATACTAACCTAGCTGTCATTTTTCCATTTCAGGTTTATCAACAAAGATGGGAGAAATTAAGCACAAAAAGTGAAATCAACCCGATTACTTGCAGGGTTGATGTTGCAGGAATATATCCAAGGGTTTGGCTAAAAAACAATGTCAATCCTAAGGATGTAAAACTATGGTATGAATTTGGGGCTCTAGCCTCAGTTTATACAACTTCACCAGGCTTCCAGGAAATATCACAACTACCAAAATGGATTCAGGAAGCAGTCCAAGAAACATTTCAGGAAGCAGTCCAAGAAACATGGGCAAATAATGATCATTTGTCCAGAGGAGATGTGCTCGAGTTATACTTCTTTAGTGCAGCTCCAGAACCAACAGGAAAAGGATCACACGAGCCCTTTCATTTCATCAAGCTAAGGAGACCTGACATGAATAATCAAATATTTATCAAGGATCCTATATCTGAAGAAATACCATTGGTGTCCACTTTTGGAGAAAATGAAATTTCAACCAGAAGGGCATGGGGTATTTGGGTTTGTCTCACCGAGATGGATAAGGTCAAGTTTTCGTTCAAATTTTATCAAAATTCTGTGAACGGATCATTCCTGTTAAACACAATGACAGAAAAAACTACGGCTTTTGCGGAAGAACTCTTCGAAAAGAAGAGGAACTTTTTGTGGAACAACAAGCTGACGGGGAAGTAAAGAAACTCGCCGAAAATTTTGTAACATGGCTCATATCGGAAGATGGTCAGAGAATATCTGCCCAGAATGTCCAAACCAGAAGGATCCAGAATTCGGAAAAACCTTCAAACCCCAAACGGATCAAAAAGATTTTTCCGAGACAAGAAAAGTGGACAGGGACCACCAAAACCGCATTTTCCCAGGGGCCCACTACAAAAGCAAAAGATGCCCCGACAACAATAAAAAAAGGCATGTGAGAAGAATAAATCCAAAAGAAAAAGTCGAGCATGTGACTCCTCCACTAGTAAAAGATGTCATCGGGCATGTGACTCTCCCACTAGCAAAAGATGCCATCAATAATGGCATAAAGAATTCAAGACAGCTGTAAGATTCCCTGAAGTTTCTCGGTGAAACGAGTGGAACTTCGGCTATAAATACAGGATTTTGAGGAAGCTGAAGACATCGATCATTCCCTTCAGTTTTCTTACGAAATAAAAATTATTGTAATATTTCTCTTTCTAAGTTTGTGTTACATTTCTGTTTCATGTATTTCAAGAACAAGGCTACTATGAGTAGCTAAACTAGTTATCTCCTCCTCTTCAAAGGAGGTTGATTTATGTAATAATATGTTGTCTGAATAAATTTCCTAAGTCTCTTGTTCATCCATGCTTATATTTTATAATTAATTTTATATATCATACGCCTTAAGGTAGAAAATGAATTAAGGCTGTGCTGGGTGTCGTTGAAGGAGCTTGTGCAGAAACCATCTGTTGCGACTGTGTGGTTGAGTGTGAGGAGCACTTCGTAAAATTCGGCAGGTATGACCCAACGACACTATGGTCAAAGAGGTATTTAATTTTAATTAATCTTACGGAAGCATGATGGGCTTATGCATAACTTTAATAAAATTGGGAAATAAAGGGCAGAATAGGTATTATTTAGTTTCAAGGACATGTTCGAGACACTTTTTAATTGAAAAGGGATATTTTCAGGATACGAAAAAACAAAAGGGATATAATTGGCTCAATAACGAAACTAGAGGGATATATTTAGGAATTATCCCAAAAATGAACATATTAACCATTTCAATTGAAAGTTCTGAACGAGGTCAAGTCAACGTCGGATAAATACGAATACCATCATTTCCATCCGACGAACAACCATGAAAGCATGTAAACAAGTGAATAAGGATACACCGGAACAAGGCAGATATACGCTTTCCAAGAAGAAGATTAACATTTCTTATAATTTCAATTTGAATTTGACAGCATCATGAGTAATCACATTAATGTTCGGGGGTAGACACAATTTTGTTCACCATGAACAGGAGAAATGTGCAAAAACAACTTGGCCTACAAGAAAAATGCCGATGCCCGTAAACGAATAAAAGAAAGAAAAAAAGTACTTTCTCATCAACAATTACTTGACCATCATTCAACAATCAACATTAAAACAAAGAGTATATGACGATCATTGCACCCATTATGAAAAAGAAGCAGAGAACAAAAGTGCTCAAGTTTAATCTTCCCTTGTTGATTCTAAAATAATGTGATGACAAGGATGGAATTTATGACTACGAGGAAGCATTGTTTTCTCTTTGGCCTATAATTATACGAATTGGATATATTTTACTGATCCTTGAAAAAATTTATGAAGATGACTTTCATCAGAAGTGCCTTATGTCAGCCGCAGACCATTATATATTCCAACAAAAGCTGTTGAAATTAACAGAAGACAAAAAATTGTTTCCCTCACTTTCTCTTGTAAATTTGATCCCACTTTTTATTTATTCTAATCTACCTGGCCTTACCTTTCCTTATAGAAGTTATTCAAAACAAAAAACTACCCAGCGATCGACTTTTTAGAAACAACATAGCTTCTATTCTAATCTAGCTTTAGCCTAAAATCTCATAAGCAACCAAAAAAAATGCTAACCATCGTTAAACCTTCAAAATATTCTTCCACATAAGAATATGACTAATCAATAAAATGATTTCTCAAGTCCAACAGAATTGTGCTGACTAAGGTTAGATTGCTTCAGTATTCAATTAAGCTAACTCATATATTTTTGAGCAATTATATAACTTTCAGAAACACATAATAATGTGACTAATACATTGGTTTCTTGAGCCAAAATAAAATGCGGGCATGTGGCCAATAAGATCAAATTGTTTTAATTTTTTAATTTTGATTCAGCTAACTCATATATTTTTTGGCATTTATCTAACTTTCAAAAAGACCAAAATATTTATTGTCGTCACGCATTCAAGTACGAAATTACATTAATATAACAAGTGAACCAAACACCGTGAAAGTGCAGGTCAACAGATCAATTAATTGTACTTGAATAACCAACTTTCAGCTACAACATTTGTCACACCACCAAAAGAGGGTTCTGAACTACAATAAAGATCCGAAGAACTTCCAATCATAGAAAGAATAACATGCACTATCGGTGCCATCAATTTACCGCCCGAGATGATGCTGAAGAAGGCGTTGGGAATATGATATCAAGTCATATACATTAGCATGGCTGCTGGGAAAAAAAAGCTTACATTTTCTTTTGCTTAAGAACCCTCATAGCTCTAGCTTTGACAGCTTCTTGCGCAGGACCTGGTCGTGTCTTTTTTATCTCGCTAGCTCAGAATCAAGTTTCTTGATCTTATCATCAACACTGTCACCTCTTTTACCAATCTGCAACAAAGATCATGAGCAGATTTAATCCAACAGTTATTGAAGCCCCAAATCACGATTATAATTTGGGACCCATAAAACAAAAAGGCAACACAATTCTCAACATAAAACGATCACAAGTCAATCATGATATACATACAAGAAACGAAATAAAGAGAAAAACCCGATCGGTGGTGTCTTGAATGAATGGAGGAGGTTCTTTATCTTTCTTGGCCCCAAAAACTCTCTCATTCTATCAATTACAATTATAGGAATTAGGGTTTTGGAATGGATCAAATAAAGAAATGCTGTGTGGAAGAGAATAAGATTGATTGTTTGGAGAGCTAAGGAAAGTGCTGAATGGAATGGGTTGGTCAAATTAATTGTTTATTTCAAAGAAATTTGAAATCCGAATTATTTTACACAAAATACATATGAATAGCGTTATTATCCATGTTCCGTCTTCAATATAACCGACAATTGCTCAAAAATCCCTAAACCTAAACCCAACTTATTTATCACTACCTACTCACAAAAAATTAGTTTCCACCTTTTTCTCATAGAAACGTTTTCCCAAAATCCCTAAAATACCCTTATACTTGTAAATAAATAAATAAAAAGTGCGAGAATGGATATAAAAAACAAAACTAATCCCAATAGTATTTACATAAAAATTCAAATTAAAATTAAAGAACATAAACCATACCATATACAAGCTCATGTTGATATAGGAGCAAATATGTGTTTAGCAAGTAAACATATACTTCCAAGTCATTATTGGAAGAAATATGATAAATGATTAAAAGTTTGAATAGGAGATGGATCAATTATCATGATTTATACAGTAACGGAAAAATTAAAAATAGAAATTGAGGAAACAAAATTTATAATACCATTAATATACCAAATAGAATCAGGAATGGATATTATACTAGAAAATAACTTTTTAAGGCAATATCTTCCTTTTAAACAATTTGAAGATCATATAACTTTAAACAAAGGATCATCAATGATTTACATTCCTAAAATACGAACAACATTTCGTGTAGGAAATGAAGGAATTACCAAGAATTTTCATAAACGAAATACAAACCCAATAGAATTGAAAATAGAAAATATTTTAACATTTAATCCTGAAAAAAAAATCATGAAGAAATTTCATGATATTTGTTTTGAAAACCCTCAGGACAAAATTAAGAAAAGAAAACAATTTATTGCTTCAATAAAACTTAAAGACCCTAATATTACAATCCGTGAAGCACCAAGAAGATGCAACATGGATGACGTAAAAATATTCGAAAAAGAGGTTCAAGAATTACTCAAACTTAAGACAATCATTCCAAGCAAGAGTCCACACTCTTCACCAGCCTTTTATGTCAGTAAGAAAGATACTGATAAGGAAAGAATGATAATTGATTATCGAAAAATGAATAATGCAACAATTATGGATGGATACTACATCCCGAAAAAAATGATTTACTATCTTACATAGGAGGAATGAAATATTTCTCCAGTTTATATTGTAAATCAAGATTCTGGCAAATTCAGCTAGAACCACAAACACAATTACTTACAACATTTAGTTGTCCAAAAGGACAATATCAGTGGACGGTATTACCTTTCGGACTTAAACAAGCACCAGGTATTTTCCAAAGATACATGGATGAATCTTTTAAACCATACGTAGATTTTTGTTGTGTCTACATAGATGACATATTAATGTACTCAAAAACATTATATCAACATTATAAAGACCTCATGACAATATTAGATATTTGTCATAAAGATGGAATTATACTTTCTGGAAAGAAAGCACAGTTGTTTAAAACAAAAATAAATTATCTAGGATTACAAATAGAAGACGGAAAACATTGTTTACAACAACATATACTTAAGAAAATTCATGATTTCCCTAGTGAAATCAAAGATAAAGATCAATTAAGAAGATTTCTAGGATTATTAACATATTCTGGAAATTATATTAAGAAACTTGCAGAGATAAAAAAAACCTCTACAAGTAAAACTTAAACAGGACTATAAATGGAAATGGACGAAAGAAGATACTAATTACATAGATACTATTAAGAAGGAAATAATTAGTAATCTTCCTGAATTATATTTTCCATCAAATAAAGATATAATAATAATTGAAACAGATGCATCAGACGAATACTGGGGAGCATGTTTAAAAGCTTATACAGGAGAAAGAAATTTGGAAGAACTAACTAAAACAGCTACCAGGAATAATGAAGAATTATGTAATTATACATTAGGAACTTTTCAAGGTGCACAACTAAATTATCACTCAAATGAAAAAGAATTATTAGCCTTAATATTTACAATTAAGACTTATGAAATTTATCTTATCTCTAAACCATTTTTAGTAAGAACAGATAATATGAATTTAACATATTTCAAGTCAAGGAAAATATCAAGAAATGCAGGGAGAAATGCAGCAAGGTTAATTAGATGGCAATTGGAATTAAATCATTATCAGTTTGAGATCCATCATGTCAAAGGAACGGATAATTCATTACCCGATGCATTAACCAGAGAACTTCACCCAAATTATACTATTTGTAGTAACGGGATAACAAAATAGATCCTAAGTGATCCAAAAAATGACTACGAGTCATCCGAACATGTAACGCCCCGATTTTATCTTAATTGACTTTATTTGAGATAATCGGAGATTCCAGAGTTCAAGAGCCGACTTGATTTTGATTAGGGTCTTTTTTGCAAATTTTGGATTTTTCAAGGACTAAAATGAAATTTTGGACTTACATAGATATTTAAGCTTGGTTGACTCTTTCTCCTTCATTCATTCTTCTCCTCCAACGTTTCTCCCTCCATTGAAGGCGTCCAACATGAGTTTCAAGCTTTCAGATTTCTTCCCGAGCTCGATCCGTCCGTTGGAATTTATTTCTGAAGGCAGATTAGTGATCACGGCTACGAGAGCTTCGTTCTACCGTAAGTATTTCTCCGATCAGATACGTTTCGTTTTTGGGATGTCGTTAGAATCGATTGAGTTGCTAGTATGTTGTTCTTGGCAAAGTTCTGATCGTTTATTATCTGTCGGTTTTGAAATAGAGCGTCGTTCGGATTTGTTATGATTTTGAAGGGATTTTCGAAATTTGAGTTTTTATGATTTGTTGGAATTGGATTGTTATGGTTGAATGTTGATTAATAAGAGTTGTTTGGATTGATATTATGCTGTCTGCTTTCCGGTTTGATCAGAATACAGCCGTTATGCCGCCGGTTTGAGTTTTGAAGTGTCAATCGGTTTGTAGTGTTTGAGCCAAGTCTTCGATTGAGTTGTATTTTGATCTCGAGCCTTTATTACTTCTTTTGACAGATTCGTTTGAAGGCCGTTGAGTTGCGAGATTGAAAGAGTTGTATCGCTTTGAATATTGTAGCCGGTATAGTATCGATTTCTTATTATCGATTGAGGAAGTTTGATTGAATCTTGATTGAGAAATTGTTGTTGTTTCCAGGTTGGAGCATCGACGTTTGAAAGAGGTATAAGATGACTTAGACTGGAATGGAACGTGGGACTCGAATTCGACTTGATTCGAGTGTTCCGCAGAATCACATACTTGCATGTTATTTGCTTTTACTCGAATTTAGTTGATTGAGTTATGTTTGCATTGCATTCATCTTGAGCTAAGAATCCTTGATTTTATCGGGCAGGATGGCCCTTTTATGTTAGACGTTTTGGGGGCTATATTGTGAGTGGCCTGGGTGTAGCCGTTTCACCTAGTGCTAGCATACTCCTTATAGTCGCACCAAAGTCTAGAGGATGGAGATACGTAGCACCACCTCGATCGGGAGAGTCGGTGAGTTGTTTATGTGACCTCATCCTCGGGATCCCCAAAAGCAAAAGCAGCAATTTCTTGATTATCCGGACTTGATAATCCCACATTTAAAGACATGCATTGCATTATGCATTTGAATTAAGTTTTGAGATGATTTTTGGAATTGCTTGTCTTGTATATATATGTATCATGTTTTGATATATTATTTGATATGCATGATTGTCTCTTTTACTGGGAATATCATTCTCACCGGTTTATCCGGCTGTTGCTTTGTTTTGTATGTGTATTTGGCAAAAGGAGGGGCAGGACCAAGTCAGAGTAGACCTGGTTAGCGTCAAGAGCAAGAGATAGAAGTGAGACTCGTTTAGAAGTCGAATCAGCATGTCAATCTAGTTTATGTTTTGCGAACATGTTTTGTCATTCGAACTTCTCGTTTTGTATTGTAAGCAAGAATCGATGTAGGTACTACCGAATCAAATGTTTTTCTTCCCTAAACGTTTCTTGTATTGTTATTGGCTTGTCAGATACTTTAAATGCAAATGTTTAGGTTTGGTTGGATTTCTTTTCGGTGCCTTGGATTTCTGGGCGAGAGGACGGCGCGGGCGCGCGGCCTTTTGGCGAGGTAAGGGCGCGGGCGCGCTGGTTCTTTGCTTCGGCGCAGGCGCGCGGTCGTTATTTTTTTTAAAAAAATCTTTTGATGGCTTCGATTCTTGTTTTCTTGTATGTTTAATTGTTGTTTACTCCGAGATTAGTTGTATAGAAACGAGGTCTCACATTAAGTGGTATCAGAGCGATAAGATTTTTGGACTGAATTTAGAAGTGAGCGGGGTAGATCGAGTCCGCATGAATTGAATTCTCGTATGTGATTGAGTTATTTAAATTGATTTGTTTAAATACCATGCGAGCATGCTTTATTAATTGAGAATTATTTAAATTACATGACTATGTGATTTAATTTATGAAGCATGAATTATTTGAGATATGAACTGTAATTCACCTGTATTCGGAATTTTGAGAGATTGCAAAGACCGAATTGCAGCGATTGAGATATCTTGTGTCCTAACCTTTGATTATCAGATGGGTCCTCGACGAGTAATTAACAGGAACCCACCTCCAGTTACTCCACCGAATGAGCAAGCTAGTACCGAAACTGTTCAGATGGATGCTACAGCGACGCCGATGGAAACCTTGCTGAAGAGGTTCCAATCGTTTAATCCACCGTTGTTGTTGGGTACAGAGAATCCAGTTGACAGTGAGAGCTGGTTGGATGACATTGATCAGTTGTTCGATTCCCTCGATTACTCCGACGACCGCCGAACTAGGTTAGTCATTCATCAGCTTCGTGGTGTGGCTAAGAACTGGTGGATCACGATGAAGAGGTCCTTGGAGAACCGAGGTACAACTATTAACTGGAATCTGTTTAAGTCTGAGTTTTATAAACGGTTTTTCCCAGTTTTGTACCGAAAGGACAAGGGAGCCGAGTTTGCAAATCTAAAGCAGGGGAATTTGAATATTGAGGATTATGTGGCCAAGTTTGATAGTTTGCTGAGATTTGCACTGCACATTGCCGACAACGAAGAAGCAAAAGCTGGTCAGTTCATTAATGGTTTGAACCCGGATATCTTCACGTTGGTAAACACTGCTAGGCCAGATAATTTTGCGGATGCCATGAATCACGCAAAAGGAGCTGAAGCAGGTCTGTGGAGACAGAGAGGAAATCAGTTTGTGCCTCAGCAGCAGCAAGGACAGTTTCAGGCACAATCTTCTCAAAATCAGAACCAACCGTTCCATTACTAGAATCAATCTTTTCAGATTCAGAATCAACCACCGAGTTCTGAAGGTGGTAGCAGTGGAGGTAATAAGAAGGATTACTACCTCCCGAAGGGGAAGCAGTTTAAGAAGCACAGAACCAGTTCTTCGAGCTCTAGTGGCTCGAGGCAGTATGGATTGGGATAGAGTTCGAGTCAGTCAGGCATGTCTTGTGCCAATTGCGAAGGTCGTCATTCCAGTGATCAGTGTAGAGGTATTTTTGGAAGCTGTCATATCTGTAACCAGGTGGGGCACTTTGCAAGAATGTGTCCTCAGCATGTCCCTAAGCAAGCACAGAGTGGAAGTTCTTCGAGATAGTCAGCTCAGCCTCAGCAGCAAGCACCTACTGTCCACTCTTTCCAACCTCAGCAGCAGAATAGACAGGAATTTAATCAGTACGCGAACCAACCTCCCAGACAGCAGGCACGTGTTTTTGCTCTGTCTGAGGATCCGCAGACTCGGGCTGCACCCGAGAATGACTTATCATGTAAACGTTTGATTTGGTTTTCCTACTCTTATTGAATGTTAGATTTTGGTGAGTCTCTTGCCTTCTTATTGAAGAATCTGTTTAATGTTAATCGTGCTCCTTAACTTTGGTTGAATCGCTTGAATTGTCGAATGCTCCAGTAGTGTTGGTAAATTCTATTAACCGGATCTTTCAGAAGAATTAGTTGAGACTAGGAATTCTTATCGTTGATTTCTTACCTTTTTGGAATGAGAATTGTACTGATCTTTCAGAGCTTTTGAGAATCGTATAGCAGATGTTGGTACCAAGCAGTTGTATGTTATTCTTCGATGTCTGAATTCTTTTTGGATCGAATGGTCTTCTTCGATTGTATGATTTGATAATGGAATTTATGTCGATCAGCGCCTTCTTCTTATTGAGATTTCGGGATGTATTCTTATTCAGAGGAATCATACTCTAATCTAGACATCGAGACAACTGAAGACGCTCGAGACTCAATGTCTGAATCTGGACATTGAACTCGCAGCGATCTTATTGATTAGAAGATCTGTTATCTATTGTCTTATGAGGAAATTTACACGATCTTTTCCAATCTTAAGAGTTGGAATAATTGTTTTCGCAGACGGAACTGATCTGGAGGCAGATAAGAGGATTAGATTGTAGGATATTTCTGACTTCGAATCTTTATCTGAGGAATTGTATGCAGCAACTGATGTTTTGAGCTGTTCTTATTTTATCTACTATCTGACTTCGATTGACCGATTGTTGGAATCTGCTACCGTTTTCTGTACAGAATGACTTTCAGTCAAGACTAGAGGATTGATATCTTGTCAGAGGTCGTCAGATGTCATGTTTTGCCGAAGTCTGTCAGTTTAGACAGAGATCTTTGATGCACTCGTTCTTTCGTCAAGGACTTCGATGATATTTTGTTGTCTGATTTCAACTTATTCAGTTCGATATCCTCAGAACGACGGACAGCCAGATCAGAAGAGTCGAACTTTAGATGTTATGCCTTGAGTTGGAACCAGAGATGTTTCGGATTGTGACTAAGCAGAGGAGGATTATGCCGACGAGAATAAGTCAACTTTTGATTGGAGGACTTGAAGGAGTATTTTAGAGACACGGTTCGCGTTGGAACCATGTTTGATTTCGAGGACGAAATTTTTTCTTAGAGGGGGAGAATTGTAACGCCCCGATTTTATCTTAATTGACTTTATTTGAGATAATCGGAGATTCTAGAGTTCAAGAGCCGACTTGATTTTGATCAGGGTCCTTTTTGCAAATTTTGAATTTTTCAGGGACTAAAATGCAATTTTGGCCTTAAATAGATATTTAAGCTTGGTTGACTCTTTCTCCTTCATTCATTCTTCTCCTCCAATGTTTCTCCCTCCACTGAAGGCGCCCAACGTGAGTTTCAAGCTTTCAGATTTCTTCCCGAGCTCGATCCGTCCGTTGGAATTTATTTCTGAAGGCAGATTAGCGATCACGGCTACGAGAGCTTCGTTCTACCGTAAGTATTTCTCCGATCAGATACGTTTCTTTTTTGGGATGTCGTTAGAATCGATTGAGTTGCTAGTATATTGTTCTTGGCAGAGTTCTGATCGTTTATTATCTGTCGGTTTCGAAATAGAGCGTCGTTCGGATTTGTTATGATTTTGAAGGGATTTTCGAAAGTTGAGTTTTTATGATTTGTTGGAATTGGATTGTTATGGTTGAATGTTGATTGATAAGAGTTGTTTGGATTGATATTATGCTGTCTGCGTTTCCGGTTTGATCAGAATGCAGCCGTTATGCCGTCGGTTTGAGTTTTGGATTGTCAATCGGTTTGTAGTGTTTGAGCCAAGTCTTCGATTGAGTTGTATTTTGATCTCGAGCCTTTATTACTTTTTTTGACAGATTCGTTTGAAGGCCGTTGAGTTGAGAGATTGCAAGAGTTGTATCGCTTTGAAGATTGTAGCCGGTATATTATCGATTTCTTATTATCGATTGAGGAAGTTTGATTGAATCTTGATTGAGGAATTGTTGTTGTTTCCAGGTAGGAGCATCAACGTTTGAAAGAGGTATAAGATGACTTAGACTGGAATGGAACGTGGGACTCGAATCCGACTTGATTCGAGTGTTCCGCGGAATCACATACTTGCATGTTATTTGCTTTTACTCGAATTTAGTTGATTGAGTTATGTTTGCATTGCATTCATCTTGAGCTAAGAATCCTTGATTTTATCGGGCAGGATGGCCCTTTTATGTTAGACGTTTTGGGGCTATATTGTGAGTGTCCTAGGTGTAGCCGTTTCACCTAGTGCTAGCATACTCCTTATAGTCGCACCAAAGTCTAGAGGATGGAGATACGTAGCACCACCTCGATCGGGAGAGTTGGTGAGTTTTTTACGTGATCTCATCCTCGGGATCCCCAAAAGCAAAAGCAGCAATTTCTTGATTATCCGGACTTGATATTCCCACATTTAAAGACATGCATTGCATTATGCATTTGAATTAAGTTTTGAGATGATTTTTGGAATTGCTTGTCTTGTATATATATGTATCATGTTTTGATATATTATTTGATATGCATGATTATCTCTTTTACTGGGAATATCATTCTCACCGGTTTATCCGGCTGTTGCTTTGTTTTGTATGTGTACTTGGCAACAGGAGGGGCAGGACCAAGTCAGAGTAGACCTGGTTAGCGTCAAGAGAAAGAGATAGAAGTGAGACTCATTTAGAAGTTGAATCATCATGTCAATCTAGTTTATGTTTTGCGAACATGTTTTTTCATTCGAACTTATCGTTTTGTATTGTAAGCAAGAATCGATGTAGGTACTACCGAATCGAATGTTTTTCTTCCCTAAACGTTTCTTGTATTGTTATTGGCTTGTCAGATACTTTAAATGCAAATGTTTAGGTTTGGTTGGATTTCTTTTCGGTGCCTTGGATTTTTGGGCAAGAGGACGGCGCGGGCGCGCGGATATTGGCACGGGCGCACGGCCTTTTGGCGAGGTAAGGGCACGGGCGCGCGTTCTGAGAGCGCGGGCGCGCTGGTTCTTGGCGAGGCGCGGGCGCGGGTGCGCGGTCGTTATTTTTTTAAAAAAAATCTTTTGATGGCTTCGATTCTTGTTTTCTTGTATGTTTAATTGTTGTTTACTCCGAGATTAGTTGTATAGAAACGAGGTCTCACAGAACATGTCTCAGAAAGCACGTGGAATATAAATTGATGAAATGAGATTTATATTCAGAAACATGAATTATTTTATGACTTTCAGTCATCCGAACATGCCTCAGAAAGCATGGAGAATATAAATTGACGAAATGAGATTTATATTCAGAAACATAAATTACTCTATGAGTAAAATAATCAATCTCATTTAAAAATATTGGTTCAATTCTTGCAAAAGAATTCATAAATGCAATGATACGCATAATAAAACTATCCGCATTACTCACGACAAAGAGTTAAATTACTAACCATTTTATATATATATATATATTTTCTTGTGCAGGATGGACACATTAAACCAATTAGAGGAAATATTGATCGACATACAGGAACAAATTCAAATTCTTCAATAAAAGGAAAAAAATTTAATTGGAAAAATTCAGAGGATAAAAGAAAAGATAACAACCTTGTCATCATCATCCTCGCCAAGAACTTCAATCAAGTTAGCAACTCCATTTGACAAAATAATAGAGATGAATGAGAAGAAACAGTCATGAAAGAGTGGGTGCCCGGATAGCCAACTTGTGGCTAAGGGCTTTTATGACTCTTTGTGTAAACAATCTTTGTTTAATATAATTTACATTTTATTAATGGCAATGACTTTGTCTTTCTTCATATTGTTATATTGTAATATACTATTGTTGTTTTGATAAAGACCTTGAATATACTATAGTGTATGTAAGATGTGGTAGTACATGGGGATGACTATCATGAAACACATCTTATAGTCACTGTATATTCTAAACAGTTCCTAGTCGATTGAGCCGTCCGATAATAAGGATAAGGATCGCTCGAGTTTGAGACTAACATTTGCGATGCAGAGTACCATGTTTCATTGGTAGGGAACATAGAGATGTTCGAAGCATGCAAATGGATATTCATATGATGAATGATCAAACTACCCTATTCGGACTTTCCAAGTGGTTATCACTTATCAAGTGGATAAAGTCCGCGGTTTTGATTGTACACCATTAGTCCTTATTACTTGAAACATCATTGAGACTCTATATACTAGTACTGTGCTTTGACTCGTTTACCGACTCTATGGGGGTCATCAGGTGTCGGGATTGGGTACAGTTACGACGCATATAGGAGTCGATGCTTTGTTGTCAAGGATTCACCACATACTTGCGAGTGTGGATATCCTATGCGATCTGAGGAGATATTAGTGTGACAAATCTCTGGCCAGAGTACATGATGTGTTTTAGGTTAATGGGTTATCCTAGTAACACATGCGATGTCATTAATAGATCTCCAAGATGTTGTGCATAGTTATCGAATCTCGAACGACTCTCGATGCACCAATGGTTGTTGATTCGATCGGGATATTTGGTTGAAGGGACCGTACTGTATGCTAACCAAAATCTACTGGTTCTTGCAGGCACTATCAGTAATACCTAGGGAATCATGGGGCGATGTTGCTAGACGCTCTTACCATGATTCGTTGGGTAAGTCGGAAATTGTTTTTCCGAGTCACAAGGAGTTGTGAGCCCACGGCTAGCTGTATTCCTGAACCATTGAGGGTTACATAAGTAATGGATTACTAAAACCCCGTAGAGATAGTTAAATTTAAAGAGTTAAATTTAATGAAAGAGAAATTGGATTTCTCAACTAAAGGGAGTGAAATTTCCTAAAATGACATAGTGATGGGAATTTTTGGAAATCACTGAATTCGGATTCAGAAAAATTATCTTGACTCTAAAAGATGCAGAAATGGTTTCTGTGCACATTGGTGAAATCAGTTTATCAATCGGAGTCACGATGAATTTTATATTAATTTCTATAACAACGGGCTTGGCTTGTTGGGCTTAAGTTATGAATTGTGGGCTTTAAGGAGTTAGAGTCCTGATACAATTATAACTAGAAATTATCTATAAATATATGTGCAGTGTTCGAAAATTGCAGGCAATTCATTATCAAATTTTCGAAAATCACACATATTATATTCTAAGGGTTTTTCGAAATCCTTGTCCCTCCCGGAGAAAATTCAGACTTGTGATTTTTGTGAAAAATTACAATTCTGAATTAACAGATTATATCTGTTTATTCTCTACGCAAACTTTTGATTGATTTCTAGTGCAGTCAATCAGAGGGTTCAGTTTTCTGTTTGTGGACCTGATTCCGGAGATTGATCGTGACGCAATCGGTTCCCGGGATATACAAGAAGAGCAGATCTAAATCTGTTGGTGTCAATAATCTCGCTTCGAGATTGGAGGTAAAATATTTAATTGATTATTATTTATTTTACTTGTGTGATTTAATCGTTAAACGTTTTGATACCCATGATATGAAATTGTTTCATATCAAGAAAAATAAAATTTTTAAACTTCCGCTGCACCGGGTATCAATTCAATTGATCTGAACACAGTTTTCCAACAGTGGTATCAGAGCCAGGTTGCTCAGATCAAACGATTAAATTAATCGATTGTACAAAATTTTTGGCCTCGGATTTTTGAATCAAAAATTTTATTTTTTCTGACGGGCAAGAAAAACGGGCAGCGATTGGATCGCTTCCCATGGGCAGCGATGTAGGGCAGCGCCGTGGCTGCCCAATGGGCAGCGGCGGGCTGCCCAGCCCGCACCCGGTCAGAGCACGGGCTGCCCGGGATTGTCCCGGGCAGCCCGGAAAAATTAAAAATTGATTTTTTTGAAAAATTTGAATTTTTGAAATTCTAGTGTTTGATCCGATCGAAAATTGTTTTTGATAAGATCACGGGGTATCGGATCGAATTGTTCGAGTCCGAAATTTTAAAATTGATTTTTGGATAAATTTGAATTTTTGGAAAATTTAAATATTTTATCCGTTAAATTAAATTTTGAAAATTGATTATTTTGGTACAATTGATGATAAGATGTGATCTTATGGATGGATAAGATAAAATATGATTTTATCTTTTAAATTATGATGCCACAACATGTTTATCCAATTATTTAAATTTTGAATTTAAAATTGGATAATGGGATGATCGATTGCCATAACCAATTTTGTAGGTGTATGTTAGGAATTTATATTTGTCTTATTGTTGTTGGTGTTTATTAATGGGCTTGGTTTATAGCCCAATATGATTGTCATATGTAATAAAAGTGGGCCTGGTTTATGGCCCGTTCCCACCCCTACAAATGTATCCCATATTTGTCATCGAAATTTATTGTAAATTTATTAGACTTAGTGGGAGACAAAGATTTGAAGAAATGGTGGGCCCAGCAGACAATGAAGACTGAAGAAATGTAAATTGGAAGCTCAATGTAATAGGATTGCATTGCATACCTGCATATTACCTAGGATTGGACTTAGACTCGTGATTGGCAACCACGGGTCGAATAGATAATGGGATCGATCATCCTTAAATAATATATGATATTATTGATGTATGCATGTTTAGAACAAATTGTATGAATCCCGCAAGCATACATAAAAATGAATGATGAGACAAATTTTCAAAATTAAAAATCCCTCATTTTAAATATGATTTAAAATTTATATCAAGATTAATAAAAGGGAATTTAAATATTGTTTAAATTTTTCTACCTTCCATCAACGATCAATGTATGAGATGCTACCCGCGGATATGGTCCGGCTCATATTATTGGGGGGGCCCGTTCGTCAGAAAGCTGTACATTGGATCGACAAATGTTGTAAGTTGGGTGGAACTCCCATGGGATCGGCTCATATTATTGGGGGATCCACATGGCGACCGTCCATCATAACTTAATATTGATGGGTCATCTTGACATGTCACAATAAACGGCGTCATATTATTGGGCCCTTATTGGACATGAGGTAAATACATGGGGGTTACTTTGGAAGTAATTGGACTCTACCTTTTGAAAATTATGGTTGGCTGATATTATTTGGGACTATGATTTGTCAATTGGACTCCATGTTCTCACTAAGGAAAAAGTTTCCCGTTTTCACTAGAGGGTGGTGAAATCGTTAAAATAGTGGGAGTGTAATTCATAAAATTAAAATTCGCCATATTTTATGTCTTAGTAAATTAATTAAACAATCACTGATTATTGTCTGTTTCCTTTTCAGTATATCGTTACAATGAATTCGCGTAATCCACTATTTGCAATTCTCGAACAAAACAAACTCACTGGCGCAAACTATACGGAATGGTTCCGTAAGTTAAAAATTATTCTTACTTCGGAAAAGGCTTTCTACGTGTTAGAGAAGCCGCCTCCGAAGGACGCCCCGGCTAATACAAGTCCGGAAGAGTTGGCCAAACTTGATTTATGGTGGGACCATGATATCAAGGCCAAATTCTACATGCAGGCTTCGATGTTTGATGAACTCCAAAGGCGATTTGAGGATGCCGTGAATGCTGCTGACATTCACAAAGCACTCAAGGAGCTATTTGGAGCTCAGTCAAGGTCGGAGAGGTATGCCACTGTCAGAGAGCTCATGACAAGCCGCATGCGAGAGGGGACTTCTGTCCGTGAGCATGGGGTGCGCATGATTGGGCTCATTGAAAAGTTGGTAACACTCGACTTGACTTTGGAGCATGAACTTAGCGCGGACTTGTTGCTCCTTTCACTTCCTTTGTCGTTTGACGGTTTTGTGGTGAACTTCAACATGAACAAGATAGAGGCCACCTTTAAAGAGATGGTCAATATGCTTGCCACATATGAAGCCACACTAAAGAAGGATAAACCGGTACTCTTGGTTGGGTCTTCTTCTAACTCGAAGAAGGGGCCAAGTGGAAAGGGTAAGAAGCATTCTGCCCCGCCCAAGAAGAGTGTACCAAATAAGTAGGGGAAGGCCAAGGTTTCATATGAGAAGAAGGATGAAAATGTTTGCCATTACTGCAAGAAGCCCGATCATTGGAAACGTAACTGCTAGGAATACCTCGATCAGTTGCGAACTGAAAAGGGTATGTTTTACATTGAAATAAATGTTCTCTTAATACTTATTCTTGGGTATTGGATACCGGATGTGGATCTCACATTTGCAATGATTTGCAGGTGATGACAAGAAGTCGTAAGCTAAGGATGGGTGAGACCCAACTGAGACTTGGGAATGGTTCAAGAGTCGAAGCCAAAGCGATAGGAGACATTTATTTAATTTTGCAAAACAATTTTAAGTTATTTTTGAGAGATGTTTTGTATGTTCCGGATTTGGTCAAAAACATTATTTCTATTTCTATGCTTGATAGAGATGGTTATTCTTGCAATTTTGTGAATGGGATTTGCAATATTTACAAGAATGAATGTTTGATTGGAAATGGACAACTTGAAAACGATCTATATAACTTAAAATTAAAAGACGTTTCAATGAATTATGTCGATAAACCGGTAACAACAAATAAAAGGAAAAACGATAGTCAAAACCCGGCAAATCTTTGGCATGCTAGGCTAGGTCATATTTCCTCAAGGAGGATGAACAAGCTAGTGGGAGAGGGCATGTTTGATATGTCTGATATTAACTCTCTACCTACTTGTGAATCCTGCCTGAAAGGAAAAATGACTAAATCTCCATTCAAGGGGAAACCTGAGCGTAGTCAAAATCTGTTGGATTTGATCCATACAGATGTTTGTGGTCCATTTAGAATTGGTACTCAATTTGGCCACACCTACTTCATTACCTTTACTGATGATTATTCAAGGTATGGGTATTTATATTTAATGAAATATAAGTCTGAAGCATTTGAAAAGTTCAAAGAATTCAAGGCTGAAGTAGAAAACAAACTAGGCAAAAGTATTAAGGCACTTCGATCGGATCGTGGTGGAGAATACTTAAGTGCCGAGTTTTTGGACTATCTAAAAGAGAATGGGATTCTTTCTCAGTGGACTCCTCCTATGACACCACAGCTGAATGGTGTTTCGGAGCGTTGTAATAGAACCTTGTTGGACATGGTTCGATCCATGATGAGCTTCACTGAGCTCCCACCATCGTTTTGGGGCTACGCGCTTGAAACGGCGGTTTTGTTGTTGAACAACATTCACACTAAAGTAGTAGATAAAACACCATACGAGTTATGGAATGGCAAAGCTCCTAAGTATTCGTACTTGAGGATTTGGGGATGTCCTGCTTACGTGAAGCAGACAGTGGGAGATAAGTTGGATAGTTGATCCATCTTATGTTATTTTGTGGGGTATCCGAAGAATTCAATCGGATATTATTTCTATCATCCTGCTGAAACAAAGGTGTTTGTTCAAGGAATGCCACCTTCTTGGAGAAGGAATTCTTATTGGATAAGAAAGGCAAGATGATGGAACTCGAAGAAATTCGAGAAGAACCCGAAATACAAATTAACGATCCTACACCTCAAGAATCATCACAAGACACGCCTATTGCTAGAAGATTCGAGAGGACTTCTAGGCCTCCTGTTTAGATATGGTCTTCTTCTTGAAGGGGATCAAAGTGAACCCGATATTGGATGTGATCCAAAAAAAACTTCAAGGAAGCAATTTCTGATGCGGATTCTAATTTATGGCTTGAAGCGATGCAGACGGAAATAGACTCGATGCATTCAAACCAAGTTTGGTCTTTAGTAGATCCTCCTGATGGAATTGTTCCAATAGGATGTAAATGGATTTACAAAAGAAAACTTGGGCCTGATGGCAAGTTGTTGACCTATAAGGCACGATTGGTTGCAAAAGGTTATACTCAAAGACAAGGAGTTGACTATGATGAAACCTTTTCACCAGTCGCAATGTTCAAGTCCATAAGAATCCTAATTTCCATAGCAGCATGGTATGACTATGAGATATGGAAAATGGATGTGAAGACTGCATTTCTTAATGGAAACATTAAGGAAGAAATCTATATGATGCAGCCTGAAGTATTCACATCCATGGGAAGCGAGCATAAGGTATGCAAGCTTCAGAGATCAATTTATGGTCTCAAACAAGCATCAAGAAGTTGGAACCAGAAATTTGATGAAACAATAAAGGATTTTGGTTTCATCAAGAACCCGGAGGAACCATGCGTGTACAAGAAAGTAGTTAAGGATGCGGTAACATTCTTAGTACTTTATGTTGATGACATCCTACTCATTGGGAATGACGTAGGGATGTTGCAGTCAACAAAGATATGGTTATCAGGTAGATTCTCGATGAAGGATTTGGGTGAGGCATCCTATATTCTAGGGATACAGATCTATAGAGATAAATCTAAGAGAATGATAGGACTCACTCAAGCAACCTACATCGACACTATATTGAAAAGGTTTTCAATGGATGAGTCCAAGAGAGGACATCTACCTATGTGTCATGGAGTTTCTCTATCCAAGTCTATGTGTCCCAAAACTGACAAAGAGATAGAGAAAATGACACATATACCATATGCGTCAGCCATAGGTAGTATCATGTATGGGATGATATCTACTAGATCGGATGTGGCCTATGCTCTGAGCGTCACGAGCAGATATCAAGACAATCCAGGTCAAATGCATTGGAAAGCCGTGAAGGATATTCTTAAGTACTTGAGAAGAACTAAGAATATATTCATGGTTTATGGTGGAAGAGAATTGAAGTTGGAAGGCTACACTGACTCTAGCTTCCAAAGTGACGTGGATGACTCGAAATCAACCTCTGGATTTGTATTCGTGCTCAATGGCGGTGCTGTCTCTTGGAAGAGTTCCAAGCAAGACACCACAGCAGATTTCACCACTGAGGCAGAATACATTGCAGCATCAGCTGCTGCTAAAGAGGCGGTTTGGATGAGGAAATTCATCCAAGAGTTGGGTGTGATTCCAGAATCTGTTGGTCCAGTCCCGGTGTACTGTGACAACACTGGTGCCGTTGCTCAGGCAAAGGAACCAAGGTCTCATCAAAGATCCAAACACATACTGAGGAAATACAACATCATCCGGGAGATCGTGGAAAGAGCAGACATTACAGTCGAGAGAGTGGCCTCTGCAGACAATATCGCTGATCCGCTTACGAAGCCCTTGCCAGGACCATTGTTTGACAAACATCGCGAAGCAATGGGATTACGTAATATGACTAGTTGGCTTTAGGGCAAGTGGGAGATTGAAAGAGTGGGTGCCCGGATAGCCAACTTGTGGCTAAGGGCTTTTATGACTCTTTGTGTAAACAATCTTTGTTTAATATAATTTACATTTTATTAATGGCAATGACTTTGTCTTTCTTCATATTGTTATATTGTGATATACTATTGTTGTTTTGATAAAGACCTTGAATATACTATAGTGTATGTAAGATGTGGTAGTACATGGGGATGACTATCATGAAACACATCTTATAGTCACTGTATATTCTAAACAGTTCCTAGTCGATTGAGCCGTCCGATAATAAGGATAAGGATCGCTCGAGTTTGAGACTAACATTTGCGATGCAGAGTACCACGTTTCATTGGTAGGGAACATAGAGATGTTCGAAGCATGCAAATGGATATTCATATGATGAATGATCGAACTACCCTATTCGGACATTCCAAGTGGTTATCACTTATCGAGTGGATAAAGTCCGCGGTTTTGGTTGTACACCATTAGTCCTTATTACTTGAAACATCATTGAGACTCTATATACTAGTACTGTGCTTTGACTCGTTTACCGACTCTATGGGGGTCATCAGGTGTCGGGATTGGGTACAGTTACGACGCATATAGGAGTCGATGCTTTGTTGTCAAGGATTCACCACATACTTGCGAGTGTGGATATCCTATGCGATCTGAGGAGATATTAGTGTGACAAATCTCTGGCCAGAGTACATGATGTGTTTTAGGTTAATGGGTTATCCTAGTAACACATGCGATGTCATTAATAGATCTCCAAGATGTTGTGCATAGTTATCGAATCTCGAATGACTCTCGATGCACCAATGGTTGTTGATTCGATCGGGATATTTGGTTGAAGGGACCGTACTGTACGCTAACCAAAATCTACTGGTTCTTGCAGGCACTATCAGTAATACCTAGGGAATCATGGGGCGATGTTGCTAGACGCTCTTACCATGATTCGTTGGGTAAGTCGGAAATTGTTGTTCCGAGTCACAAGGAGTTGTGAGCCCACGGCTAGCTGTATTCCTGAACCATTGAGGGTTACACAAGTAATGGATTACTAAAACCCCGTAGAGATAGTTAAATTTAAAGAGTTAAATTTAATGAAAGAAAAATTGGATTTCTCAACTAAAGGGAGTGAAATTTCCTAAAATGACATAGTGATGGGCATTTTTGAAAATCACTGAATTCGAATTCAGAAAAATTATCTTGACTCTAAAAGATGCAGAAATGGTTTCTGTGCACATTGGTGAAATCAGTTTATCAATCGGAGTCACGATGAATTTTATATTAACTTCTATAACAACGGGCTTGGCTTGTTGGGCTTAAGTTATGGATTGTGGGCTTTAAGGAGTTAGAGTCCTGATACAATTATAACTAGAAATTATTTTTAAATATATGTGCAGTGTTCGAAAATTGCAGGCAATTCATTATCAAATTTTCAAAAATCACACATATTATATGAAAGAGTAGGTGCCCGGTGAGCCAACTTGTGGCTAAGGGCTTTGATGACTCTTTGTATAAACAATCTTTTGTTTAATATAATTTACACTTTTATTAATGGCAATGACTTTATCTTTCTTCATATTGTTATATTGTGATATACTATTGTTGTTTTGATAAAGACCTTGAATATACTATAGTGTATGTAAGATGTGGTAGAACATGGAGATGTCTATCATGAAACACATCTTATAGTCACTGTGTATTCTAAACTGTTCCTAGTCGATTGAGCCGTTCGATAATAAGGATAAGGATCGCTCGAGTTTGAGACTAGCATTTGCGATGCAGAGTACCACGTTTCATTGGTAAGGAACATAGAGATGTTCGAAGCATGCAAATGGATATTCATACGATGAATGATCAAACTACCCTATCCGGACTTTCCAAGTGGTTATCACTTATCGAGTGGATAAAGTCCGCGGTTTTGGTTGTACACCATTAGTCCTTACTACTTGAAACATCATTGAGACTCTATATGCTAGTACTGTGCTTTGACTCGTTTACCGACTCTATTGGGGTCATCAGGTGTCGGGATTGGGTACAGTTACAACACATATAGGAGTCGATGCTTTGTTTTAAAGGATTCACCACATACTTGCGAGTATGGATATCCTATGCGATCTAAGGAGATATTAGTGTGACAAATCTCTGGCCAGAGTACATGATGTGTTTTAAGAAATGGTTTTTTAGTAACACATGCGATGTCACTATTTGATCTTCAAGATGTATTGCATAGTTATCGAATCTCGAACGACTCTCGATTTACCAATGGTTGTTGATTCGATCGGGATATATGGATGAAGGGACCGTACTGTACGCTAACCAAAATCTATTGGTTCTTGCAGGCACTATCAGTGATACCTAGGGAATCATGGGGCGATGTTGCTAGGCGCTCTTACCATGATTCGATGGGCAAGTCGGAAATTGTTGTTCCGAGTCACAAGGAGTTGGTGAGCCCACGGCTAGCTGTATCCTGAACCATTGAGGGTCACACAGAGTAATGGATTTTTAATCCCCGTTGAGATAGTTAAATTTAAAGAGTTAAATTTAATGAACGAAGAAGTTGGACTTCTTATTTAAGAGTAGAGGAGTAAGATTTCCTAAAATGACATAGGGATGGGCATTTTTGGAAACCACTGAATTCGGATTCAGAAAAATTTATCTTGACTTTAAAAGGTGCAGAAATGGTTTCTGTACACATTGGTGAAATCGGTTTATCAATCGGAGTCATGATGAATTTTATATTAATTTCTGAATATGCGGGCTTTGCTTGTCGGGCTTGAACTTATGACTAATGGGCCCTAAGCTGTTAGCGGCCTGCATTATAAATAAGTTATTGCAGTACAGAAATTACACAAAACAGGTCACTAAATAATTTTCGAAAAACCCTAATTTTATTAAGTGTGGCCGCCGCCCCCCTCCCCTCTACTCGGAAAATCCAGTCTGTGAATTTTGAATTACAGTCTGGTTTAACGGATCAAATTCGTTAATTCTCTTCGTAGAAACTTCTGATATATTTTCTAGTGCAATCTATCAGAGGGATTAATTATCCGTTCGTGGACCTGATTGAAGAACAGTTCGTCCATCAGTTCAGGGATATACAACAAGAGCAGAGCAATCTGTTGGTGTCCATAATCTCGATTCGAGATTGGAGGTAAAAATTTATAATTGTTATTTAATTTTTACACACACAATTTAATCGTTAAGTTTTGATACCCATTATGGAATCGTTCCATATATAATTTTTAAACTTTCGCTGCACCGGGTATCAATTCTGATTGATCTGATCGCCATGTTCTCCAACAGTGGTATCAGAGCCAGGTTGCTCAGATCAAGTGATTAAATTAATCGATTGTACAAAAAAAAATTTTAAGCCTCGGTTTTTGAAACAAAATAAATATTTTAAAAATAAAAAAATTTTTTTCGGGCAAAACCCGGGCAGCGATTGGATCGCTGCCCGGGGTGGGGGGCAGCGATCGTCGCTGCCCTAGGGGCAGCCGGGCTGCCCGGGAGTGTCCCAGGCGGCCCGCGAAAAATTATTTTTAATTTTGAAATTAAATTTTTAATATGTTAAAATTCTATTTTTGGTCCGATCGAAAATTGTTTTTGATTGGTCCACGAGGCGTCGGATCGAATTGTTCGAGTCCGAAAATTTTAAAATTGATTTTTGGATAAAATTGAATTTTTGGAAAATTTAAATATTTTATCCGTTAAATTGAATTTTGAAATTAATTATTTTTGGTACAATTGATGATAAGATATGATCTTATGGATATATTGAGTAAAATATGATTTTATGTATAAAATTGGATTTTATAGATAAAATATGATTTTATTTGATAGAAAGATAAAATATGATTTTGTATGTAAAATAAGATTTTATATATGGAATATGATTTTATCCTTTTAAATTTAAATTGCCATTGCATGTTATCCAATAAATTAATTTTGAATTAAATGTTATTGGATAAGGATGATCGATTGCCATGACCAATTTTGTAGGTGTATGTTAGGAATTTACATTTGTTTTTATTGTTGTTGGATTTATTAATGGGCCTGGTTTATGGCCCAATATGAATTGTCATATGTAATAAAAGTGGGCTTGGTTTATGGCCCGTTCCCACCCCTCAAAAATGTATCCCCTACTTGTCATTGTTATTTATTGTAAATACATTAGATTTAGTGGGAGATGAAGATTTGAAGACGGAGGTGGGCCCAGCAGACAATAAAGACAGAAGAAATGTAAATTGGAAGCACAATGTAATAGGATTGCATTGCATACTACATATTACCTAGGATTGGACTAAGACTCGTGATTGGAAACCACGGGTCGATTAGAAATGGAATCGATCATCCTATATAATATGTGATATTATTGTTGTATGCATGTTTTAGACAAAATTGTGTGAATCCGGCAAGCATACAAAATTTTAAAAATGATGAGACAAATTTTCAAAATTAAAATCCCTCATTTTAAATATGATTTAAAATTGATATCAAGATAAATAAAGGAAATTTAAATTTGTTTAAATGTTCCTACCTTCCATCAATGATCAATGTATGAGATGCTACCCGCGGATACGGTCCGGCTCACATTATTGGGGGGGGGGGGGGGCGTTCGTTGGAAAGCTGTACATTGGATCGACACATGTTGTAAGTTGGGTGGAACTCCCATGGGATCGGCTCATATTATTGGGGGATCCACATGGCGACCGTCCATCACAACTTAATATTGATGGGTCATCTTGACATGTCACAATAAACGGCGTCATATTATTGGGCCCTTATTGGACATGAGGTAAAAACGTGGAGGTTGCTTTGGAAGCAATTGGGCTCTACCTTTTGAAAATTATGGTTGGCTGATATTATTCGGGACCATAGTTTATCAATTGGACTCTATGTTCTCACTAAGGAAAACATTTTCCCGTTTTCACTAGAGGGTAGTGAAATCGTAAAAATAGGGGGAGTGAGATTCATAAAATAAATTTCGCCTATTTTATGTCTTAGTAAATTAATTAAACAATCACTGATATTTGTCTGTTTCTTTTCAGTATTTCATAAAGATGAATTCGCGTAATCCACTTTTCTCGATCCTCGAACAAAATAAATTAACTGGCGCAAACTATACGGAATGGTTCCGTAAGTTGAAGATTGTCTTGACTTCGGAGAAGATGCTCTACGTGTTAGAAAAATCTCCTCCGAAGGAAGCACCAGCTGACATAAGTCCGGAAGAGTTAGCCAAACTTGATACATGGTGGGACCATGATATCAAGGCCAAATGCTATATGCAAGCCTCGATGTCTGATGAACTCTAGAGGCGATTTGAGGATACCGTGAATGCTGCTGACATTCACGTACAACTCAAGGAACTTTTTGGGGCTCAATCGAGGGCTGAAAGGTCCGCTACTGTAAAGGAGCTAATGACGTGTCGCATGCGTGAAGGGACTTCGGTCCGTGATCATGGGGTACGAGTGATTTGGCTCATACAGAAGTTAGTAACCCTTGATTTGGTGTTGGAGCATGAACTCAACGTGGACTTACTACTTCTATCTCTTCCTTCTTCGTTTGACGGATTTGTGGTGAATTTCAATATGAACAAGATAGAGGCCTCCCTTGAAGAGATGGTCAATATGCTTGTGACATATGAATCCACTTTAAAGAAGGATAAACCGGCTTTCTTGGTGGGCTCCTCTTCTTCTGCTAAGAAGGGGCCAAGTACAAAGGGTAAGAAACGTTCTGCCCCACCCAAGAAAATCGAACCCGAGAAGAAGTACAAGACAATGGCTTCAAACATGGAAAAGTCCAAGGATGTTTGCCATTACTGCAAGAAGCCCGGTCATTGGAAGCGTAACTACAAGGAATATCTAGAGCAGTTGCAAACTGTGAAGGGTATGTTCTATATTGAAATAAATGTTTCACTTAATACTACTTCTTGGGTATTGGATACCGGATGTGGATCTCACATTTGCAATGATTTGCAGGTGATGACAAGAAGTTTCAGGCTTAGAATGGGTGAGACCCAGCTGAGGCTCGGAAATGGTTCCAGAGTTGAAGCTAAAGCTGTGGGAGATATTTATTTAATTTTGCAGAACGGTTTTAAGTTACTTTTGAGAGATGTTTTATTTGTTCCGGATTTGATTAAAAACAGTATTTCTGTTACTATGCTTGATAGAGATGGTTATTTTTGCAATTTTGTGAATGGGATTTGCAATATTTACAAGAATAAATGTTTGATTGGAAATGGACAACTTGAAAATGATCTATATAACTTAAAACTAAAAGACGTTCCAATAAATTATGTTGATAAACCGGCAACAACAAACAAAAGGAAAATCGATAGCCAAAACCCGGCAAACCTTTGGCATGCTAGGCTAGGTCATATTTCCTCAAGGAGGATGAACAAGCTAGTGGGAGAGGGCATGTTTGATATGTCTGATATTAACTCTCTACCTACTTGTGAATCCTGCCTGAAAGGAAAAATGACTAAATCTCCTTTAAAGGGGAAACCTGAGCGTAGTCAAAATCTGTTGGATTTGATCCATACAGATGATTGTGGTCCATTTAGAGTTGGTACTCAATATGGCCACACCTACTTCATTACCTTTACTGATGATTATTCTAGGTATGGGTATTTATATTTAATGAAATATAAGTCTAAAGCATTTGAAAAGTTAAAAGAATTCAAGGCTGAAGTAGAAAACAAGCTAGGTAAAAGTATTAAAGCACTTCGATCGGATCGAGGTGGAGAATACTTAAGTACCGAGTTTTTGGACTATCTGAAAGAGAATGGGATTCTCTCTCAGTGGACTCTCCTCCTATGACACCACAGCTGAATGGTGTATCAGAGCGTCGTAATCGAACTTTGTTGGACATGGTTCGATCCATGATGAGCTTCACTGAGCTTCCACCTTCGTTTTGGGGCTATGCGCTTGAAACGGCGGTATTATTATTGAACAACGTCCACACTAAAGCAGTGGAAAAAACACCATACGAGTTATGGAATGGCAAAGCTCCTAAGTATTCGTACTTGAGGATTTGGGGATGTCCTGCTTACGTGAAGCAGACAGTGGGAGATAAGTTGGATAGTCGATCCACCTTATGTTATTTTGTAGGGTATCCGAAGAATTCAATCGGATATTATTTCTATTATCCTGCTGAAACAAAGGTGTTTGTTTCAAGGAATGCCACCTTCTTGGAGAAGGAGTTCTTATTGGATAAGAAAGGCGAGATGATGGAACTCGAAGAAATTCGAGAAGAACCCGAAATACAAAATAACGATCCTACACCTCAGGAACCATTGATAGACACGCCTGTACCTAGAAGATCCGAGAGGACTTCTAGACCTCCTATTCGATATGGTCTTCTTCTTGAAGGGGATCAAGATGAACCCGATGTTGGATGTGATCCAAGAAACTTCAAGGAAGCAATTTCTGATGCGGATTCAAATTTATGGCTTGAAGCTATGTAGTCGGAAATAGATTCGATGCATACAAACCAAGTTTGGTCTTTAGTAGATCCTCCCGATGGAATTGTTCCAATAGGGTGTAAATGGATCTACAAGAGAAAGCTTGGGCCTGATGGTAAGGTATTGACCTACAAGGCGCGATTGGTGGCGAAAGGTTATACTCAAAGACAAGGAGTTGACTATGATGAAACCTTTTCACCAGTTGCAATGTTCAAGTCCATAAGAATCCTTATTGCCATAGCTGCTTGGTATGACTATGAGATATGGAAAATGGATGTGAAGACTGCTTTTCTTAATGGAGACATTAAGGAAGAAATCTATATGACGCAGCCTGAGGGGTACACATCCATGGGAAGCGAGCATAAGGTATGCAAGCTTCAGAGATCAATCTATGGTCTAAAACAAGCATCAAGAAGTTGGAACCAGAAATTTGATGAAACAATAAAGGATTTTGGTTTCATCAAGAACCCGGAGGAACCATGCGTGTACAAGAAAGTAGTTAAGGATGCTGTGACATTCTTAGTACTTTATGTTGATGACATCCTACTCATTGGGAATGACGTAGGGATGTTGCAGTCAACAAAGATATGGTTATCAGGTAGATTCTCGATGAAGGATTTGGGTGAGGCATCCTATATTCTAGGGATACAGATCTATAGAGATAGATCTAAGAGAATGATAGGACTCACTCAATCAACCTACATCGACACCATATTGAAACGGTTTTCAATGGATGGGTCCAAGAGAGGACATCTACCCATGTGTCATGGAGTTTCTCTATCCAAGTCTATGTGTCCCAAGACGGATGAAGAGATAGAGAAAATGACACATGTACCATATGCGTCAGCCATAGGTATTATCATGTATGGGATGATATCTACCAGACCGGATGCAGCATTTGCTCTGAGTGTCACGAGCAGATATCAAGCTAATCCCGGTCAAATGCATTGGAAAGCCGTGAAGGACATTCTTAAGTACTTACGAAGGACTAAGAATATGTTCATGGTATATGGAGGAAGAGAACTAAAATTGGAAGGCTATACCGACTCTAGCTTCCAAAGTGACGTGGATGACTCGAAGTCAACCTTTGGATTTGTGTTCATGCTCAATGGTGGTGCTGTCTCTTGGAAGAGTTCCAAGCAGGACACCACAGCGGATTCCACCACTGAGGCAGAATACATTGCAGCATCAGCTGCTGCTAAAGAGGCCGTTTGGATGAGGAATTTCGTCCAAGAGTTGGGCGTCATTCCTGAAGTTGTTGGTCCAGTCCCGGTATACTGTGACAACACGGGTGCCGTTGCTCAGGCAAAGGAACCAAGGTCTCATCAAAGATCCAAACACGTACTGAGGAAATACCACATCATCCGGGAGATTGTGGAAAGAGGAGACATCACTGTCGAAAGAGTGGCCTCTGCAGACAATATCGCTGATCCACTTACTAAGCCCTTTCCAGGACCATTATTTGACAAACATCGCGAAGCAATGAGTCTACGTAGTATGACTAGTTGGCTTTAAGGCAAGTGGGAGATTGAAAGAGTAGGTGCCCGGTGAGCCAACTTGTGGCTAAGGGCTTTGATGACTCTTTGTATAAACAATCTTTTGTTTAATATAATTTACACTTTTATTAATGGCAATGACTTTATCTTTATTCATATTGTTATATTGTGATATACTATTATTGTTTTGATAAAGACCTTGAATATACTATAGTGTATGTAAGATGTGGTAGAACATGGAGATGTCTATCATGAAACACATCTTATAGTCACTGTGTATTCTAAACTGTTCCTAGTCGATTGAGCCGTCCGATAATAAGGATAAGGATCGCTCGAGTTTGAGACTAGCATTTGCGATGCAGAGTACCACGTTTCATTGGTAAGGAACATAGAGATGTTCGAAGCATGCAAATGGATATTCATAAGATGAATGATCGAACTACCCTATCCGAACTTTCCAAGTGGTTATCACTTATCGAGTGGATAAAGTCCGCGGTTTTGGTTGTACACCATTAGTCCTTACTACTTGAAACATCATTGAGACTCTATATGCTAGTACTGTGCTTTGACTCGTTTACCGACTCTATTGGGGTCATCAGGTGTCGGGATTGGGTACAGTTACAACACATATAGGAGTCGATGCTTTGTTGTCAAGGATTCACCACATACTTGCGAGTGTGGATATCCTATGCGATCTGAGGAGATATTAGTGTGACAAATCTCTGGCCAGAGTACATGATGTGTTTTAAGAAATGGTTTCTTAGTAACACATGCGATGTCACTATTTGATCTTCAAGATGTATTGCATAGTTATCGAATCTCGAACGACTCTCGATTTACCAATGGTTGTTGATTCGATCGGGATATATGGATGAAGGGACCATACTGTACGCTAACCAAAATCTATTGGTTCTTGCAGGCACTATCAGTGATACCTAGGGAATCATGGGGCGATGTTGCTAGGCGCTCTTACCATGATTCGATGGGCAACTCGGAAATTGTTGTTCCGAGTCACAAGGAGTTGTGAGCCCACGGCTAGCTGTATCCCTGAACCATTGAGGGTCACAAAGAGTAATGGATTTTTAATCCCCGTTGAGATAGTTAAATTTAAAGAGTTAAATTTAATGAACGAAGAAGTTGGACTTCTTATTTAAGAGTAGAGGAGTAAGATTTCCTAAAATGACATAGGGATGGGCATTTTTGGAAACCACTGAATTCGGATTCAGAAAAATTTATCTTGACTTTAAAAGGTGCAGAAATGGTTTCTGTACACATTGGTGAAATCGGTTTATCAATCGGAGTCATGATGAATTTTATATTAATTTCTGAACATGCGGGCTTTGCTTGTCGGGCTTGAACTTATGACTAATGGGCCCTAAGCTGTTAGCGGCCTGCATTATAAATAAGTTATTGCAGTACATAAATTACACACAACAGGTCACAAAATAATTTTTGAAAAACCCTAATTTTATTAAGTGTGGCCGCCGCCCCCCTCCCCTCTGCTCGGAAAATCCAGTCTGTGAATTTTGAATTACAGTCTGGTTTAACGGATCAAATTCGTTAATTCTCTTCGTAGAAACTTCTGATAGATTTTCTAGTGCAATCTATCAGAGGGATTAATTATCCGTTCGTGGACCTGATTGAAGAACAGTTCGTCCATCAGTTCCAGTGATATACAACAAGAGCAGAGCAATCTGTTGGTGTCCATAATCTCGATTCGAGATTGGAGGTAAAAATTTATAATTTTTATTTAATTTTTACACACACAATTTAATCGTTAAGTTTTGATATCCATTATGGAATCGTTCCATATATAATTTTTAAACTTCCGCTACACCGGGTATCAATTCTAATTGATCTGATCGCCACGTTCTCCAACATTATATTCTAAGGGTTTTTCGAAATCCTTGTCCCTCCCAGAGAAAATTCAGACTTGTGATTTTTGTGAAAAATTACAATTCTGAATTAACAGATTATATCTGTTTATTCTCTACGTAAACTTTTGATTGATTTCTAGTGCAGTCAATCAGAGGGTTCAGTTTTTTGTTTGTGGACCTGATTCCGGAGATTGATCGTGACGCAATCGGTTCCCGGGATATACAAGAAGAGCAGATCTAAATCTGTTGGTGTCAATAATCTCGCTTCGAGATTGGAGGTAAAATATTTAATTGATTATTATTTATTTTACTTGTGTGATTTAATCGTTAAACGTTTTGATACCCATGATATGAAATTGTTTCATATCAAGAAAAATAAAATTTTTAAACTTCCGCTGCACCGGGTATCAATTCAATTGATCTGAACACGGTTTTCCAACATGTCAGTGGTCACAGCCAACACTGACAACAAAGAAAAAGAAAAAGAAAAAGAAAATAAGAAAGAACCGGTGGACACAGTCAACACCGAGAAAAATGAAAAAGAAGAAAGGACGTATAAAAACGCCCTTGAAACAAGAGAAAGAAAGATGGTCAATTTACGACCACAAAAACAAATTTTTGAAAAAATAATTTTTTCAGAAAAATACAGGACTGAATTCTTCGAAACATTAAATTATTTGATAATAGCCAAACCATCTACAGGATCTTGGCTACAAACTTGTGACACACAAAGCATATCAAGAGCAAGAACACTGCAAGGTGCTCCAGCGCATGAGGTCGCAAGATTCTTTTCAAATGGATTATTAAGCGGATTAGAAGTCAGTCTCAATAATCAAGAGATAGAATTATTTCCATATCAACTGAGAAATAGTATTATCCAGTTCAAGAAAGCAGTCTTCAAGGACGATCCAGTATTAACATTGAGTATTCATTCAACCCTTCCAGATTGGAATAACGACAAATTCTACCAACCAATGGTATACATTCAATGTCGAAGAAATAAAGACAAATTCTTATTTGAAGGATCAAATGAAGAAAAACTAGTAATGGATCTCTCGACAATTCCGGAGATAAGAATAAAAACATTAATCGACATGATCTCAAAAATTGGAAAAATTGATGGAAATTCAAAGGTTAAAATAAATTTTGCATCTAGTAAAATTTTATTAACCACTGGACACAAGGAGACAATCCAAAAGAAAGATCAAGCCATGTTAGCTCAAATCGAAGCTCCGATCTATGAAGCAAGAGTTGACATGACCAGAGAAACGCAACAGATGTTATGCAAGAAATTAAGTACAATAATATCTACTCACAAATGTGAACATTGTCAAAAGACAGAAGAAAAGACAGAAGAGATAGCTGTCAAAGAAGAGAAAACAATAAAGAAGTGGTCTGAAGCCACTAGTGATACAGACAGTGAATCAATGTAAGAAGATTATAAATCGTGGACCACACCACGTGTAAAGGCATCAATTCAGACGAAAAATGAACTGTCTTCAATAATGTTGTATTTTTAATTATGTAGTGTCGGAATGGTCCCTCCATGAATTATGAATTATTATCTTCAAAGCGTTTCTCCACGCCTATATAAGGAGGAGTCTGTATTGTGAATGAATAAGCGAAGTTTGAGTCTCTCTCTCTCTTCTTAAGTTTCTTTCAATCTGGTTCATACAAGACGTATGAAAACTATCAGAAACAAAAAAACATAAAAACCAGAACAAAATTAAGCTTTATGGCAAATAACTAAACAAGGCGGGCGTAAGGAGGATAAGGTTGGAAGCCAACCATTGAAGATTCATGGTAAGAGTAAACCTGGAGATCCACGCAGCAAGTACCATCTGATCAAGGTGATCGTCAAGGAAAATCAAGGATTTGGCCTCTGCTCAAACCAAGATTCAATTAAGGTAACCTTTCTGAACCTCCTGCTGCCCTTAATTCAAAATTATTCAAAACTTTATCATGCCTGAAATGACTCTGAAACAAGAAGTACTCATGTTAAATAAAAAGTTTCGAGATTTGAGAAATAAAATTAAAAATTTAGAAAACACAGATCCAGTTTACATTCAGATCTATAATGAAATGAATACAATAAATCACCGATTGTTCATTGTAAAAAATTATATAATTGTTCGATTTGGTGAACATAGTATAAAGGAAATATATAATGAAATCGATGATGAAAATAATAATTAAAGAAGCATTCAAAGCATATTAATCATGTCATTGTCTTTTATAAGAAATGGAAAATTAGTAATTAAAAACTGGTTTGAAATAGAGGATGATCATGAATATGATATATTTCATGAATTACATATAAATAATTTTGATTTAACCATTTTTGAATCAATTTATCAATTGAAATTTATAATAATAACTAATGAATGGAATCAAATTGGAATCAAATCATTTATCTGTTACAAATGAATCAGAATGAATCAGAATTCCGCAACCTGGTATCAGAGCCATAATTAATGTCTGGATTAACTTTAGACTTTGAAATTAATAATTTATTTGATAAAATAATCGTACTAAGAGATTTACATCAAATAAATCAATTATGAAACAGATTAAAAGATCTTCAAACCTTTTATTTCAGAAACCATAAACAAGAACATTTTTCAAGCAACTGGAAAATGATAATTCAAATTTCTGAAAAATGAAGAAATTGAAGACATAACAATCTGTTATGAATAAGAATAGGTTTTGTTATCGAAACCCGATCAACAAAAACAAAATAGTAAAAATAATAATTTTTACTAAATGGAAAATATATGAAAATACAAAAATAAATATTTTTAATTTATATTCTCAAAATATAAATTTTGATATAGAAAATTGTGAAAATAATTTGAAACATCTCAAAATTTGTCAATCATCAATTGACAGTTTTGAAGATTTTCAGAATCTATTAGAACAAATAGATTCATCAAAAAGACTTTTAATGGCTTTAAGAAAATTAAGAAGCTTTATCATCTGTTAAAATGACAGATTTAACAACTTCAAATCAAAACATTCAGATTGATGAATCCGAAGAAAATCAAGAGTATAGTTTGAATATTATATTCAATCAAAGTAAGTTTGCTGAAATACAGAAAACAGGATTTTCGAATTCAAAAGCTAATCTAATAGATCAACCAGGAATATTATGTAAGATTTCAAATCTTATTAATCCCAGAAAGAATTTAATTTATTATTCGATTCTTACAAAAGAACGATCATGTAAAATAAATAATGAACTAAGGTCTAATACTCTGAAGTTATTAACAACTCAAGATATTGATACCATCATGGCAAAAGCCAGTGAAAAAGAACGATCTAAACTGAAATATGTTCACATCGGAGGAATTGAAATAATTGTATCAGCTCATTAACGAGAAGAAATAGATACACCAATTGAAATCACAGTTCGTGATAAGAGGATACGTAATTTTGAGGATTCTATCCTTGGAAAAATTGAAGTAAACTTATGTTACAAAAAGATGAAATTTTGTATTTATCCACAATACAATATATCTCTTTTTGACAAAAACATAAATGATGTGCTAACATTAGATTATTACTTTCATAGAAATAATATTATGTTAACAGGAAACCATTCAATCAATATAAATTATGTTGTCGGTTTAGCAATGAGTAATAATTCTCAAACAGGAATAATTTCAACAAAACCAACCATTTATGTTGAAATAATGTTTGAAAATATTACAAGAATTGAACACCCTCGAAAAGCATTTATTGAAGAAATAAATTCCCATAAAAAAATGGAGTTCGAATGACCTCCAAATCACAAAACATTCTTTAGAAAGAAGATCATTATCCTTTGCTAGAAATGATGAAGATATTCTTGAGAAGATTGGAACCATGGATCGAAATATTCTTAAAATTAAAAAAAACTATTGTTAATGAATCAACCTCGTCGTAATGACGTCCTTAATAAAATTAGAAAAAGATCTAGGAGATTTAGAAAATAAAATTAATAAGATCAATCTAACAATACAAGAATTAGAGAGAAATTTTAAAGAATATGTTGATCTAGCTACGACTAGAATACTAATAGAACAAGAAAGACATAGTAATGAAATAGTAAGCTATCTTAAGGAAGTTCTTCCAATAGATAAAGGAAAAAGAAAACTGGAAGAAGAACCGCCTTTCAAAATTGAATCATGGTATAAAAATCCCCTTATTTATGGAAAAACTAAGAATGGAGATGTTTAGTGAAACAGATCAATCTGATTATGAACAAATAGGAATAAATACAGAAGAATTGTATCATTCTCATCAAGAAACAGAACAATATAGAGATATGGATATCTCAGAACCAGAATCAGAAGATGATTCTAGAGCACGATTAACTCTACGAATGAATGTAGGTAGTGGTAGTGGTAGTGGTACGAAAAATAAACATTTTGAGTATAACAGAGACCAATATTCTGGAACATATAAAGATATTAGATATATTATCAGGGAATCAAAAACATCAGGATTTGAAAAACAAAACATTCTAGATTTAGGATGTTCTACTACAAAAGAAAGAAAATCAAGGATAGATCATTGGGCAAATGAACTATCAGTACAAATTCAATTAACACTATTATTAGATAAAAGTGAAAACATACAAATATTAACTCACGGAATGATAAAAATGACTTTGGTAGGATCAGTAAGAACTTGGGCTGAAAACCTAGTAATTGCTAATATACCACACGGAATGACAGGACATCAATATTTTGAACTATTCGTTGATGCCTTGTATCAAGAATTTTTAGGAGTTTCTAATAATGATGCTAATTTAGTAGCAAAAAAAACATAGAACAAAATAAAGCTATATTTATCCTGGATAATATAAAATTATGCAATTTATGTTATCTAGAAGAGTTTATCTGTGATTATGAAACGAATTATTATCAGTTAATAGACGCTGATAAAAAGGAACATTATAAATTAATTATTTTTAATAAAATACCTAATATACCAATAAACAGTAAAGATGAATTTTTAACTAGCTCTTACGCAAAAACTTTGGGAGGAGCTATTAAATTCATCAAGATATAATAAGAAAGAGATGTCACGAAGTGACGCTAAATAAAAGAATATCTAAATCATACAAACAAAACAATAAACTTTGTTGTGACAAAATGGAATTCACAGTAAAAGAATATGGTTGTAAAACAAGCATGCCACACAAACATCTAAAACGACATGAACAAAATAAATCTAATAAACCTTATAAATCATTTAATAGGAAATTTATTCCTTATAAAAAAAAAAAGAAATTTAAAAAGAATTTCTTCAGAAAACCTTATAGACGAAAATTTTATAAAAAAGTTTGATAACAAAAAACCACCTTGACCGAAGGGTAAAGGAAAGAATTGCACATGTTAGTTGTGCAATAAAGAAGGACATTATGCAAATGAATGTCCAAAACGAAATGAAAAGCAGAATAAAGTTAAACTGCTTGAAGAATTATATACTATTGGATTTTATCCAGTAAAAACAATTGAATTTTCATCTGATGATGAAAATATTTATTACCTTGATGAATCAAGTATTCCACATTTGATCAAAATAATTAAAATTAAGACAAGGGCATTTTTGGAACAATTTACGCAATAGGGAGTTGAAACAAAGTTGTAGTCAACTAGGGAGTAAACACAAAATTAAGTTTTGTTTGGGGAGTGATTTATAAGTTGCCCCCAATATAACCAAAATATATTCAAATTTTATTAATTTATAATGATGTTATTTAATCAATAAATCAATAATTTATTATTTTAAAGAGTTCATTTTTTATTTAACTAATATATAGTAATTAAATTGATCTAACATTAATATTTTTGTTATATATTTTTTTAAAAAAATGTTTCTATATTATCAAGTGAAAATGAAAGTTTTCACAAGTACAAAACTTAGAAAAAATTACAGCTAACACAATTGAAAATCACATTGATGGTGAAGTTGATGATATACTATATTCGTAACTAATTACGCGTAAAAAAACATTTATCGAAAAAAAAAATTTCACAATATTTCATTATAATTCAAAAATGTAACGTCAGAACTTTTGGATACCATCAAAAGAGTTAGATATGAATAGATTTGAATTTCAAAAAAAAAAAAAACAATAGAATCATATTTTGCTAACTTATCCTAATTATATTTTGTAATTTTAAACAATTATTAATTTATAATATTGATAAAACTTTATGTTTGTTTAGTATCCCGAAAATTTATTATCATGTTTTAATAACTTGACATGATCCTAACATTTTTTTAATGTATATTTTGTTTTCTCTCGTACTATATATTAACTTTCATTTCTAAAAATATATATATATTAACTTTCATTTTTTTTTTTTGACAAAGACATCACTTGTAATTTATTAAAATAGAGAAATATCTTTAATTACAAGATTAATCAGCCAAAAAAAAAAAATTTCACGCTCCCAAACAAAAGGAGAGGTGGAAGAAATAGAAAAATCGGCAATCGAATGAGCAACATTATTCGCAGATCGCCTAACATGAGTCAGAGTGGGACTCCCCGGAGATGCCAGTAATCTTCTGATGTCAGTAGCGAGAGCACCGGCATAACTGAAATTCTCTTCTTCAGTCATGACTGCTTGCACAGCAAGAAGTGAGTCCGAGGTAATATGTTGAAGCTTAATGCTATGAGCCTCAGATATCTTAAGACCAGCACATAATTCAGCAAACATCACCGAGAGAGGTTTTTCAATCTTTCTACCAAAGGCTAAAATAGGTTGACCATCAAGATTCCTAATTATTCCTCCAATGGCATAACTGTTAAGGTTGTCCCTGAATGCCGCATCAACATCAAGACGGAGGGTGCCATGGGTTGGAGCTAGCCAAGAGGTCGGCGAATATATGAGCAACCGGCTAGGGGCAGGATGTAATGTGCATCGAGCAGATTGGAAGTCCCTCAAAAAAGACTCACACCATTCAACACAAAAACTTTTTGATCGGCCATCTTTATTATGAATGAGTCGAAATCTCTCACTCCAAACTGCCCAAGTGCTACAAACTGGTCAGGGCCGACGGAGTATATGACGGATGAGAATAGCTATCTGTTGCCTTTAGCCGAAATGATTGAAGTGAGAGAAGGAGCATTTAAAGGGCATCTATGGGGTGAGCCTAGTAGTGATAAGTTGCAGGTTGTGATGAGGCATGTTGTGAGCAATCCTAGTGTAGCTAAAGTTAGAGGGAGGCAAGCAAGGGTGGACATGATGAGAAGCTTCTCCCCTCAAATTGTTGCAAACATACTTGTTCCACATTTACAACATATTTTTTATAATCAAGGTTGACAAAATTAGGAGCCCTTTATTTATATCACATCATATATTCATTGCATTTGTCTCTTATAATGGTTTTAATTAAAATATATTATTTATGAGCAAAAACTTTTGATATTTATATGAATTATCACATCATGTAAGTTAATATGTTAGCAATTTGAATCTTGAAATATAATTGTGTTTTCACATTAATTATAACAAAATTACATGGATGGAAGTATTCAAGATGAAGAAAATGATTCTAATTATATGAAATTAATAATGGATTAAGAATGAAAAATGAAATTATGTTATTATGGATTTGGGCCAACTCAAGATAAATACCTAATGAAAAATTGGATTTAATGTTCAGTCCCTACCCAATAATATTGTATTATGCACTACCTAATACATCAAAATCTTTTTTCTCACTCCCTAGTTCATATTTTATTTAATATTTCCCTTAAACTTATTATTTTATTCTATTTTTTAATTTGGTTCAAGCCCATCTTTTCTTCTCACTCTCCTTCTCCACCGATCTCTGCCGATTTTTTCATCTTTCTCTCCTCCCTCGATTTCTCTCTACCCATTTCCATCTATTATCTTCTTCCTCAATTGTTCTCGACAGATTTCCATATATTCTCCTCAATGTAGAGAACCTACGCAAAATCCATGTGCCGTAGGAACCTTGTGGCCTGCGACACCTACTGAAAAAGATTTGGAAGGGGAGACGAAGAGGGACAATGACCTGAAGCAAAGAAAACAAGGGAATGGGTTTTTTATGATCTGTTTGTTCTGTTTGTCTCACTTTTCATGCAATTTATGGTAGATTTTTTTGATCTTGCTTTTATTTGTACATTTTGCATTCTTGTGTTCATTATTGTTTTGAATTTGGTTATGTCGATTTTGAACTATGGTAAATGGTTGGTTGTCATTGTATATTTTTTAGTAAATTTGGGAAAATCCCCAAAGTAAGCTTTTTTTTTAAACTAGACAGTGGTTGAGTTTACTTAAAAAAATAAACAGTATTGTCGAGGTGCAGAGAGAGTCATCCCAAAAGCTTTATTTTGCGTTTATATGTTATGGATTGGTTGTTTTTCATGATATATTTTAGTTATGAGGATTTGTTTATAAGGAAAAGTTGAAAAATTGAGCCAATAATAGCAATGTTTTCTATGAGTAATTACAAGAATCTGCCCAGAAGTCCTAATACTTATCTTCATTAATATTGTAACAATAACACTTTTTTTCTGTGTGAAGATATTGGAGTCTATATTGAAGGTGGTATGATGTTGCTAGGAAGTTTTTCATACAATAAGCATTTGTTTATCTTCACAATAGAGGAGGATGTGAGCCTGATGCAGATGTATTTGCATCTTGGCAAAAAATGTGATCAAATCAATCCTTCTTCAACCATCTTACAATATCTTGCACCTCACTGAAAGTTATATGTGACATTGAATGAAGATCAGGATGTCAGTAATATGATCCGCTTGTTTGTATACATGAAAGTAAATATCATTGACATGATAGCAATCCGAAAAGAAGAAATTATTCCAATTAACAAGAATACTCTCGGGTAATTCATATCTTTTTTTTGTTTGTAGTTGTGCTACACCTGAACATTAAAAATGCATAATCCAATTTACCGTTTAATTTATTCATACAATTAGTAAGTACATTTTATTTAAGATATGGATGTTGGTATTTCAATTGATTTATTGAATTATTTATTGTTGATTTTTTTAAGAAATGAGTTTGATGTGGATGTTGGTTCTTCGAGTGCTTCTCAATATGAAATGGTTCTACAGAGTAACTCCGTTGATGCTTGGAGTCATTTGATTCATGGAGATGGGAAAATTTTCAAAAATGCTGATGAGTTTCGAAAGGTTCTTAAAAACTATGCTATTGCTACCATGAAATCGTTTGTGTATAAGAAAAATGACAGACAAAAGGTTTTCGTTGTTTGTAATGTCAGTGGTTGTGCATAGAAAATATATGCATCCAAATATAAGGCAGATGGAACATTTGGAATTAGAAAATGTTGTCTTCAGCACGTATGTGAAGAGGCAAATCTTCGGAGCAAAGACCATCCAAAGGCTGATTCTGTTTGGGTGGCAAATATTGTCAAAGATAAATTGAGAGGGAAGCCATCATATCGACCGTCTGCAATTGTAAGAGATATTCATATGGCGTTGAATTGAAGTATCATACTGCATGGATGAGCAAGGAAATAGCAATGCATCAACTTTATGGGACATAGAAAGGATGTTTTGATAAATTGAGGTGATATTGTGATGCTTTGAAACAAACAAATCCCGGTAGTTGGGCTGATTGCGAGGTTGATGAAATGAACAAGTTTCGACGACTTTTTATCTCTTTACATGCATGTATTGTTGTATTTTTAAAGGATGCAGACCATTTATTTTTTTAGATGGAACACATATTAAAAATAAATTCAAAGGATGCATAATAAGTGTCGTGACAAAAGATGCTAATGATGACCTATTCACTTTAGCATTTGCGGTAGTGGAGGCTGAGAATGATGCTAACTGGGAATGGTTCTGTTTGAAGTTGAGGGGTGTCTTGACAATGCAAAATTATGTAGTTTTCTCACAGTTCACATTCTTTTCTGATAGACACAGTGGTCTTGTTAAGGCAATCCCCAATATATTTACTGGTAGTCACCATGCATATTGTTTGCGACACTTGGTGGATAATTTTCACACGCAGGTAAGTACTATTACAGTTCATTTGCTTTTAAATAATATATTTTGTATATGAGATTTTTAATATTGTGTTATTTAAATTTTAGGTTTTGAAGAAGTATCCATTGCACAACAAAAAACATTGGGAATCTATATTCCAAAAAGCAGCATACGCGGCAACGGAGAGTGAGTTTATTGTTCATATTCCTAGTATAATCAAGTCAATGCCTCTTTCAGAAGAATTTATTAAAAATTCAGATCCCAAAAATTGGGCAAATTGCTTATTTTCTGGAAAAAATGGGGCATAATCAACAACAATCAAGCAGAATGTTGGAATGGTTGGGTTAAACCCGCAAGGCATTTGCCAATTGCATCCATGATTGATACCATACAGTTACAAATTATGAACATGATGAATAATCGACGAGAGTCATCTCTACTAATGGTTGGAAACCTATGTCCTAAGCCAGAAAATAGTTTGTTACGAAACTACACTAAATCTCGAAATTTGAAGGTTGATAGGTCTAGTTCATGGCTTTTTGAGGTTCTTGATGGTGATAAAAGTTGTGCAGTGGATTTGGGAAACTCGAGTTGCTCATGTAGAATCTGGAAAATTAATGGGATCCCTTGTAATCATGCTTGTGCTGCGATTGAATCTAAGGGTTTGTCAATATATGACTTTTGTGACTCTTGCTAGGGCTGGAAAATTTCAAAAAAATCCCGACCCTTCCCGATTCCCAACCCGTTCCCATCTCGAATTTTTTCCGTCCCGAACTATTCCCGACCCGATCAATTTTGGGATCGGGATAGGCAACTTTAGCCGACGGAATTTCCGACCCGACCCGACCCGAATATATAAATAATATTTTGTAATAATATTTTTTAAATAAAAAATAATTTTTTTTAATAATTTTCTATTTTAATATTAATGTTTTATAATTATCTACCATATAATTATTTTTTATAATTATATTTATTTTTTTAATATTAACATTGAGTTATAAATTTTTATTTTGTTTTTTTATTATTATGAATAATTATATGTTTTTATTGTATTAATCAAGTAGTTGTTTTAGTTTATTTATAATGTACTAAGAAGATGTTTTAGTTTTTTAATGGTTATATACAAAAAAAAATTAATTTATTTGTAATTTACTAAGAAATTGTTTGAGTTTTTTCATAATTTTTTTTTAAAAATTTATTTTCATAGAAATCTTTTTTAAACAAATATTGTTCGGGATTACCCTCTCTCGACCCGACGGGATCCCGAATGTTCGGGATCCCAAACATTTGGATCCCAACACTTCTCGGGTGCGGGATCGAGAGAAAAAAATATCTCATTTCCTATCGGGACGGGAATCGGGTAAGGGGGTTACGGGACGTGTCCCGACCCGATCCCACCCCTATGTTTAAGTATTTCATTATAAACTTATTGGTTATTTCTAGAGATTGACGGATCTTGATTTGATTTTTATTTTTGAATATTATTTTGCCTACTATTATTAGTTCTTAACAATTTATTTGTATATTCTTGTTTTGATTGTCTTTCAATTTACTGTCCATAGATTAAATCTTATATTTATTTGAAATCTGGCATTCGGGAGAGGAGGTTTTGAATAGGATCAAAGGAAAACACAACCTAGGAGTTTTGTAGAGTTCGGAAGGCCTACAAGTTCCTTTGAGATCATTGAAAGAGAACCATAAAACTTGATTAAATTATTTTGTTGTTTGATTTCTCATAGAGATATCTGAATTGACATTAGAATACTTATAAAATTTACTCGGCACTCAAGAGAGGCAGTAAATAACAATTAAGGGTTCTTTGACCTATAAATTAGAATATATGATATAATCAATTTATATGATTTGCATGAATGAAAATTGAGTGATATCTTGTATCTATAACCCGTCTCAGATCGTGTAACCAAGGCCTTCCTTGAATTTCCGGTCTGTTTAATTTATTTTAGTTTAATAAATTCTAAACTTTTATTCTCTAAACAAAGTTGAGATTATTTTAGTTACATTATTTAGTGTGAATATAAATTTTCAATCCTTGTGAGAACGATAATCTACTAATCATATATTAAAACTTGACATCGTGCACTTGCGATCAAGAAAATATGCAACATCAATTCACTGGAATCACTAAGGAAGCATTCAACCTCTCAGCAAGCCACATCCCATTAAGTATTAGCCAAGATGATTGAGATAGTTGAAACAAAAGTTGGCAAGTATCAAGCCACGTCTCATGACACATTCGCCAAGATGATCGAAAGTGTTGAAACAAAGGTTGATTAGTATCAAGATACTTGTAGTGACCCTTACCCGGATCACCTACTAAACAGAACTTAGGTATGCAATTAACTTAATAAAACAGATATCAGAATAAACTTGCGGAAACCATAAACAAATACAATTCCAAGGAAAGAAATCTGTAATTTATCCAAATATTATACAACCAAATCGAATAGCTGTATCAACCCAAAACAACAGAAATAAAACCTAGACGAAGCTCCAGCTGGCCAACCACTGGCTAGCCCCTCTTGGATCCACCCGCCTCGTCCAATCGCAAACCTTCCCATGGAATAGGGTGTCCAAAACACAGAGTACGAGGCGTGAGCATAAAACGCTCAGCACGAGAGTATGAGTATACATGCATGCAAAGTGAACTCCCTATAAACTCGAGGTCAAGGATCAGATAACAGAGACAGACCGGGCCCTGGTATGTAGCACGCTGTGCCGTCGCTTCAGGAGGTGGCTCCCATACCATAATACCAGTGGATATGCCGGACCCAAATCGATGGAAGTCCAACCACTAACAGGATAGAGAAAAACCTTACTAACAGACATCTCGAAGGAGATAGCTCAGTATGCAAATGAATGCAGCATAAATCAATGACATATAAATCATGCAGTCACATAATACATGCATACTCAGTCAAGATATCTCAAACATTACTTCCGTACCTCAAATCAGTGCAAGCTCTACCAACTCTAGGTCCACGCCTATAGTCTGCTCTACACTGCCAAATGATACTACTATCATTATAGTGCTCTAAAAGCCTTAACTAAGCTATTGCATACTCCTAAATATTTATAGGAAGCAAAAGCTATACCTTCGTCCGTCGTTAGCCCTTTGATGTCGATGCCTCCAGAACTTGGGCACAACTCCGCTACGACTATCGAACGCCTCGACGACTCTCGGGTCAAGCCTAGGAAGGCTAGAACAACTCGAATACGACTAGAGTAAAGAGGAAATCCGGAATTGGCAATTGAAAATGAATTCTCGGCCTTCTATTTACAGACAACGATCGGAGCCTCCGATCCTCGATCGGAACGTCCGAACCTCGATCGGAACGTCCGATCCTGCCATCGGAGCTTCCGAAGATCCTGATCTGCCACGTGTCAAAATATCACTTGTTGACTTCAGATAGGGGTGATCGGAGCTTCCGATCCAACCACACTTCATGCCTGACGTAATACCATCGGAGCTTCCGATCCTGCATCGGAGCCTCCGAACTCACCTTCAGAGCTTCCGAACTCTTCCCAAGTAATTATGATTAATTCCTTAATTACTGATTTCGGGTACGGGCTACTACATTCTCCCCCACTTAAGATGTTTCGTCCTCGAAAACAGATCTTAAGTACTGAATGTAAAACAGAAATCGGAAACATTCTTTATTCAAATCAAACGTTTACAGAGTTTGCAACTGAATACAACTGAAAGAATGAAATCAAAACAACTCAGGATGGTCTTCACGCATCCTTTCTTCAAGCTCCCAAGTAGCTTCCTCAGTGCCTCGGCGCTGCCACTGAACTAAAACCAAAGGAATGACTTTGTTCCGCAAAACTTTATCCTTATAATCCAGGATACGAATAGGTTTCTCAACATAGGTCAAATCCTTGTTCACCTGAACCTCAGACCGCTGCAGAATATGAGATTCATCCGCCACATATCATCGCAACAGAGATACGTGGAACACGTCATGAATACCGGAAAGATGCGGTGGCAAAGCTAGCCGATAAGCCAAATCGCCAATGCTCTCCAAGATCTCGAACGGACCGATAAACCTGGGAGACAACTTGCCCTTAAGGCCAAATCTGAGAATCTTACGGAAAGGTGACACTCTCAGAAACACTTTCTTCCCGACATCGAACTGCAAAGGCCTACGCTTGGTATTAGCATAGCTGGCCTGACGATCCTGTGAAGTCTTAATCCGTTTCTTGATCTGATCAACAATGTCTATCGCTTACTGGATAAACTCTGGTCCCTCAGCCTGTCTCTCCCCCACTTCTTCCCAGAAGAGTGGAGTATGACAACGTCGCCCGTACAATGCCTCAAAAGGTGCCATTCCAATACTAGTATGATAGCTGTTGTTGTACGTGAACTCGATTAATGGCAAATGATCCTGCCAGGCTGAACCAAAATCCATGACGCACGCTCTAAGCATATCCTCCAAAGTACGGATAGTGCGCTCTGACTGACCATCAGTTTCCGGATGATAGTCAGTACTCAAACTGAGAGTAGTACCCATCGCACGCTGAACACTCCCCCAAAATCTAGAAGTAAACCTGGGGTCCTGATCGCTGACAATGCTCACAGGCACTCCATGAAGTCGAACGATCTCCTGAATGTACAATCGAGCCATACGATCCACATTGTACTCCCGGCTATAGGCAATGAAATGCGCTGACTTGGTGAGTCGGTCCACCACAACCTAGATAGCATCATAGTTCTTCGGCGATACCGGCAAATGGGTCACAAAGTCCATTGTGATAAACTCCCATTTCCATTCAGGAATAGGCAGACTGTGAAGCAATCCTCCAGGTCGTCGGTGCTCTGCTTTGACCTGTTGACACACCAAACATCTCGAAACAAACTGATAAACACTGCGTTTCATACCCTTCCACCAGAAACGAGTACGTAGATCCTTGTACATCTTGTTGCTCCCGGGATGAATACTTAACTTAGTGCGATGCGCCTGAGACAAAATCTCCTCTCGCAACTCTTCATCCTGCGGAATCACAAGCCTACCAGACAAACACAGAAAGCCATCTGACTGATAATGAAATCCAGACGAGCTACCCTCGTTAGCTAGACGAGCTAAACGCTGGGTCTTCGATTCAGACATCTGAGCATCTCGAATCCGCGAATACAAAGCTGGCTCAGATAGTATCGCAAACATCTGGATACTCTGCATACCTTTCTTATGCTTGAAGGTATATCCTGAAGTACAACAGTCACTGATCGCACTAGACATCGAACAAGTCTGAAGTGCGGATAGTCGCACCTTGCGACTCAAGGCATCAGCGGTGATATTAGCAGCTCCCGGATGGTACTTAATCTCGCAATCATAGTCCTTAAGTAAGTCCATCCAACGTCTCTGCCTCATGTTCAACTCCGCCTGATTGAACAAATACTTGAGACTCTTATGGTCAGTAAAGATCTCAAATTTCTCGCCATACAGATAATGACATCAGATCTTCAAAGCGAACACAATGGCTGCTAACTCCAAATCATGGACTGGATAGTTGTCCTTATGAAGCTTCAGCTGTCTAGAAGCATATGCGATCACATGCCCATTCTGAGTCAGAACACAACCTAACCCCTGAAGAGAAGCATCAGTGTATACCACATACCCTCCAGATCCTGACAGTAATGCTAACACCGGCGCAGAAGTCAACCGCGTCGAAGCTCACAGAAATTCTCCTCACACTCGGAGGACCACTCGAAGTCCACACCCTTGCGGGTAAGCTGCGTCAAAGGTCGAGCTAACTGAGAGAAGTTCAGAATGAAGCGAAGATAATATCCTGCTAGACCCAGAAAACTACGGATCTCAGCAACCGTCGTCGGACGCGACCAATTAAGTACCGCTTTAATCTTGCTTGGATCAACAGAAATCCCCTCCCTGGATATGATATGGCCAAGAAAGACCACTCGATCCATCCAAAACTCACACTTGCTCAGCTTGGCGTACAAATGCTCATCTCGAAGAGTCTGCAGTACCAACCGCAAGTGAGAAACATGTTCTTTCATATTACGTGAATAAACCAAGATGTCGTCAATAAAGACCACGACAAACTTGTCCAAATACTCCCTGAAGACACGGTTCATCAGATCCATGAATATAGCCGGCGCATTAGTCAAACCAAATGGCATCACTAGAAATTCGTAATGCCCATAGCGAGTACGGAATGCAGTCTTGGCTACGTCCTGATCACGGACTCTCAACTGATGATACCCAGATCTCAAGTCAATCTTGAAGTAAACTGACGTGCCCTGCAGCTGATCAAACAAGTCATCAATGCGAGGCAACGGATACTTGTTCTTCACTGTAACACGATTCAGCTGCCTATAGTCATTGCATAGCCGCATCGACCCATCCTTCTTCTTTACAAAAAGAACAGGAGCTCCCCAAGGAGATACACTAGGATGAATGTACCCCTTGTCCAAAAGGTCCTGTAGCTAATTCTTCAACTCACGCATCTCTGACGGAGCCAGACGATACGGTGCTCGAGAAATAGGCAAAGTACCCGGCATAAACTCTATGCCAAACTCGACTTCCCTAACAGGAGAAAAACCCGGAATCTCATCAGGAAATACATCTGGAAATTCATCCACGACCGGAATACTCTCTATCCCAACTCTCTCAGTGGACAAATCAACTGCATAGATAAGGTAGTCTTTCCCGCCAGACTCTAGAGCTCGACAGGCTCTCAAAGCTGATACCAAAGGCATCGGGGGTCGCGCTCCCTCACCATAGAAAAACCAGCTCTCACTCCCCTCCGGATGAAAGCGTACTAATCTCTGATAGCAGTTCACTGAAACTCGATAGGTAGTCAACATATCTATTCCCAAAATACAATCAAAGTCGTCCATCGCCAGGACCATGAGATTCGCTAACAGAATGTTCCCTTCGAACTCTAAAGGGCAACCCATCACTAGACGCTTAGCCAAAGCAGATTGGCCCATCGGAGTAGAAACAGACATCACTACATCTAGTGCAATGCATGGTAACTTATGCCTCTTAACAAAACGTGCAGAAATAAAGGAATGAGATGCACCAGTGTCAATAAGTACAAGAGCAGGTATACCATAAAGCAGAAATGTACCTGCGATGACTTTTTCATTCTCCTCCACTGCCTGATCATGTCTCAGGGCAAACACCTGGCCAGAAGCTCGTGGCCTCAAATGAGAACTCCCAGCAGCCTGTCCCTGCGACCTTTGCTGTACGGTGGCCTGAGAACCAGATCCTGAACCAGAACCGCCTCCCCCAGATAGTGGACAATCCCTCCGGATATGACCAGTCTCTCCACAATGGAAACAAGCTCCAGAAGCTCTACGGCACTTGTCGGATGGATGGTTCTTCCCACAGTGATCACACTTGTCCTTCTTACCGAAACGGACAACACCAGCAGAGCCAGAGGAAGAAGAAGTAGATCCAGACTTCTTAAAAGATTGGGTACGGGGACCCAAAGAACTAGCAGGCCTCGACTGAGGGAAAGACCTGTTTTGCCGAATGCTGTCCTCCGCCTGGTGACAACGGCTCACCAAGCCCTCGTAGGACATGTCGTCGCCAACCGCCACAGGGTCATGAATCTCAGGGTTAAGGCCCTGAAGGAACAGATTATACTTCATCCCAGAGCTGTCAGCAATCTCGAGGCAATAGGATAGCAGATCAAAGAACTTCTGCTGATACTCATCAATAGACATGGCTCCCTGTCGCAGACTCAGAAGCTCGCCTGCCTTCGACTGACGGAGTGCAGGAGGAAAATACAACTTCTGAAAAGTTGTGCGGAACTCGGCCCAGGTGGCCACTCCTCTCGCCGCAACAAAAGGTGCAGAAGTAAACCTCCACCACCTGCGCGCACATCCATCCAGAAGATAACCCAGGGTCTCCATCTTCTGCTCCTCGGTGCATTGGAAAGTCTGAAAAGTCATCTCCATGCGGTCTAACCAGTTCTCCGCATCCTCCGGAGACTCACCTCCAACTAAGGGCTTAGGACCCATAGCTAAGAATCGACGCACATTAAAACACTCGTCGTCATGATGATGATGACGCCGTTCTCGACGACGCTCTTGGTCGGCATCGCCCCAACGACCGCCTCCACTTTCGTGGCTACTCTCATCATCGTAGTTTGCCATCTACAAAAATACCTCATGATGAGACTAAATCCCAAGAATACTTTTGCATGCTCTGATACCATAAATGTAGTGACCCTTACCCGGATCACCTACTAAACAGAACTTAGGCATGCAATTAACTTAATAAAATAGATATCAGAATAAACTTGCAGAAACCATAAACAAATACAATCCCAAGGAAAGGAATCTGTAATTTATCCGAATATTATACAACCAAATCGAATAGTTGTATCAACCCAAAACAACAGAAATAAAACCTAGACGAAGCTCCAGCTGGCCAACCACTGACTAGCCCCTCTTGGATCCACCCGCCTCATCCAATCGCAAATCTGCCCCATGGAATAGGGTGTCCAGAACACAGAGTACGAGACGTGAGCATAAAACGCTCAGCACGAGAGTATGAGTATACATGCATGCAAAGTGAACTCCCTATAAACTCGAGGTCAAGGATCAAATAACAGAGACAGACCGGGCCCTGGTATGTAGCACGTTGTGTCGTCGCTTCAGGAGGTGGCTCCTATACCATAATACCAGTGGATATTCCGGACCCAAATCGATGGAAGTCCAACCACTAACAGGATAGAGAAAAACCTTACTAACAGACATCTCGAAGGAGATAGCTCAGTATGCAAATGAATGCAGCATAAATCAATGACATATAAATCATGCAGTCACATAATACATGCATACTTAGTCAGGATATCTCGAACAGTACTTCCGTACCTCAAATCAGTGCAAGCTCTACCAACTTTAGGTCCACGCCTATAGTCTGCTCTACACTGCCAAATGATACTACTATCATTATAGTGCTCTAAAAGCCTTAACTAAGCTATTGCATACTCCTAAATATTTATAGGAAGCAAAAGCTATACCTTCGTCCGTCGTTAGCCCTTTGATGTCGATGCTTCCAGAACTTGGGCAAAACTCCGCTACGACTATCGAATGCCTCGACGACTCTCGGGTCAAGCCTAGGAAGGCTAGAACAACTCGAATACGACTAGAGTAGAGAGGAAATCCGGAATTGGCAATTGAAAATGAATTATCGGCCTTCTATTTATAGACAACAATCGGAGCCTCCGATCCTCGATCGGAACGTCCGAACCTCGATCGGAACATCCGATCCTGCCATCGGAGCTTCCGAAGATCCTGATCTGCCACGTGTCAAAATATCACTTGTTGACTTCGGATAGGGGTGATCGGAGCTTCCGATCGTGATCGGAGCTTTCGATCCAACCACATGTCATGCCTGACGTAATACCATCAGAGCTTCCAATCCTGCATCGGAGCCTCCGAACTCACCTTCGGAGCTTCCGAACTCTTTCCAAGTAATTATGATTAATTCCTTAATTACTGATTTTGGGTACGGGCTACTACATACTCTTTCTTCCAAATGGACTCCTTAACATATCAAATAGCTGCTCTTGCTAGCACCATCCAAAACCAGTCAGCAACCCTGCTGGTGTTGACAAAAAAGAGGGAGACCAGTCAAGAAAACCTTCCAACGGTGGCTCAAAAGCAGACCAACCAAGAGGCCATGAGGGCCAGAGCAGAAGCTAGATGACTTCTTTCTTATTTTATCTACACTTTGTACAAGTCATCAATTTTTTTCTCAAAATCTATCAGATCTTATCAGTCTTATATACTTCATAGTTTCAGAATTATTAATTTTATCAGTTATTTCATTTATCTCGCAAAAATCAGTTAAGTTTTGCCTAAGACAACTAAATGAATATGCATAAGTTTTGTCAACACCAGAAAGGGTGAAAATGTTGGTACACTTAGTTTTGGGGATAAGTTACTTAAAAGACAAAACTGGTACAAGGTAAAACTGAAAAAATACATTTAATTCAACTATCCATAAGAGTAACCGACTTCTACAAAACTGGACCAGACGACTGAAATATTCAAAGGACTGTGACTGAAAGCAGTTGTGTATATGACGACTATAAATCACGACTGAACGTAGCACCTTGACTAAACGTTAACTGGATATACTCATCGACTAGTCAAAGATGCCCAACTGGTCTCAACTATAACTAGAAGACATGACAACTGATGTACGTCAAGGAATATTCAAATATTTCAGTCAGTCTTTTCAGAAAATAGCCAGTTGTGATTCAAGCTATTTGTGTATAAACTTTTCCATACATTTTAACGGTTATATTTAAAGCCTCAGCCATTACCAGTGTACAAGGAATAATACAAATGATGTGGACAAAACGACACTCAAATGACTATTGTTTTCCGCATCATATCAACTTCAAAAAATGTGATTGTTACATTAGGTTGCCTATAAAGAGTCGTGGAGATTCAGTTGAGAGCCATCTCGCAATTTATAGATTATAAGAATACTATCAAGCTTTCAACACTCAACTAAATTACCAAAACTCAAAGTTTCCAAAAGCTATAGTTGTGAGTCTAGGCGCAAATTTATTTTTTTATACTTGTGGTAACGCAGATGAGTCCGGTTGTTAGGCCCATGAGTCTAGGGAAGGGCGTGTCTTACTGCTGGTGTTGTCTCATATCTCTTCGAGATCAGTCTTATCATTTTCCTATTTTCGGACATGTCCCCAGAAGAGACAATATTATCCGTTAAGATCAGGTGTCTCAATTTTATGGCCCAGCTAGACAACCAGATCAAACAACGCAACGTCAGCAAATTGACGTACTAAAGCTTCCCTTGAGGTCATCCATCCTAGTACTACTCTTACTCATGCACATTTAACCCAACATGATCGTTGAATGATCAATTTGTACTTAGAATTCACTTGTAAATCTTTGTATTGTTAGATAATTTGAGAACTATTATTGTAATCAGTTGAAATATTATGAGTTTCAGTTTTGGCAGTGTGAAGTCCAAAACTGGACTGAGGTTTTGCAAAGTATTGTAACACTCAAATTCTTCTAGTGAAATCCTTCTAACCTTAGAAAAAGAGATGATGTAGGAGTATTTGAAGTCTCCGAACATCCAGAAATAACCTTTTGCATTCTTACTTTTACTTTTGATCTACACTTTATTTTACCAAGTCATTTCACACATTATTCCAATCTATCAGTTGACCTTATTTCGCACATTTACTTGTTGTACAATTGATATTGACAGTCGAGAAAGATAGAGTTCAGTTACCAACCCAACACAATTCAGTTTTGAAGGAAAAAATTTCATAGTGTGTGTTAGTGTGTGTATTCAAACCCTCCCCCACACTCATCCGATCCAACAATATCCCTAGATAATCTATTTACCATTAAAGAATATGCGAGACTCAATTTGCATGGTTTTTAGATTTATGTCCTCAGATTTTTTGACATCGATTCCTACTTTGAGTGGTGACAAGGGGTATGCAATTTTACTCCCATGTTTAGCATCATGTATGTGTGAGCTATCGTCAATGCATTGACATGCATAAAAAATCAATGTATATGATGAAAACATAAAAAGCTACCTAGCTAGGATAATAATGGTTCAAGGGACGAACATTTAGATGCCAAAATTTCTAATGTTCCTCTCAACTAAAATAATATCGCAATCAGCTAAATCCCATAAAATGGTGATAACTTCTTAACTCACTGTTGGATTTTTTTTTTTTAATGTGTATATTTTTTAAACAAACGAGGTTTCATCGTCTAAGGCTTCGTTTGGTTTCAGAAGCTAGGCCAAAAAAGCATTTTTTTTTAAAAAAAAAAAAAAGTGTTTTTCCGGATAATAAGGTTCTTTGGATAACAAAAAAAATGCTTAAAAAGTGTTTTTCTAAGTAAAAAAAAAAAAGCATTTTCAAAAGCCAAAAATTATAGTTTAAAAAAACACTTATTTTAAAAAATGTCTAAAAAAACAAACGAGTTTTACGCATAGAGTAAGAAGATATTTGAGCAAAGAGTTCTGTTAAATAAAATTGTAGGCATGGCAAGTCCATTTAATTTATCTAAAAAAAATAATTATTATTTTTGAAACCCTAAAAACCCTGAGGCCGAGCTTCTCTCTCTGGTGTTAGCGGCCAACGAAAATGGAGAAGAAAAGACTGATAGCTTTAGGATTTGAGAGCTCAGCCAACAAAATTGCGGTGGGAGCGGTGACGCTGGACGGTAGCATTCTCTCTAATCCACGCCACACTTACATCACTCCGCCGGGGCAAGGCTTTCTCCCCAGGGAAACCGCCCAGCACCATCTCCAGCACGTGCTGCCCCTTGTTAAATCGGCTTTGAAGGAGGCGCAGATTACGCCCAATGACATCGACTGCCTCTGCTATACCAAAGGCCCTGGCATGGGAGCCCCACTCCAGGTAATTTTTTTTAGTAATTTTTGGTTGGCTGGGACGTTTAGAGTTGCTTTTTATGTAGATTGTGCTATTGAAGTTGCAAAAAATGACCCCTTCCAAGTGTGAAACAAACATGGTTTTACTGTTTACATTTGATTGTACACAAGTTCTGATGTGCTTTGACCACAGAAAAAGGAAAAATATACTACCGCGTGATTTTCTCTTATCCTCCTTGAAAAGCATCTATATTTATCAAACGGAAAGTTGTAACTATGATTCGGATGTAAAATTCAAATTTGGTTCAATTCAGCCATTTTTTATTGGGGAATTGGAACGTTCTATTCTAATAAATTAAATGATAAATGAGCCTACAACATCAATTAGAATTAATTCAGTTTTGCTCCTGGAGAAGAGATTGATAAAGTAATAAATTGAATTAAATTTTTCCTTGACATGATCAAACTATCAATAACATGGTGTACAATTTTTGTTATATTTTTTAGAAAACATTGTGTTTATGTGTGATGTTAGCAATAAATCATGGTGCACGCCTTGCGGATGATATGATCACAAAAAATGATGTGTCTCGTTGACAAGCTTTGTACTTGTCCATAATAATTGTGATATAATCTGGAAACATGAAATATTTTGGATGGCAGGTATGACTGATTGAGCTCGTGCTTGTTGGATTTTTATATGTCGATCGTGTTAGAAAGTTTTTGAATTTATGATAAGAATGAAGCTAAATATTGAGTGTTCTGCCTTGCAGGTCTCAGCCATTGTGGTTCGCATCCTGTCACAGATTTGGAAGAAACCAATTGTTGGAGTTAATCATTGTGTAGCACATATCGAAATGGGGAGAATAGTAACCGGGGCTGATGACCCAGTTGTGTTGTATGTCAGTGGGGGAAACACTCAGGTTATTGCATATAGCGAGGGAAGGTACCGAATTTTCGGAGAGACGATAGATATCGCTGTTGGAAATTGCTTGGACAGATTTGCAAGGGTTCTCAAGCTCTCAAATGATCCTAGTCCTGGGTACAACATAGAACAGGTATGTGAGTGTCTTTGTTTAAAGGTTTTTTTTTTCTTTTTAAAAATGCAACAAATTTGATAGACAAATTGACAGAAGCAACAGCTTGTAGGAAATGAACAAAATATTATAGCCCGGGATACTGGCATACATGTATCTGGACCAGCTCATCCTTTTTTCCTTTTTAGTAAATAGTGCCAATATCAACCAGTAGTATCTAATGCCCTTAATTTTTTTGAAGTGTGTCCTTGTTGATCGGTCAACAAAATAATTGCAGTTTGCATGAAAAACATTTCACACGGAATGATAGTAATGGTATTGGTATTGGAGTGGAAGTCGTAGTAGCGGCAGCTGACCAGCAATGCCAGTAGTAGTAGATAATATGCTTTCCACGGTCTAAAATAAGAAGCATCAATTCTCAGAGCAGAAAATACTTTATCTTTTGGATGATTTAAATATTCTGGCTAATTCATTATCTATTTATATATATACAATATATATAGTATCTGTACATAGTACATACATAAACGCCACAGCCCACATATATACTTTTATGTTTATCATTATTGTTGCATGTGGCAAGAAATTACTTGTGGATTGGACTGATTTGCGTGACCTGTTGTCAGCTAGCGAAGAAGGGAGAAAAGTTTATAGACCTCCCGTATGTTGTAAAAGGAATGGATGTCTCTTTCAGTGGGATATTGAGTTATATTGAAGCCACTGCTGAAGAAAAACTTAAAAATAATGAATGCACCCCTGCAGATTTGTGTTATTCCCTGCAGGTAAAATTATTGGGAAATATATTTCCTGTTCCAAGTCATGTTATCTCATTGCTCATGTTAAAAAAAGGCGGAAGTTGACAGCTCTGGAATATCTTGAATTCTAGGAAGTTTTGTTTGCAATGCTTGTGGAAATCACCGAGCGAGCGATGGCACATTGTGACAAAAAGGATGTACTAATTGTTGGTGGAGTGGGATGTAACGTGCGATTACAAGATATGATGAGAATTATGTGCTCGGAGAGGGGTGGGAAATTATATGCAACTGATGACCGGTATTGTATTGACAATGGGGCAATGATTGCCTATACCGGTCTCCTTGAATACGCCCATGGCGCAACAACTCAATTAGAAGAATCAACTTTTACTCAGCGGTTCAGAACAGATGATGTATTGGCAATCTGGAGAGGGAAGGAATCTTCCAAAGCAAATGGCCATGAAGTCTAAAGCATCTGAAAAGGTATTATTCAATACTCAATTCATTGTGGTCCTCTGTTTAATTTTATGAATTTCGTCTTTACAATGTGAAGTCCTCCCCAATATCCTGGATCATAATATCAATTATTTCAAGCACTCGGTCTGGAACTTCCAATCCATACTCAAAGAACTCATGTTTTATATTTCTTGTTGAAATTATTCGCATACATCTATTGTTTTTGCCCTTCCAGGACAAATTGGAGACGCCTTCTATATGATTCACGGAAATGCATTTCTCGAACTCTGACATCATCCTCATTAACGTGCTGCATTTTGGGATTTTGTCATGTATCACTATGTATTTGCAGAGTGTTTATTTCATGTTTATTTGATTCTGGTCGAGGTAATAGATGATACATTTATGATGTGAAATGGTACACTATTTATTTTCAACCCATTCCCTGCTCGCGGATGGAATCTACCACTTTATATGCATCGGTTTCGTCCTTGGTAAGAGAAAAGAGTCCAACTCCGCTGTGCTGTGCTGCACTTATCAGATTTTCTTGAGTTCTCGCATGTAAAACACTTGGGTGTAAATAAAATTGAAGTTACAAGTATACTTTGTTATAACGATACAACATTGAAATTCGACATGAGTACGACAATTAATGGGGTAGCAAGTAATGCATTTTGCAATACGAGAATATTAGTAAGAAAAATAGTTGGAAGGGGCAGTGTGGGAATGATCGTAGGACCAGTTGATCTGTACCTAAAATATTTAAATAATTATAGTCTATTTTTATATTAAAAAAAAAACTAAGAATGAAAATATTTTATCTGATTAATAAATTTTATTTAATCAAAGTGTTGTTTTTTTAGAATAAATGTGATAATATGTCGGTATTTTTAAAAAAGGCATGTACAGCCACTCCAAGAGAAACATCGATTTTTTAGGCGAAAGTAACACTTTTTTACAATCTATATCTATATACCCAACAAAACTTCTATATTTACATATTTAATTTAACCTTCCAACAAAACTTCTATATTTACATCATTACATCCACTAAAATATTCATTAATATAATTACTTATAATTAAAACATCAAGACTAAATTAATTACCCACATTTTTCTCAATTAACTAACTAACTATTTTCATTAATAAGCATTGTTTGGTTTGATGTATTATTAATCTATGTATAACTTATCCCAATTAATTTTGCCTTATTTTCGTCATATTATTTATCTATTTATTAATTAATAATTTTACATCAATTATATCAAATAAATTATAATCTATTCATCAAATCAAATAATGTATTAACTATTTTTTCCTATTTATTTTTAATTTACATTATATTACTTATCTATGGATTATTTATCTGCTTATAAATTTTCAGTTATTTATAACATCAAAAATCATTAATCATTAAATTAAACCATCAAAAATCAATATTGTTTAATGAATAATAAATTATTAATTATTGATAAAATTAAAAATTAAACATAAGTTCAATATAACTTGGAAGGTAATATTTTGATCTATTTTTCAAAATCACCACATTATGGTTTGCCATTTGTACACTCTCAAATTAAACTCTTTAGCCAAAATATTGTATCCAAAAAATTTACATGTAATTTTAATAATCGGGTTAATAAGTAATTATCAAATAGTACTTAATCATAAAAATAATCTCATGACAATTTATTAATTTCATACACATAAAATGACAATTTATTAATTTCATACATATCGACAAAAAAACAATCAAACATTAACTAATAAACAAATATAATAAACAAATAATTTGAATAAAAAATATAATATATTTTGGCTCATTCACCAGCACTTAATCATAACAATATATCAATATAATTGTAATGACATGCAATGAATGTTAAAAAAAAACAATGACCACCGAGTTTTAATTTTTTAGACATCTTTTTGGTAACAATTTTTTTTATTTATTAATCAAAAAATGAGTTGATATATGGCCTATTAGTATCACATGAAATTATACTACTTTAATGGATAAATAATTAACTATCGATAAAATAAAAAAATAAATAAAGAGTTTAATTTGAGAGTGTACAAATGGCAAACCATAATGTGGTGATTTTGAAAAATAGATCAAAATATTACCTTCCAAGTTATATTGAACTTATGTTTAATTTTTAATTTTATCAATAATTAATAATTTATTATTCATTAAACAATATTGATTTTTGATGGTTTATTCTATTTTTCACATTTTATAATTTATTATATCAAATTAATTTGAATGATATAATCGTCCTAACATAATTGTACCCAATAAAATATATAGTTAATTTAATTTATAATTTATTAAATGAAGTTCATAAAATGACATCATAATTGTAGTTAGCAGAATACCACCTAATATATAATCATTATCTGAAATTATACAATTTGGAAATCAGGAAAAAAATCTAAAAACTTGGTCAAATTTTTTTTATTAATATTCTAATTTATTGGTAATAAAGCAAGTATAAAAAAAAAATTAAATTAAATTAAATTAATTAAAGCAGTAGTACAATATCCAATAGTTTCTAAGAACCAATAATTATGAACAATTAAAAATAAATTACTTATCTCTTTCATATAAATGTACAAAAAAAAATTAACAAGATAGAAGATAATTTAACATAATGTTATATGTTCAATTTTTTTATAGACTCTCTTTATTGGTTAGTTATGAACATTATAGTTTGATACATATTAATGTGATCATTAGTTATCATTATATATTTATCTAAATTATTGATTTATTCTGTTTTGTAACTCTTTTTTTATTGTATGATTTTGTGGATGTATAAATATTTTTTTTCTTCAATTCATATTGTTTTATATGTGTTATGCTTATTATATTATCATTTTTTTTATAACACAAGCTTCAGAGATTCAATTTTTTTAATTATATATATGTTTTTAATTCATATATATTTAATTGGTGTAAACGTGCATCGCACGTTCTTTTTGCTAGTAAAAACAAAAGGAACGAACATTGACGTTGAGTAGTCATATAGGATATGTATTGCAACAAACAAAAAACTGTGGTCAAATTTGTGCATTGAGTGGATAAAACCAACTAGTCTTTACATGTAAAGTACTCAATGCAATACTTGCAGAGATAAAAATTTTAGGATATCTATATATATTGAGTTTGTGAATCTGAGGATATTGAAACAGCAAGAATTATAGAATTGCCAGAGATCAGTGGAGCAAAGCAGCTGCTATAAAAATACACTTGCAAAGGCTTGCCCTTTTCCGCTTTTGCAAATGGAATTGGAAGGCGTTCCCCCTGATGAACAGAAGGAGAAATCGATCAGGCAACAACAGAATCTCAAACTGTTACGGTGAACACATGAACGAGACATCGACATCATTCCTCCATTCAAAGGCCAGATTTTATTGGCTTTGACAAGGCAACTAAATACAATACAGATGACTTCCTAGATCACAGAAGCTCTAAACTAGACCAACAAACGGAGCTTCTTAAAAATCAAGTAACAACATTCACGGCGGAGATGTCTCGTCCCAAAGTTCCACTTTTTAGATCACGATAAAGAATAGAAAGTGCAGAGATATGTTAACAAATTATATGGCACACACCCTTTTATGACATCAAAAGTGTTGTAATTGCTTACTTCAATAACCCGATGAAAAAAAACAACTATCGTACCATATATCTGGGTTGAACACAGTTACAAGTCTACATTAACCCATTAGCATTGTAATCTAAACAACTGAGAACATTTGTGGTAATGGAGTCAAAAACTGGTGGCTGAGGCCTACGTAACAAACATCCAACTTTTTTCTAGTGAGAGTAGGTATTTCTTATATTCGTTCTCTTGTAGCATGCATGTAAATATTCGAAACAGTTGATAACATCAAGTTGGCACTTTGCAACACAGCCATCGATGTAAAGAATAACTCCTCAAATATGTCATCCATTTCAACCTCATACGTGTTATCTATATTCATGGAACCTGTCCCCTAATTTGACCAAAAATTTTTCAATAAACAAAAAAGAAATGAGGGGTGAAACGACATAGTTTGATTCAGATAGTGTTTGGGATTGCTTCCAAAAAGTGTTTATACAAAATTTCAAACTTTATGGAAGTAATCCCAAGCACTACGTTAATTAGTCTTTTCGAATTCTAATTTTGCCAAAGAAATAGGCATAGGCATAGGCTGGTCTTTTACATATTCCAATTGATCCTTCAAGTCTATTAGAGAGATATCCCCCCTCCATAATTGAATCCATTTGTTGTTATCACTTGGTTTCTTTGTTTCCAATTTAATATCAGTGTATCAAGAACCGATGCATTATACAGTATTGGGAGATGGGTATATAGAAATTCATCACTGTTGCAATAAAGAGACGAAATTTGAACCAGAAATCCATAACGGAGTTGTCAATTATGCACGATGTTGCACAAAGAATGCAATTTGCGAAGCATATTTCCTATGCAAACCAAGAAATTCAGCACTTGCAAAATGTGGAGGATCGCTCCCAACAAAAAATTCATACTGAAAAAAGCTCTTTTCCTAAAATCAGAAATAATTTTTAGCAAAGGCCATTGATCTAACCTTGTGATTCCAGTGTGCTGGAACTGGAGCATTGTCATCATAAATCCCATTTGTTTCTCGTAATCCTTGCCTGGTAGGAAAAACATGGGCTTAAATTTAGGTGCTACCAGAATCTGGCTAATCAAGTTTAGAGCTGTTCCGTCTAGTTAGATTTTAACTCCAAATTTTCATCACAGTATTCTTCTTTGTTGGACATCTACCCGGAAAAGGAAAGAGAAAGGTCATTTTTGTTAGAGACCTTATTAAATAACGAAAAAAACAAAATCTTTGAATGATCGTTCAACTCCAGATTTTTTATGTGATTTTTGAATGTATTTTAGCATCAATCATAAACTTTAAGTACACATCAATGTAAAGAACCAATAAAGCAAGAAAATAATGAAAATTCATCAAACCGTTCTTTAGAAAAACGACAGATATATGAAAATCCCAGATCTTACAGATTCCCAGAGGTCCGGGGTGTCATGGCTGCACTTGTGCCTGTGGTAACCTGACACATCCACTTTACTCAGAATAGGATTCACAAAAGATATTCTTGACTGGCTTTTCCTGCTCTTCACCTTCAGTTTCGCAAGCACTGATTGAGAAATTAGAATGAGCAGTGAAAGTTTTGAATTCCCAAAACATTTTATTCCATGATTTATATTTTTCTGTGTATTTCACCAAGTTTTTAAGTGACCTTAATTTTGGTGTAACATTCCATCTGCAAATGTGAAAAAACTACAGCATATTTCTTAAAATTGGCATTTTTGAAGACGTGTTTCAGAAAATCAAAGGAAAGAAAGGGCCAACCAAACAACTTTCTAGTTTTCATCAAGTACGAAACACAAAAACATGACTCAATCACTCACACACACAGGTCTCGGTATTTTCTTGTTAAAGAGATTGGATTTGGACCTAACTCAACAAGAGACTGGATTTGGACCTAACTCAACCCCAAAAGCTAGCTCAAGGGGGGAGGATTGTCCAACACTATATATGAAACTCCAAGGAACTTTACCTAGTCGATAAGGTGGAGTTGGACCTAACTCAACCCCAAAAGCTAGCTCAAGAGGAGAGGATTGTTTAATTTCATATATGGAACTCCCAGGAATTTTAGGTAACCGATGTGGCACAACTAACACACCAACACCCCCTTCACGCTCAGGAATGAGCATTTGAAACGTGGATATATTAACGGGTGACCCAATTATCGGCAGTCCAACACATAACAGTGGGCTGGGTCAGGGTCGGAACCTGGCTCTGATATCATGTTAAGAAGGTAGACTTAAACCTAACTAAACCCCAAAAGATAACTCAAGGGAAGAGGATTGTCTAACTCCGTATACTTGGGCCACACGTTATTCCCATAGTTGGGTCATTCGTTAATGTCTCCATGCTCGAGTCGTTTCATTCCTAGGCGTGAGAGAGGTGTGTTGATGTGTTAATGGTGTCCCACATCGGGTAGATAAAATTCTTGGGAGTCCTATATATGGAATAGGACAATCATCGCCCCTTGAATTAGCTTTTGGGGTGGAGTTAGGTCTAAGTCCAAACTTTAACAATTATAAGTGCTATATAGCACTCTAAGAAAAATTTGAACTGTGCAGATTATCAGCCTTTGTCCAACCTCAGAAGCGATTGATTAAGTTTTCCAGAACCAGAGCTAGCAAAGGGCCAATGATCCCAAATGAAAAAATTTCAAATTTTACTAAAAATTCAAATTTCTACTCTTAAAACACATTAGGACACCTCATCCAATCCAATCCAATCCAAATCCTTGGTATGCCTTACCCCTAGAAGTTTCTCCATGAGGCACAATAGATTTTATAAGATTATGAAGGAAACAAAGAAACCTAAACAAGGAGAAAGCAACCTGACCACGAATCAGAATTGTTTACTTTATCTCTTGCGTATAGCAACACCTCTGCCAATGAAATTAGAATTCAAGAGCTCTTCATTGTTCTCAAAGATCAATCATCTTTGTAGTGTGTGTGTAAATGCCACAGTTGCTTTAGTTCAGAATACAAGAAATTAAATCAGCAAAAACTCAGGCAAAGAATTTCAAAGACTTTGTGTCAAGCAAATCTGTTTATTGAGGAATTTGTTTAGAACCCGTGGATTAATGATTGACGTTATATAAGAGAAGAATGGAAACAAACACTTACAACCATTTTGATTAACTGTCACACCACTCAATTTCCTCTCAAGCTCATGCTTTTCCGCTTCTGATTCAAGGCGACTCTACGTGCAATAGCAGGGTTGTAGAATTTTCTCATGTGCTCTGACAGTCTATGAATTGACCCAAGATCACCAACTTTAGAAAGCTGCGTCAAGAAGGCATCAAATTTCACATATGGCAACTTCATCCCCATGTTTATAACTTGGTTCAAAAGGAAACTTGCATCTTTAGCATTATTGCATCCGAAAAGCCCTTCAATCATCACACAATAAGTATTACTGTCGCGTGAACAACCCCTCTCATCCATATCATCCCAAGCCTCAAAGGCACCATCAGTATCACCAATTCTAAAAAACATTGCAATCAGGATATTATAAGTTTGTACACTTGGGATACAACCTGCCTCAATCATTTTATTAAAAAGTGCAAAAGCTTCATCGCGGTTCTTATTATCGCAGAGAACTTTGAGAAAACAATTATACGTGACAATATCAGGAGGGTAGCCTGTTCTTCCCATCTCTTCCAAAAATTTATAAGCTGCCTCAATCTTTCCAGCAGAACACATGCCCTCAACAAGTTCTTTGTATGTTGACACATCAGGAAGGTATCCACTCTTTTTCATATCATTTAACATTTTAAAACATTCCTCCATCCTATCATTTTCAGCAAGTGCTATCATCATAATCACATAAGATTTTGCAGTGGGGGAGGATATAGACGAGCCCTGGGAGTTCATGAACTCCAAAAGCTTGGCAGCTTCAGTTACCATCCCTGCTTTGCAGAATGTGTTGATGGCTGTGTTATATGTGAAACTTTCAGGTGAATGACCCTCATTAATCATTTCTTGAAGCACATTCATTCCTCTTGTCGGATTCCTAACTCTGCACCACCCGAAAAACAAAATATTGTAAGTGTCAGCATTTGGATGGATCTTGACCTTCACTCTCTTAAACATCGCCTCCGCATCCTCGACAAGAGAACATTTGCACAAAGCATCCAGCAGTAGATTAAATGCATTAATCTCTGGTTGGGTTTTCACTCTAATCTTCTTCTTCTGCGCAAACTTTCGAAGATGAGTCAAATGCTTCTCAGCATAGCGCCTCAAAATGGTCAACAACTGCTCAATGGGAACAGAAGTCTTTTTGCTTTGTTTCATGTAATATAGAAGATCACAAACAATACGAAACTGCTTGACCTTGTATTTAGTACTAGACAGAATGTCAATCATCTTATTATATGCTTCAGGCTCGTGATTATAATGTTCTTGAAGCGCCGCCCACTGAAAGAACCTTAGTGCTAATTTCTCCTCGTAACGAATCCTGTGCAAGACCTCTATTACCAAAGGGGTTGTCAGTTTTACCGCTAGTCTATCAAGAGCCTCCTCCATTTTATATTCTGGATTCGAGTAATCCAACACTATTTTGTAAACCTCATCAGCACAATCAACACTACCAATATTAGATATCTCCTCAAAAACAACCCCTTCCAGTGTACAAAATTTCCGAAGAATCAAACCCAAAACCAATGAACTATTCTTAGCAGCGTTACTTAAATACGTAGCATGCAGAAAATATTGGCTGATGAACACAGTTTGATCCAATGCAGACAATGGACGTCCGGAAATGGCGTTTCTGCTGAAACAATTGAATGAATCCGTGCGAGGTGGTGGGTTACCGTAACATGCGAGCGGTAGCGAACAAAAAACGCTCAAGAATCTCTGAGTTGTATAAAGAGCATGTGAAACTGAAAGTTGACGCAACATCTCAAGAGAATAACAACCAGTAGCAAATCCAACGCGTTGAAGTTGATGTACAATGAAAAGGATCCGGCTTACGGTTTATACTTACACACCAAACACAAATGCACAATCACTTGTTGAGGCAATTCGTCGAACAGGTACACCGCATTACAAATTCTCCGCTCGCATACCAAACGACGGGTACCCAATTGAAACTGGAGTCACTCCAGTATTGTCATCCAACTTCCGGAGGAAATAATCATGGTTCTATCTCAGATTCAGGCTGACAAAGAATGAGCGAGTATTTCAGAGAAAATAACAAAATGAAAAAAATTGTAGCTAGTATTCTTTATTTTCTGCTGATAATAAATTTGACGTTTTATATCATAAACTAGTGAATCCAATACTTTAAAATTCATTTGACATTTCGTTTTGTGCCAATGATAAATTTGATGTTTTATATCATAAACTAGGTTGCGTTCATGATAGCATAAAAGTTAGTATCTTAATGTTGAATTCAGTTTATTATAAATTGATTTGGGACCATAAATATATAATGACTCCTTACAATCACATAGAAATTAGATTATTGGAGTCTTGAACATGTTGAAAATTCTAGCAAGTGTACTAGGTTAAGTTATAATAAATGAATAATGAATCAAAGCATCGATCCACATAGACTAATATTTAATTACTATGATATGAACTCTTTACACTTTGTTTGGAATCACGGATTTACATGGAATTTTGTGGATTTGGAATTGAAAATATCGTTTTAGTGTTTGGCAAAACGGGATTTCAAAACGGGATTGATATTTGATGGGATTTCATAGGATTTCATTTAATTAAGTGAAATCCTTATAAAGCTGGTCGGATTTCATGAGATTTTATGGGATTTGGGTTTATAAAAATAATTAAATTATTTTTAATAATAAATGTATATACGTTAGTTATAAATTTTAAGTTTTCTTCAAATTTTTTTTTACAAAATATCATTTATATAAAATTTATACTATCAAATTTCAAAATATATTTTAACTTTCTGTCAAATACCAAAATGGAATTCCAATTCCATGTATTTAAAATTCAATTCCAATTTCAAATCCAAATCCATATTTTATTTTTTAGACATCCAAACACACTGTTAATTTAATTTAGGCTAAATCAAATAAGTGATTTTTGTTAGTAACTAAAATAAAATAAGTTATTCTAAATCTTAGAACACAATTAAATTAAATGACGGATTAAGCTTAGGAGAAATTCAAATTCAAATAAAATGACAAAGAACACACAACGGTGCCAAATATCAATTATTGTCACGTATCGGATTAATTTATCAAGCAAGAATTATTTAGAGTCACGATGAAATTTCCTATCTTAATTATTAATCTATTCTAAAATTAATAATCATATTTTATTTAACAACCCAATTATTTCTAATTGAATTTAATTAAACAAAAATGCATTCAACAACTATGAAATAAATCAAATCATTAATCAATTCAAGAGCAATGCTATATGTACAACGAAATTTGTACAACAATTTTTACACCACACAAAATTCAATACAAAAATTTAATTTATCAAATCTCATGATGCATTGAATGCAAAATCTCACGATATAATATCAAAATCTCACGAGATAATAACAAAATATCATGACATAATTGTTGTAAATATCGTTGTACGATATATTGATTGTACCTCTAGCATTATTCTTAATTCAATACTCAAACAATGATCAAAAGTTTGACCCTATAATGGTTCCAGTCAAAAGATAATTACTCCATAAAATCAAAATTAAACAAAAATATAATGTTTGAATTCATGATAAATAAAGAAATAAAAGAAGATAAGGAATCTTAGTGATGGCACGTGTAATGCGTTTTCTTTCCCTCGCTTTAAGCCCTAGTCCTCATATTAAAAAATTGTCAAAAATCCTCTCAAGTTGTGCCATGCTTTTCTTTTATATTACCTCGTAAAAAGCCCAAAAAATTTCTTTAACTCGAGCCCAAATATGTGTAAAAATCGAGCTCAAAAGAAAGTTTTCAAAATTTTCGGAATTCTGTGCGTAAAGATGGAATTTTTTTGCAAAAAGGCACAAGGTCCGTGCCAAGTCCAAAGGTGGTGTCACATCCATGCATGGTCCAAACATGAAGGCACAATTATGGAGTCAAGGAATGCTGTATTCTTTGAAAATATCTTTTCATGTAAAGAAAGGAAAGAAAGTAGTTCGAACAAGCGAACTCATGAAAACACAACTGAAACTTCACAAAACAACGAGAAACTACGACGTAGCAAGCGTGTAAGAGTTGAAAAATCGTTTGGTCCTGATTTTCTAACATACATGTTAGATAATGAACCAAGAACTCTTCAAGAGGCTTTATCAAATCCTGAGGCTCCTTTTTGGAAGGAAGCCATACAAAATGAAATAGATTTCATCATGCATAATCATACGTGGGAGTTGGTTGATCTCCCTCCGGAATGTAAATCTTTAGGATCCAAGTGGATTCTTAAAAGGAAATACAAAGAAGATGGATCTATAGATAAATATAAAGCTCGACTCGTGGTTCAAGGTTTTAGACAAAAGGAGGGATATGATTTCTTCGATACCTACTCTCCGGTTTCTAGAATAACATCCATTTGTGTTCTCATAGCTATTGCAGTTTTGCATGATCTTGAGATACATCAAATGGATGTTAAAACAGCGTTTTTGAATGAAGAGTTGGATGAAGAAATATATATAAAACAACAAGAAGGGTTTATTGTACCCGAAAAAGAAGGAAATGTGTGTAAACTTTTCAAGTCGTTGTATGAACTCAAACAAGCACCTAAACAGTGGCATCAAAAGTTTGACACTGCAATGTTGTCAAATGGTTTCACAATAAATGAATGTGACAAATGTGTCTATATTAAAGGTACTACAAATGCATATGTAATTGTTTGCCTTTATGTCGATGACATGTTAATCATGGGTAGTAACCATGAATTGATTGTGAAAATCAAGAAAATGTTGAGAGAACATTTTGATATGAAGGATTTGGGATTGTGTGATATAATTCTAGGGATTAAAGTCTCTAGACTTCCTGCTGAAATTATGTTATCCCAAACTCATTATGTAGAAAATGTTCTTGAACGATTTAATGCCACAAATCGTCCTCCGGCTAGAACACGTATGAAATTGGGTACACATTTAGCCAAAAATAGAGGAGAACCTGTTTTACAAGTGGAATATGCAAGGGTGATAGGAAGTTTAATGTACTTAACTAACTATACACGTCCTGATCTTGCATATACTGTAAACAAACTGAGTCGGTTCACAAGTAATCCAAGTGAGGATCATTGAAAAGCATTAATGAGAGTGCTTGGATATTTGAAATATACTTCGAGTTATGGAATAGTGTATACAAAATATCCTGCAGTCCTAGAAGGATATTGTGATGCAAATTGGATTTCTGACACGAAAGACTCCAAGTCTACGAGTGGATATGTGTTCACAATCGGTGGAGGAGCGGTGTCATGGAGATCCTCTAAACAAACTTGTATAGCTCGGTCGACTATGGAGTCCGAGTTCATTGCTCTAGATAAAGCTGGAGAAGAAGCCGAATGGCTTCGTAACTTTCTAGAAGATATTCCATGTTGGAATAAACCGGTGTCTTCCATTATGATTTATTGTGACAGTCAGTCAACAATAGGAAGAGCACAAAGTAGTATGTACAATGATAAATCTCGACATATTCTTCGAAGACATAATACCATAAGACAATTGATCTCGAATGGGGTTATTTCGGTTAACTATGTGAAGTCAAAGGAAAACCTTGCGGATCCACTTATAAAAAGTATAAATAGAGATCAAATGTACAAACTACTTGGAGGAATGAGTTTAAAATCTACAAATTAAAATATTTATAGCGGTAACCCAACCTTGAGAATTGGAGATCCCAAGACCTTGGTTCAATGGGACAACTAAGTTATAAATGTTAGTTTGAGTACTTGGAATAATTACTCACTCATTCCTGTAATATCCAAGTATAAATGACCTGCAAAATGTGGTGAGGTTAAGTTTTCTTTTAATGATTCTTATACCTATGAGGTGGAGTAACGCAGGATACTCTTGATAGGAGATCACCTATATAAGTGCAAAGTATTGGCCGCTTTGATTGCAACACTTATGAATCTAAGATACGGTCCAGGGCCGAAATGGACACAACGTGAGAACAAAATAAGTAAGAGTATTGTTATGTAAGTACTATTGTCTTGGTTTACATAAACGATTGACTAGTTCAAAACATCGCGCCACTATGCAACTAGTAAATCCGATAGTATTTTATTAAGGTAGGTTCAAAGCCACAAGCTACCTATCCTGATGTAACAATATCTCATAAAGACTTTCTAGTGAGAATGATAATGTACGTCAAATTCATTCATGTGGGGGATTGTTGGAAATTATTGAATGAATAAATGGGCTTGGCTTGAAAGCCTTGTACCAAAAATTTGTAAGAAATGAGAAATGAGCTTGAAAGCTTGTCTTAAAAGTTTGAATTGCTTGTCCCAAAAATTTGAATTGTGGTGAATAATTTGGAGGGAAACAATATCCCACATTGGAAGATTTCCAGTGCATTGTTTACATTATATAGTCCAACTTTGGACTATGGGATTGGGCCCTTAGGGCACCGATATTTTGTAAAGGGGCAAGACGCTAATTGATGCAACTAACACGCGCGCGGCCGGCCGGCCGGCTCGGCGCAGCGAGGCGAGGTCTTCTGATCCGATTATCCTTTTTGGATAAAATTTGGTTCAAGAATAATATTTTATTATTTTTGTGAGTGCGATCGATCGGTTAAAAACAACCGACCGAGCGCGGCCCTCCTCTGCCGAGACAGAATGTTTCATAAAAGTTGGGCGCTCGGTCCGCTAAATTTAACCGATCGAGCGCACCATAGTTTGAGCGAGACAGTAGGTATGTCAGAAGAGGGGCGCTCGATCGGTCAAAAATAACCGACCGAGCGTGCCTTCTACAGTCTGAAAAGCTACGTCTCTTTCTGGGCTTTTTCTGTCACAGATTGCATCCTTACGCCTTAAAACGTGTTGTTTCGTGTATAAGCCTATATATACGATAATTATAACACAAAAAATAGATATAGACACATCTGATAACGTATACATCAGATTTTTGATTTCTGAAATATCTCTCCCTCACTTTCTCAAAGAAAAGTTGAAAAACTTATTTTCGTTCGCTGAAGTTCGTGATATTTGTAGTGCTGCTATATCATGATCGTTAGTCGTTGTATCTTAGAGACGATTGCCGCCAATGTTGAGCACTGTTAACGGGCAATTTCGTCTTGCGGATAGAGAGATTCTTTCGCCTCGACTAGTTGTTGCTGCCGTTGCTGCTGTTGTTGTACACGTTTTCAGAATTCGAAGTACACCCTCGATAACAGCTGAAATATATGAGCTCGTTTTTAGATTAATGACCCTACAAATAATTTTTTTGACATGCGACCCTACAAATAATTAAATGAATACAATGCCCCATTTAATTCATGGAGTGGATTGACATTTAAAATAGTCATAACCCACCACTAAATAGTAACATAAATTAATTATAAGTGGAACATGCATTTTCCTTGGGGATTGTTACTAAAATGACTTTGGTCAATTTTTTTGGGTAAATAAGTCTCGTGAAACGATCTTACGAGTTATTTTTATGAGACAAATATCTTATTTGAGTTATCTATGAAAAAATATTATTTTTATGTTAAAAGTATTACTTGTAAATATGAATAGGATTGATCCGTCTAACGGATAAAAAACCATGAGACCGTCTCATAAGATACCTACTCAATTTTTTAAAAAAGAAACTAATGATCTCTAGGGAGGGTTAGTTTTAAAAAACATAGTTTGACAAATGTGATTTATTAAATTTTTCATTTTCTTCTTTTCATTTTCTCCTCTTGTTTTGTGCGTTTTAAACCCAAAATTGAGATACATTGCATAAAATATATGCAGGATTATGGGCTTGTGAAAAGCAATTCCGTGAGCTGAATCAGGTGATGCTGCTTTGATTTTATTTATGCTGTTGTTTTGAATTTATCCGGGCTTTAGTTACCCGATTCAATAATTTCAGTCGAGGCGAATTATTATTCTATATTTCAATTTTCTGGATCATAAAACATATGAATCTGTGAATAAATATTTGTTTCAAGTTCTATATTTGTCGAGGCTAAGTATATATTCTCGTTCAGATTTAGTGTTTGAAATTCTTTTTTAACCAATCAAACACATGTTCACTGTTTTTTTCAAACAAATAACCTAATTCACTTGTCCCGACTCGTGACAACTATATTTGCAAGGTTATTGGGATTTTAATTTCAAACTAATTATCGAAAGAATTTCTGATCCAGTCCACAAATTTAGTGTTTGAAATTCTTTAATTAATTAATTAATAAGTTGGTTCTTTTTTTTTTGGGTTAGTTTTTTCACCCGAGGCTACTAAATTAACCCGATTTCCTGATTTTTCCATTGAACTTAAAAGTATCGCAGATCGACAGAAAACTCTCCAGATGAGCATAGAGATCTTCCACAGCAGCACCTCCAAACCGTGCTTGAAGTTGGATCATTTGAATAATCGCAGGTTTCAGCTCAAAGTTGTTCGCCTCTACAGCAGGGCGAATGATGCTCGACCCATACCCATCAACTGACGGTCTGATCAAATCCAACACAGTACGATTATCATTCTCGGCTGCTATCTCTTCCTTCGAATCTGATTCAAGCACTAGATTAATTCTTCGCCTAGCTCTTCGAATTCTGCTGAGTGTGCGTTCGATCTCCAAGTCAAGTGAAATGAGGTCCTTGGACGGCCGAGTTCTATGCATGCACAACATAAAGTACCTGAAAAACACAAAGACGAGAGATAAAAATTTCAGAATTTATACGAACTAATAAAATAAAGTCCAATCTCAAGTAAAATAACAATTTTGATATCACAAACAGTCCCCGGCAACGGTGCCAAAAACTTGACCGCTAAAATCGGTGTGATAAAGATCTACTGGAAAGCGCAATATGTCAAGTTATAGATAGTGAACAAGAGTCCAGATGTCGAACTCACAGGGACTATTATTTTGCAATTACCAAAATCTAATTATTTCTACTTAATCTAGACTAGCGAATAAAAGCGATTTCAGATTTTTAACCAAGAAATAAATTTGCAAATAAAATTCAATTAAAGTAAAACGCAACAAGAATTTTAGATTGAATTAAAATATGAAAAAAATTCGATCAAGGACACACGTAGGTACCGAACAAATCATGCAACAAGTAGTGAATTCAAGACTTAGATTTAACCTTAAATTACGGTGAATTCTCCTAAATTGTTTAAAGGACTATTTCTAGAACAATTAAACCTATCCAAATATTGACGGATCAATCTTCATAATTCAAATAAAACTCGAATGCATTAAGAACTGTGAGAATTCAGTTAACACCTAAATCTGCACGATGAAATTGAATACTATTTCTAGTCAATTTAACCTCATGTTGATTATTAGAGTGATCGAAATCAATTTATCCTCTATCGACTTAGAATCGATTAAGAAGCAAGCAAACAATTAGCCAGATCATTCACAAGACAAATATAAATCCAATAATCAATAATATAAAACCAAATCTAAAAATTCTCAAATAAACATCCACGTTTTCTACATAAATTTGTTCGGCCCAATCACGTGGCCTTGATCGAAAATAAAAGACTACTTTAGATTGAACATAGTCTCAAACTCAAAGTGTTTCAATCCAAAAAAAACATGAAATAAAAATACAGAAAAATAAGAAAATACGAAGAAGAATGAAGAAAATCTTCACTACGAAGTTGTAGACGCCAACTCTAGGGTATAATGCGTCTGGAACCCTCAATCTGATGATAAAAAGCCTATATATACGCCAAAATCTTCAGAAAATATAATCCTTCACGAAATTTTTCCAAAATAAAACTCTGCACGCCCGTCTCGCTTGAGCGGTAGAAAGTTCCCTTTCGAGCGAGAAACTTTTTGCTCTTCTGATTTTTCCACCTCTCTCGAGCGGTGATAAGTTGCCGCTCGAGCGAGAGATCTTCTGCATCCATATACCTTCACGAACATACCAAGCGCAGCTGCTCTAGTTTAAGCGCAACAGCGCTACCTTTCTCTCCAAATTGGCGCAGCTGCGCTACTTGGCATGCACAATTGCACTAATTTTCTTTTCTCTTCAAAGCGCAATAGCGCTACTTTCTTCACTCGTTCTCTCTCCTAGAGCTGTAGCTCTATATAACAACTCTATTTCTTTATCTTCATGGTGATGTGCTTCATTCATTCTTTCTTTTCTTTTGCACAAAACTTCTTTAATTTCTCATCCTTCCTACAATTAAAACCAGAGAGTGAAATGCACACTCATGCATAAGGGTGGCAAATTTTACATAAATCCCGAACCGTCCCGATTCCCGACCCGTTTTCGTCCCGAATTTTTCCCGTCCCGAACTTTTTCCGACCCGAGTGGTCAGGATTTTTTCCGACCCGATCAATTTCGGGATGGGGATCGGGATAGGCAACTCTTCCCGACGGGATTTCCGACCCGACCCGAATATAAAAATAATATTTTTTAATAATATTTTTTAATTAAAAAATAATTTTTTTAATTTTATGTTTTAATATTAATGTTTTATAATTATATACCATATAATTTTTTTTATATATTTATCTTTTTTAATATTAACATTGAGTTATAAATTTTTATTTTTTTTATTATGAATAATTATATGTTTTTTTTATTAATCAAGTAGTTATTTTAGTTTATTTGTAATGTACTAAAAAAATGTTTTAGTTTTTTAATAGTTATATATAAAAAAAATTTAATTTATTTGTAATGTATTAAGAAATTTTTTGATTTCTTTCATAATTTTTTTTTAAAAAATATTTACGTAGAATTTTTTTTAAAAAAATATTATTCGGGATTACCCTCTCCCGACCCGACGGGATCCCGAACATTCGGGTTCCGACACTTCTCGGGTGCAGGATCAGGAGAAAAAAAAATCTCAATTTCTATCGGGACGGGAATCAGGTGAGGGGGTTACGGGACGGGTCCTGACCCGATTCCACCCCTACACATGCAATAAAATACATAAAACACATATAAAACAATATAAATGCACACAAAATAGACATAAAAATAACATGAAATAATGCACACAAAATGCACTTATCACATGTTTCATGAGCATATAATTATGTCAAGATTATTATGCTGCAGACATTATCATGTTGACATGTACCTTGATATAACCCATAGTGGGGTCGCTCAAACCCGAGTTCTTGAGTGGATGGTTGGAACCGTTGGTGCGGGATCAAGTCACCGATATCCACGGATTTATTTTTGGTGTATGAGCCACCTCTTGATGCGACGACCCAGTGTTTTACATACCATGGCGCCTGTAGTAGCCTGATTCCAAAAATAAATGATTAATTATCTAAGCATGTTTAGAATGGTTAAAACATGATTAAGCAATCTTAGAGATATCCGAGTCTCGGACACACATCTGGTGGTATCTCGATCTCAGGTCGATCTGAGAGTAGACAGAAGTACCCCGGAGTTGATCAAACAAGTCATCAATTCACGACAACGGGTATTTGTTCTTGACGGTGACGCATTTTAGCTGTCTGTAATAAACAAATCCGCATTGATCCATATTTTTGACAAAGATGACAGATTCTACCCAAGAGAAAATACTCGGACGAATATATCCCTTATCCAGCAGATCCTAGAACTGCTGCTTCAGTTCCCGCATATAGTAGCCCGGTCTCATTTTACAAGATTAATTTGGTTAAAAATGTTTAGAATTAATAAAACATGATTAAGTGATTTTAATTATATAAAAAAAACTAAGAAATCAGATCCAGAATGACCAAAAATGGTTAATGAGCTTATTGGGCTCAGGTGGTTTGGATGGTCCGAAGATATCGGAACCAGCGAAGGAGTTCAAAAGCTACGGCATGTTCGGAATGTCCGAAGTGCGATCGAAGCTTCCGATCGTAGTTAGGCCATGCACCTTTTGACGTGTCATTGACTATTGAACACACAGCTGCATGCATGAGATCAAAACTTCCAAAGTAGGGATCAGAACTTCTGATCTTGGCAGTTCGTAAAGTGGCATGCATGATGAGATCGGAACGTTCGATCGGGAGTTCGGAGCTTCCGATCTCCGTTATAAATAGATATTCAGTTTTGTACACCAAAATCACTTTCTCTCTCTCGTGTTCTGAGTAGTCTTGAGGGTTTTCAGCCTTCTTTATCAAGGGGCGGGCCTTGGCGAGGCATCTCCGGGGTCATAGTGGAGTTGTGCCCATGTTTTAGGGCTATCGAAATCAGCAGGCTGACGACGGATGAAGGTATAGTCCGAGATCCCTATTAGAATCAGGGAGTATCTACTAGCTTATTTAAGACTTTTAGAGCATTATGAGTAATGCATGGTTATCATGATTTGTAGTGATGGTCTGTAGATGCTGGGACATCTAGGACAACTATTAAGGTACGAAAGTACTGTTCGAGATATCCTGACTGAGTATGCATGTATTATGTGTTGCATTATTTATATGACATGATTTTATCTGCATATATTATGTCACGTTATTATGCTTCATGCATGATCATCTTGAGCTTGTACCCTTGTAATATCCTATAATAGGGATCTTACCCTATCCTGTTAGTGGATGGTTGGACACGTAGATTCGTGATCAGGTCACCTATATCCACTGTCGGGTATGTGAGCCACCTCCTTGTGTGACGACGCAGAGTGCTACATACCTAGGGCCCGAGTTTGTTCTTGACCAGATATTCTTGACCTCGAGTCTTGGTAACCCATACATTGCATTCATGCTCATATAGTATTTGTATAATCATACTCTCATACTGAGTGTAGTTCGCTCACGTCCATGTTTTTGTGTTTCTTGGACACCCCTTTTGATGGGGTAGTTGCAGGTAGTTCTCTCGGGGATTTGGAGATTAGGCGGTGACAAAGACATGACTGCAATGTTAGTCACTAGGCTTTACTTTATTTAATTCGATTGCGTTGTATCATTTGAGTTTATTTGCCGGTTGTATTCTGCCAGTTTAGTATTCTGATTTACTTTTCGTAGTGCACTTTGATTATGTTTAAATTTCATGCTTAAGTTCTGATTAGTAGGTGATCACGGTGCTGGTCACTACACCGCATCTCTGACGGAGCCAGAAGATACGGTGCTTGGGATATTGGTGTTGTTCCTTGCAATAAATCAATGCCAAATTCAACCTCACGAACCGGAGGAAAGCCAGAAATCTTATCAGAGAAAACACCAGGAAACTCGATGACCACTGGAATATGCTCAATACCATGACAACTCGTGGATGTATCAATAGCATAGATGAGATAGCCCTCCCCGCCTGACCCTAAGGCACGACAGGACTTCAGATCCAACACAAGTGGAATGGGGGGTCATGCTCTCTCACCATAAAAGAACCAACTGTAACCATCGTCTGGATGCAAATGTACTAACCTTTGGTAACAATCCACAGTAGCATGATATAAAGTTAGCATATATATTCCCTATATACAGTCAAATTTGACATCGCTAATATCATCAGATACACAGTTAAGAAATGATCCTCAAATTATATAAGACATCCCATCACTAGATGCTTAGTCACCTCCTGGCCCATAGGAGTAGATATAGATAAGTCAAGGTCTAGGGATACATATGGCAACTTATATTTCTTGACAAAGAGATTATATATTAATGAATGCAATGCACCAGTGTCAATCAAAACAAGAGCAAGAATGCCACATAACAAAAAGATACCTGCTATCATGTGGTCACTCTCGGCATTAGCCTGGTCCTGGTTGAGAGCGTACCCCTGCCCTTGGGCTCGGGGTCACAAGATAGTAGTACCCTGCGGTGCTGATGGCTAACGTGGCTAAACAGAAGCTTGGGATCCACTAGAAGCTCCAGAACTAGTGCCCCCATCCGAGTAAAAAAAATCCTTCCGCAGATGCCCTTTATCATCGCAGATGAAACAAGCACCAGATGCCCTTCAGAATTCTTCAGTCGGGTGCTTCCGGTCGCAGTGATCACAACGCCCCTCCTTCTTCATTCTACCAAATCGTAATACTCCCCAAAAATCAGAACAAGTAGAAGTAGAGGTAGAACTCTGCTTCTTGAAAGATTGAGCACGGGGCCCAAGTGATCCACTTGGTGGAGAAGATGTAAGTGCCTTGGCACGATTAACACTAATATTTTCCTGACGGCAGAGATTCACCAAATTCTCGTAAAAATTCGGATCATCACAGACGGTGACCCGATCAAAATCTCCTGGTTGAGGCCCTGCAGGAAGTGATAATATTTGGCCTCAGAACTGGCATTGATGTGGGGATGTAATGGCAGTAAGTCGATGACTTCTGCTGATATTCATCAACTCTCATAGATCCTTGTTTCAATTTCAATGGATATATGGATTTCACCTATCAGAGAGCTGGAGGAAAATATAGCTTCATAAAGGTCTAACGGAAATCCTCCTACAATACCTGGCCTTTCTCCAGAAGCAGTTGGGCAGATTTGTATTTCCACCATTTTTTATCACGTCCCTCCAATAGAAATTTCATGGACTCCGTCTTCTGCTCCTCGGAGCAGTAAAAGGCGTGGAAACTACTCTTCATCTATACCAGCCAATCTTCCGCATCTTTTGGGGGTTCGCCTCCCACCAATGGTTTTGGTCCAATCTACAAGAACTTATGCATAGTGAACCGACGTCTCCCATCATGATGGTGATGGTGTCTGTGAGGATGTCCTGGAGCACCCTCAGCTCCTTGATGGCCTATATCTCTGTGAACTTCGTCACCTTTTCCGGTCATATCTTTAAAATATTAACGCACATTAACCCAAAAATATCTTGTTAAGTCCAAAATACTATGCATGGTATGATACCATAAATGTAGTGACCCAATTCGGATCACCTACTAACTAGCAATCTTAAGCATGCAATTAGCTTGATAATCCAAGTAATTCAAATAACAAAATTTATTACAGAATATAAAACCTAGTGGAGGACAAACCGGCAGAATACAACCGGTAATAAAAACCCAATATATTCATACAACCATATTTATAGAAACTAACTGTAGGAAGAAAATCTTCCCAGCAGCCCCTGGACCTGCAGCTAACCTTGCCTCGATCCTCCCGCTCCATGGAAGTCCTACTCAGACTAGGCGTCAATGAGTATTTAGCACCATTTGGGAATACGACTGCGCCTATCTCACACACTCTTCTAAGCCACCGTAGTATCAGTCTCCACGCATTGCGGTAACTCCTGGTATCAGACAACATAAACAGGTGTAGGTATGAGCGACCATAAGAGAAAGGATATATCGAATGAGATACAGCTCAACATGTATGTACACATGCAGTATGTATATAAAACGGTAAAACATGTATCATAACACATAATGCAACATATTAGCATGCATACTCAACTGAAAATCTCAGTCAGTACTTATATACCTCTATGTGATAGATAAAGTATAATCAGGTCCTAGGTTCCAAGACTACAGTCAAGTGGTTATCATATCACTAATCATGCTTTAAAAGTCTTAACTAGGCTAACAGATACTCCTATTTTCTAATATGATTCTCGGATCATACCTTCGTCCATCGTTAGCCCACTGATGTCAATAGCCTCAGATTAGAAGAACAACTCGGCCGCTATTCTAGAAGCACCTCATTATTATCGGGATCTCATTATATAGACTGAATCGAGAGGAAAGCTGTGGAATTTGTGACTTAAAAATCTGCCTCGAGTGCCATATATATAGGCCGAGTTCGAAAGCTCCGAGCCCAAGTTCGGACGATCCGAACTATGCCTATCCGACACGTATCTGGGTGTCTGAGTCAGACGTTCCGAACTCACCTTCAGACCTTTCAAAATCTGCATGCAGTGGATGAGTCATCGATACATGGACAGCTCACTGAGAGCTTGTAGTAACCCGTATCCCATTTTAAGAGCTTAATGGTTAAACATGATTAAGGGATACCAATCTAAATTAACCAAGTGATTAATCGGATGAAAAATGTGGAACCAGGACTTAAGAACCACTGAAGAGATCGGACCTTCCGAAGTGAGTTTGGAAGAACCGAATCATAGCAGCTGAGATCGGAAGCAAAGGGTGAGTTCGAACCTTCCGAACGTGAGATCGGTGCTTTTGAAGGTTAGACCATGCGCACCAATGTTGTGTCACCATCATTTTGACATGCAGATGCATGCATGTGTTCGGAGCTTCTAAAGTAGAGATCAGAGCTTCCGATCAGGACAGTTCGGAAACGTGGCTTGCATGCAATGATTGGAACTTTGGATCGAGGGATCGGAACTTCCAAAAATTGCCTATAAATAGAGCATTCGAAAATTAGATTTCTTGCTCATTCACAACTTTTCCCTCTCTTGTATTGGTGTTTCTTGGATGATTACAAACATCTAGGCATGGTCCGGGTGGTAGCAGGGTGCTTCCGAAGTCGTAGCGGAGTATTGCCCAGGAGTTAGGGCTTCGACATCAGCGGGCTGACGATAGACGCATGTATAGTCCGATGTCCCTATTAGTATTAAGGAGTATCTATAAGCTTAGTTAAGGCTTTTAGAAAAGTAATAGTGATATGGTAAATATCCGCTTGTAGACTTGGATCCTAGACTTGTGCTACCATGACTGCCTTAGTGATGTACGTAAGTACTGATTGAGATAGTCTGCGACTATGCATGCTTATATGTTGCATTTTATGTGCCATGATACATGTTTTACTGCTTTGATATATTATGTTGTATGTGCATATTCATGTTGAGCTGAGTCTCCTTTGAGATAGCTTTTGTAGTTGGGTTTGCTCAGCCCTAGCCCCTATATTTCTTGGTTATATTGTTTGACATCGGGAGATGCCGTGTTGACAAAGATTGATTCTACGGTGATTTGGACGAGTGTGTGGATGTACCCAGCGGAGTAAATCCCAGATGGTACTACATACTTATTGGCGCCTAAACTGAGCAGGACTTGTGAGAACCAGTACCCAGTCATTTGCATGCATCATACTAGGTTTGTATACTCGTGCTTATCGTATTGAGCATAGTCTCTCATGTCCAGTGTTTTGTTCTTGGACAATCTATTCGACGGGGCATGTCTCAGGTTGGAAGACACTGGTGGGTCGAGGCAGGGTTGAGAGCTGAAGCAATTTTTTCCATGAGTATCTTTAGTTCAGGAGATTTGATACAGTACCTTCGATTTGGTTGTATAATAGTTTTATAACCTTCGGTTTTTAGTCACCGGTTGTATTCCATCGGTTTGGTTTGTAAATCTGGTTTAGTTTCCGCTGTTATTTCTATTTATCGCTTTGCTTAAGATAATTGCATGCTTAATAAGGCTTATAGTAGGTGATCTGGGTAGGGTCACTACAGAGCTGTCTTAAAGATAATTGCATGCTTAATAAGGCTTATAGTAGATGATCTGGGTAGGGTCACTACAGAGCTGGCTTAAGAAGCTCCGATCGGGAATTCAGACCTTTCGATATGGCACGCGGAGTGCATCCAACCGTGGACTCATCAACTTACTTTTTTGGTAGGGATCAGAAGTTTCGATCTCCATTTGGACGTTCCGAACTGTTCATTTGCATCCGATCTTGAAAATTTCCTCCGAACAAGTTTGGACCTTCCGAACTGCCTTGCTTTCGAACTTTTCAAGGGTCCAGTTCGGTGCTTCCGAACTGCACTTCGGATCTTCCGAACTCTCCGATGGTTCCGAGCTTAGAATTTATATTTTAATCTCAATTAATCCCTTGATTTGTTTAGTTAGTAACCTTTAATCATGTTGACATTTTATTAACTTAAAACAAGGTACAGTTTACTATATATCCCAATCTTGACGTCCTCTTCAGGGGATTTTAGATTTTGGAGATATGACTCTAAAGGAAGATATTCGGTAGAGGGGTACAAGATGGAAATGGGATGTTATGAGCCACCCAATCATACAACGAAAGTGCGATCGAGAACCGGATGGAAATCGGTATGGACATTGTCAGTCCCCTCTAAAGTGCGTATTTGTTTGTGGCGAGCACTTCAAAATATTATTCCAACAGAGGCGAACTTAAAGGAAAATTATCATGTGCCTGTCAAAGGGATATGTCAGCTATGTGGATATGGTAACGACACTACTTGCCATGCTCTATTCTGGTGTTGTTCTATGAAAGAGTTTTGGCAGGGTACCTTGTTCAAGGTTTTTCTTAAATAGGGAAAGCTCCTAGATATCTTTGATGTTTTCCCTTGGATGAAAGCGAGGCTCTCTCGAGCGTAGTTGGAATAATTTGCGATGCGTACGTGGGTTGTTTGGAAGGAAAAAATGGAGATCATATTGCAACCGAGCAAGAAATGAAGCAGACTGGAGTATCTCGACTCTGTGGGACTATCAAAGCAAGTCATGCTATGAGCACAGCAAAGGAGAGTCCAAGCAGCACCTTACGGCAGTGGATTACGGTCTACGCCACCAAGGAACCACTTCAGACTTGAAGTAGATGCTGCGTACAATGAAAATTCCGGCAGCTATGCGATTGGGGGAGTAATCCGAGATCATGTGGGGAGTTTGCTAGTGGCGTTTGGGAAAAGGATAGAAAAACTCCCTTCGGTTATTTATGCGGAACTTGTAGCTCTCAAGGAAGGTTTGAATTTGGTGAAGGACCGACAAATTCACATACATGAAGTCACTTCTGACTTTCTACTGACAGTGCAAGAAGTCACTAACTTAGATGAGAACTTCAGTTACACTGGTGCAATCACTAGTAGAAAAATCTCAAAAGACTTCAGTTATTAACTGAAGTCGTAGATAGATAATTACCGAAATAGTGTCACGTGAAGTAATAGGTACTGTTTTACTTCGCGTTATAACCGAACCTGAAATTATCGAAATCTTTGGTCGGTTCATGGAGCCAAAATCGGTTCAGGATTGAACCAATGCCGAAGTAAAAACATATCTTTTACTTCGGAAATTTCATTAATTAACGAAGTAAAAAAAAGTCGTTTACTTCATTAATTTCATAAATTCTCGAAGTAAAACATATGCTTGTACTTCGTCGATAAATGAAATTGCCGAAGTAAAAGATATGTTTATACTTCGACAATTATAGTAATTGACGAAGTAGAAGAAAGTCTTGTACTTCGGCAATTTCACTAATTGACGAAGTAAAAGGCATTATTTTGCTTCGTCGATTAATGAAATTGCCGTTCCACTACATTAAAATTTAGATACAATAATTACACAATATAAATATATTTTTGAAACTTAAAATAGACTAATAAGATTCATAAATTATTCATCTCAAAACAACGAACATCCATAAATTCACAAGTATATCCACTAAAATAACCCAAATATATGCATGTATCCACAAGTATTTTCACAAAATTAAAAGTGCATCTATAAAAAATAATCAAATTCTAACTCTATAAACACTAGGGAAAAAAACTATACATTAATACATCCTTCAAAGGATCTATCATATTTGCAGGTCTTTCCTCACGCCAATGCCTCCAAGCTTGAATCAATCCAGAGACATATATCCTTTATCAGTAACTAATATTTGCAACAAACTTAGAATGCAAAGATTTGAGAGATTTATATAATTTGAATTTAGGTGCTAAAACAAACAATATCAGGAGTAAGTTTTTGGATTTTACTCACCGAACTTAGCAGGTCTTCTAGTTTTTACCGTTTCCTAAAAGAGTTATTCTTTTGTCCGGTCAAAATTTCAAAGATCAGAACTCCGAAGCTGAACACATCCGATTTAATGGAGAACTGGCCATGCATTTCCTATTCCGGCACCATATATCCATTAAAGTTATATTCACTGTAATAAAACAAAAATCATGGAACCAGTATTAAATCAATTCACAAAGAGGTACACTAGAACATCTCCTTATGTAATGCTTGCATCTAAAATTCGCACATTTACAATCAAAAGCAAGATCACATCAGAAAAGTCACGATCAACACATTTTCGAGCATTGGAAAATTCTGAATACTAAGACAAAAAAATCCAAGAAAAAGAAAAAAAAGGGACAAGCTTGGGAAAATAAAACGTGCCCATGATTCCCGGAAACCAGCTTGCGTGTCTTCTCCTTCTCTTTTAAATTCCTATATAATCATATTCAAGGTACAGTCACGACCAACACATTTTCGAGCATGGCACACATTTCATGCAGATTCATTTTATTTTGAACGAGAATGAAATTTGTCTACAATCATATAAAAAAGGAGAGATATAACAAAAGCACATAAAACACACCTTTTTGGATGAGTCATCTTAGCTTTGTTTGCATCTGTAGGTCCAATCATAGAACGCCAATCAACTACATCATTTGTCTTTTTTAAAACCATTATCAGCACAAGACCACTGGTTAATTAAGGCTAAGTACGTATTAGTAACTCACACATACAAACATGTCCAAAGGAAGAGGAATAAAATCCTAATATATTGAGCTTTAAAATTAACATGCATTATAACCAATCAAAAGATTATTCATTATTTTACTCATATGAATCACATGGTAACATGCCAACTCCAACTCTCCAAGCCATTTAATCTGAGCTACCAGCATCAATTGCTCATTATGCATTAATTTAAAATTTCTAACAAAGTAGTCAACTATAACTAGAGATATCAAAGTGAAGATAAAGAAAAGATACATTGTCATCGAGCGATTAATAATTATAGGGCAAATCTAACCTTATAGGGCAATTAACAATTATCCATAATTGATACAAGGTAATCAACCAAGAAAAGGAAATTTTTTTTTAAAAAATTTAAGCCTCGCTCGATCGGTAAAAATTCATCGAGCGAGCGAGCAGAACTCTGTTTTTATAAATGGAGCCTCGCTCGATCGATAAGAATTTCCCGATCGAGCGAGTAGAACTCTGCTAAAAAAATATCAGAATTGTTCTTGTGCTGTCCTTGGGAGTTTCTGATGCATAAACACCTTCAATCATCTCATATCAACATAAGACATGAAATATAACATGTTTTCTCATATAAAAACTCAAAAGACTGTATTGAAAAGTTAACTGTCATTTTAAATTTACATACTGAAGTCAGACTATCTAAATAGTTTAGCACATACACTACAGATACCAGATACATTTAAGTATCCACTGATATAAAATTATACCACTTAACAATATAGAAAATCTATGTTATCTGCATGTTCATATACTACCTAAATTAAACATGAAATATTCCACCTTTTTCTTTAATTCTTTTCCCCTCATCTGGAAGCAAAATAAATATCAAATTCGTTTAAAATTTTTTTGACTTAAGCTTGAAAACTATTGCACCAGATTAAGTGGAAACAAAACGTTACCTCTTCTTCAGGACCAGGAAAATCACTTGTGTTCAAGTTTTGGCGCCAGCCCATCTCATATACGAAAGAAACAAAAGGACTCCTCCTGGCCAACAAAACTTTGAAGTCAAACTCAAGTGATTGCAACAGTTCAAAAATATAAAGCAACTGATATAACAAAGATATTATTTCCTTCATCAGAGTAAATATTCATACAAGACTTGGGAGGCATTCTGGAGAAGATTCTCATCCAAACAAAAATGTGAGTTAATGTTTGTTTCAAGAATTCTCATCCAAGAGAGATGACATTCTATGATTTCAAAAGTATAGAACTCTCTGAATGTCTCGAGATACTTCAAATGTTCATTGTCGAAACACAAAAAAAGTGATTAAAACAAAAGCTAGGTTAGACGCACCAAAATCATATTAGTGATAGCAAAACATCGACTTCGCAAGCCACTGCAGTCTATAAACAACTGAACAACGATCATCTTTATTAAAAGGATACTATGAAAATAATTATAATAAAATCATCTTAGGTGACCTGCATATCCCAGACGTTAGACACAGCAAAACCAGAAGAAAGTAATGCATCCCAAGAACACAAAACCGACAGATCTTCAACTTATATGGAAAAAAAACCCAAAAAAAGAAAAGAAAAGCATGGAACAGAGAAAGAAGCCCATCACCGTGTCCATAAATTTAGGGGAAAATACTGTACTATGCTCGAAATAGCTTCATGTTCGTTTAATAGAAATTAAGGAACCCATTGCAAATATTTCAAGAGATAAGACGAATGTTCACAATCTACTCAAATGAAAACGTGTAACTCAATTTCAAGAAAAAAAAATTAAATATACTCATCAAAACAAGAAATTTCACAATTTCATCAAACATATCATCTGCATTTTCCTCTGGAATGAGGAAGATTATAAATTCGAAGGCTGGCAGGTCAGACCTCTTCACAAACCTGTTGTTCAGATGAAAAAATGAGTATTTACAAGGAACCAAAAAGCGATATTAGTTCATATAGATAAAAAAAAATTGTATCAAATCAAGAAAACATGTTATTAAACAAGAATTATAAATATGATAAAGTGGTATGGATGGTATTCTTACGAGATGCAGTCCACTGGGCATACGCCAATAGCTTCTTGAATCTTGTCTTCATGATCAGCCCATTGAGCCACAACTCAAGCTCTTCCATATACCGATTCAATAGCAAATGTTTTAGCAGCAAATAAGGCACATTTCAAGCAACCTACGCATTTGACATGATCCACAAAAACATCCTGGTACCCTTCCTTGATCGAAGATCGATCAGAAAAATCGTCTACCCCAAGACGCTCGTAAAGATTGAATTCTGTGATCGCGGAACAACACTCGAAGATCAAATGCCAGTACTTTTCAAAATACCCAAAAGCACAAAAAAATTTTAAACTCAAAGGCACTGGCAGGAATGAATACAAAACATTGGTCTAGTGACTAGCAGGGAGGGGGTGATTCCATCTATTTTCTAGAATCATACGTAAATTTTGAAATATTGTATATTTAAGTGGTGTTGGTCGAATTCCCCTGGTTCTGGATCAATTATCTGCCCACCCAAATGCAGTGCATCTCAGAAAACACACTTCTGAAATCTTTATCTAAGTTCAGTAAACCTGATACTTATCCACGATATCATATAAATCAAACTTATCAAAATCATCTACTTAAACCTTGAATGGACTTCATCCTAAAATCAACATAGTAAAATTTCCGAAGCAGTCAAGTCTCAACTCATAAAAATGCTTAAAACCTATCTTGCGGCAAAAGGATGCAAAATGGGAGTAATTCGATAATTTCTGTTAATAAAATAAAAACAACAGAGGTAAAAGTTACCTCATAAGGATTAGTTTATATGAGATGTCGGCCTAAATGCTTGGCGATTTCCTTCTTGTTCTCCAGAGTTTCTTGGAAGAAATTCACGGTTACGGTCGAGATGCCTGAGCCCGACGAGCAACACCAAGCAGCTGAGGGCGGGCGGATCTGGCGGCATTTAAAATCAGTTCCTGAACCAATTTCGTCTCCGACGAGTCTCTTCCCATTCTCGCAGATTCAGGGAATTGAAATCGAAAAGGGTTTAGGAAGATGGCACTGCTTCAACCACGGGAACTACAAGGGATTCCTGGGCTCGGGACTGGCAAGGCCAACGCCGCTGCCTTCAAAATATTCAGAAACCCCGATGCACCATACACACAGAAGCCCTAGACTAGGCAGAAGTGATGGCAGCCGGCAAACATCGATCTGCAGGGAAAGAATGGAAAAGCCTAAATGGATTTGCAATTGGAGATCGATTGGAGATCGAGAGAAAGGGGATCAAGAGAAAATACAGAATTTTAAACGGATCAACCTATTACTTCACAACATGTAAGTTTTAATAATTATTTTCACCTTTTTACTTCATCAAATTTACTTAAAATTTAAGTGAAGCCCGTTCTTTTTAATCTATGAAGTTTAAAATTACATTTTACTTCATCAGTTTTATAACCGCAGTAAATAACTATGTATTACTTCAGCAATAATGATCTCTGAAGTAAAAAGTAGCGAAGTAATATGCAGAAATTCTACTAGTGAATTGCTATTGAAGTCCGAAAGCTACTTGACAGCTTTCATGGCTCCATGATTTCTCATGTTAGAAGAACGACGAATGAGATTGCACATTCTTTGGCTTTTTTTGCTATTTCATGCACCTCTCAATTTGTTTGGGAGACTTAGAATATTCGTTTTGATTGGTAAATCTTGTAATGCAGGACTCTTTTCATGCTTAATAATATTACAAGTTCTTACACTTACATACATACATACATACATACATACATAATATTATATTTTAATTCTCTAACATTTTTTCGGAAGATATGCATCGCGTGTTCCATGATCCCCTATTAATCTCATAATATGCATGTATTAATAGTTAGGTATACCCCAACTACGTACAAACAAAGCATACAATTGTAAATCTTATACTATTTTATAATGACTTCACCCCTTAGAATAATGAATTTTTGTCATAAATGTGTGTGGACATAAATATCCTTGACATTAACTAAATTATTTGATATTTAAATATTAATATTTTATTTTGCACTCCTTAAAAACCAACATGATCATTTTTCAACATCCAAACACGTTCAATGCCACGAATCCACAAACTCATATATTTTTAAACAAGTTAAAAATTTTACACGTGTACTCCGGTAGTTGGTATAAAATAATTCTGCTATTAATCACGTACACACAGATTCTGATTCCGTGTACACTCCTAGATGAAAATCATGGAGTATCAATGAAATTTGGAGCATATTTTTAAGCATAAGAAAAATATTAATGAAAATGCAACATACATTTATGCAATTAAAGAAATAACAAAAATAATCACGAATCAATACAAAAAATGAGTACATGGCATCAAGCATCTTACTGTTAAACCTTGTATAATATTTGATTTGCTACGTACAAGCAAATAATCTATAGTCTGTACCATATATCAAGTGACTGTACATTAAACGAGAACATCTAATAAAAACCGTTTTTAGTAAATCATTTCTCAATGTGTTCCGAAAATGTCTTTATATGCTTCATTCTTTCCAACACTTGATCGTACTTCTTTTCACGAAAACCTTTCTACATTTTTTTTCTCAATAATTGTCCATCTCATTATCAAATCAAAATTATCCAAACTACAAAATTCTACCCAAGATCACAATCGGTTCTATTGTTTATAGTCTTATATATAAAAGTACGTATATTGAATAAATTTTTACGTTTGTGCACACATATTATGTTTGTCACGATTACCATCAGTTATGAGTTATAATCGATGACATAACAAACAAACATATCACCATTGAAATAAATCTATGTCTAAGTAGTTTCCACAGCACCATGCACACGTAATAAATTCTGCAAGACCCTGTATATCCCGATGCAATGAAGATAAAATGGGAAGACGGTACAAACTTAGCTTCCAAAATGAAAACATATACACTTCCAAATATTGGCGCAACACGGGATACTATGATCTCACACTTGACTGCTCCGGCAACTAAACTTAGCTATCCCGATACCCCGAACCGCCTGTTATAATCCACAGGCAAAGAAAATAACACATGAGAAATAATCATATGTATAGTATGAAATAATCGAATAAAAACGACCATCTTTGTTTCGTGTATCGACAATCAATGGATGCTGTAGTCAAGTAATATTATCAAATATAACATTAATCCACAGATGCAAATAGCAGCAGTAAAATGACTTAAATGCATTGCCTGTATAGGTAGGATCTAACTTACCGTAATTATACCTCAATGTTTTTCAAGTTACATCATTATCATATAATGACTACAAACCACCTAAACATTTTGTCATACTACATATTTTCCAAAAAATTGTAAACACTTGCTTATTTTGACAATTATATAGTCAGTCACACCACGACTATACTCGAGTTTGATGACTTAAAATCACATATATATAGCTCAAGAAATAACCATTCATCCAAAATATTTACGCCCAACTAAACCAAGAGTACTTAGCCAAACACATTAACTTAGACTATTGGGACAAACGAAAAAGAAAATGAAGCTTCCAGCTTGGAACAGGATGTGAGTATTTTAAATGAAATCTTTTTGGGGCATGAGACACCAAAATATAATCATCAATAGCACACCAAGTTGCCAATTGAATTAAATCAAGAAAAATGGATATTCAACCTTAATCAACACTGTAATTCTGACTTCTCAATTTGGCTCATACTTTCTCAGCGCCTTTAATTTGCTGCTTATTGAGGTATGTTTCCAACTTCTCGTCAATTTCTTCCACCTGAATTAATGCACAACACCCGAAAGAACTTATTTCCATTTCATTAAATTGTCAATAATTAAATATCAATGCAAAATAAAGTTGACAATTAAGAACCGTAAAAGAACCAGTACAATTAAATTTAGATAATCTTTTTGTTATCTAAGAGTTGATAAAATATTAATGATATTTCACCAAGTATATCTTATATTCATCGCGAATCCATAGAATTCTCGTTTCTCCATTTCTTGGTCCCCAACTGTTATTTCACCGTTCGTTCATATTTTCTTCATTTCACCTGTTGCAGCTTGCAAGTCATAAATAGGATAGGCCGGGTGGGTTTTCTTAATCTTTCTTTCTTTCTTTTCTTTTCTTTTTGTTATATTAGAGCAGTTCATTTCCTCAAATTCTAAAAAAATGCAGCAAATACAGAAATAACATGCACACGCCCGTCCCGATTAATATTTCCAAATTTGAATTCAAACTCAAAATAATATCTCCGAACCCAATCTATTTCGAGTTTTTCCCAAGGGACCAAATCCGCGGAAATAATTGTCAATCTCCACTTGGGCCTTGCCAATGGGGAGGTATGTAGATGAGCACGTGCAAATGAATGCCAACTACTACCCATATTTATGATTTGGTATAAATTATTGAATTCTCACGGTCCCCACTTGCTTACATCACAATTATGATCGCCACCAAACCCTCCACCCAATCCATTAATGGCTAATTTTTCATGCCATTTTTTTATTAATATTAATATTTAATCAATGTTTTATTTACTAACTTTTTTTTTAAAAAAAATAGATGATAAAATATTGACATGAATATTATACGAACCTTGTGCATTATGTCTTCCACCTTTTGAGCATCCTTTATGGTTTCTTCAGCCAAACCTTCCACCATATGAACCATTTTCTTGAGTCCGCCTTCGGGCAGGGCCGCCTCGATTTCTTCGGCCGCCTTGTCCACCGATTCCGCTATTTTCTCGACCGTATGCGCCACCACATCAACCTCCTCTGCCCGAGTTCATGTTAAATATTCAGTAACATTTAACTAATTTTGGATTGGAAAATGTGAGTGCATATTCTTTTAATATGAGTATTAATTCTACATCAAAAATAAATATTATCTATAAATTTATTATTGATATTAATTGAAACGTAAATTTATTTTGGATTCACACTTACTAGTCACTGTCATTATTCTTTGCAACACGAAAGGAACTGTTACCGCCAATCCAGCAATTGCAGTCCACCTGCCAATTATATTGTTTACTCAACCAAATCAGCAAGTGCAATTATTGGAAGCCACTAAAATGATTTTTTTTAAACTAGAGTAAAATAAATACTTTATCTAAAGAATAATCAATCCAAAGAAACCCTAATAAATATATTTTTTTAAGTTAATATTTATACGTCTAATTAATAGCTGGCATTTAACCTTTTCAAAAAGTTGATCATAAAAAAAGTATCCGAAAGCACCTTTTTTTTTTTTTTTGTATTTTAGAAAATACCAAAAATATATTAAAAACATTAACTTATTTTATATTATTACACTAATTTCGAATCTCGAAAAGTTAAAAAAAAAAAAAAACATTCAAATTAACTCCATGCTGCACTAGGCCAGAAATCAGAAGTAAAGATCCATTTTTTTAAAAAGTAGATTAACAAAAAAAAAAAAAAAAAAAGTGAGGCGAAGGCTATTTTTTGTTATAAGTTTATTTATGTTTACAAAAGCATATTTCAAGTTGTTATTTTACTTAAAAAAAAATAATTTATTTAGATGGATCTTATTCCAAAGTTGAGGTGAATGACCATGGATTGTCCGCAGAAAGCGAGAATCCCGGAATGGCCGGAAGCGAGAAAGTAGACATCAGATCCGTCGCAGCTGCCACCGTCTCCGGCTCGGCGGCGCTCCTGATTACAAAATCCCTGCAACCAAACCAAACCAAACCAAACCAAACCAAGAATTAAAATATCGATCATATATAATCATAATTAATGAATTAGTTGAATCCAATTAAGAACCTCTTCGATCCAATATTCTTTTTTGATATTCCTCCCACGGAAGTTCCTGCTCTTTTGTAATGGAAAACATGAGCTGAAGGTGGGTTAATGTTAATGGAGAGCGAACTATGAACTTTGGCGGAGCTGATGCAGCTGCAAGAAAGGGTGGCGGCCATGGATTCAGCTCTGTTGTTTTGTTTTGTTTTGTTTTGTTTTGAGTGAATAATAGTGTGCAGGGATCTGCCAAGTTGACTCGATCGATCTCGGTAATTAAGGTTTTTGCGATGAATGATTTGAACCAGATTTGGTGGAGTACTAATATATATATATATATATATATATATATATATATATATATATATATATATATATATATATATAAATTGGCAGTCAGCAAATATCTTGAGTGAAATTTTCTTTTTTTTCCCCCCCTTAATATCATCAATGGTCAATATTGTATGCTATATTTTAAACGTGGTCGCAGACTTCAAAACTATCTTTTTCTGAGATTAGTCTTTAAAAACGACAAAAATAAATTAATATTTATTACAAAATATAAGAATTTTTACATCAAAAATAAATTTTTTTTGAATTTGTATATTTTAAATTTGATCTTTTTTTATTACATGTGAACAATAAAAATAGCATTGAATAATGCGTGTTTATCGAATTTATTCTCAACTTTTCTTCAGAATACTATTCCTTAATTAATATAACCACAAATAATACAAAGCATAATTAGATAAAATATATAACATAAAAAATAAAACATCAAAATAATGTTAAAATAAATAAATAAGATCCTTTATGTTTGATTTTTAGTCATGATTATAAAATAACTTCGAAGAATATTTTTGTGATAAGAAAGATAGAAGAGAAAATATTAAAAGAATGTTGCGAGAGAAAGTGACTGAGTGCAATTAAAAATAAAAAAAATATTATATATTAAGGTATCATTAATAACATTATTTAAAAAAACTATATAAGTAAGGCGGTGCGGTGCGGTGCGGGCGGTTTTCGGTAAAAAAAATAACCTCATCGTGGAGATGGTGCGATTTCATATTTTTTTAAAAAAACTGCGGTTATTTATAAAAAAAATGAAAAAAGCGGTGCAGTAAGGTGTGGTGCGGTGCGATCGGTTCGGGCGGATATTAAAAAATTTTGATCAGCCCTACCCCCAAGTAGGTGCCTAAGTTGGTGAAGTATGTGAACTCTTGATCCAATTCCCCTTACCAACATTTTCTTGGACTAGTATGTCATACAAGCCTTGCCTAATGTGATTTACCTGATTAACGTAGTTTGCAGACTATTGCGTTAATCCGGTGGTTTACCCAGTGTGCACCAAAAGATAGTAGCTGCTGGTTCTCACGTCATAAAATAAAATAATGTATTTGACATAAGAACTCACAGTCGCACCGAAACGCTATACCTTTCGGTTCGCACTAGGTAAACCCTCGGACTAACGCAATAGTCTGCAAACTACTGTAGTCAGATAAATCTTGTGCGACATGTTAGTCAAAAAAGTTGTTAGCAAAGATAATCGAACTACTAACATCTAGGCTCTAGCCACACACTCACTTACTCCATCAACTTGGACACCTCAACTCCACCAACTTGGACACCTCTTGGGATATTCTCTATATATATATATAGAAATTTTCATCTGCACAACCAATGATGCCCAACTCGTCCCCGACCACTAAAACCTGATATCGTGTTTTAGTGATGCGAAAAATAAAAAAAAAACTAAAAATCGGGAATGAGGTAGGCAAAAATAATTGGACAACTGAAAACTTATATATATATATAATTGTAGTATAACTATTCATCTAAATAATTTTTTAGCAATGAATGATACAGCTTGGACTTATCTCAGGTCGCATCATCCTTTTAAAGCAGCCAATCAAATTGGACCACTGAAAATGTTTTTTTTTTTAATCTTACCACTAAAAATGTTAAATTCAAATAATGTTTTTCTAAAAATTACAAAAATCATCGATTGGAATAATGTCCAGATCGAATATTAATAAATCGAACAGGATAGTGATGGGATGAAACTTTATTTAATTTGAAACAAATCATTTAAAATTAAGAAATTTTTACTTTTATTTGGAATTACATTGCTTCTATTTTATTTTTTATATTTTTCCACAATCAACATATTGTGAAAATTTTGGGTTTTTTAAAAATTAAATATAATAAAATTTTTAAAAAATTAAAAATCTAGCTATAGCAAAATATAAAAATGTTATATTTTTCAACAATCAACATATTGTGAAAATTTTGGGTTTTTTAAAAATTAAATATAATAAAATTTTTAAAAAATTAAAAATCTAGCTATAGCAAAATATAAAAATTTGTTATAAATATATTGTTATTGTAGATGATTATATTTACATGTGTAGATTTGAAAGATTTGCGATCAAGATAATTAATATGTCACGATAATATCTGTAAAAAATTTTATTATATGTATTATTTTTTGAGTTCAATAAATATTGCACATTCATATGAATTCTCTCTCTTCTAATAAATTTTTTCTACTCATATCTCTATTTATATCATTATTTATAACGCGTTATCAACATGATGCTATAACCAACTGAGAGTGAAAATAATTCTCATTTTTATTGATTCTATTCGAATGACATAATGTGTTGTCAATAGTCAATTTTATGAGAGATATTCATTGGTACTCTAGAAGTAGCAAAATTGTTGGTTTCGAAAATGCAAGCAATCTTGATTTTGATGATAGTAAAACTTGTTATTGTGTTTCTAACATATTTACTTAGGTGTGTAGTTCATACATCACATTTTGGAAGTGATAGGCTACTGAAACAAAATTTCCGCACACCTTAGTTTCTGGCGAGCTGAATTATTTTGATGATATCTCATTTTTCGATGATCCAAATCACCAGCCGCCAAAACCGTTGAATAGCCAACTCAAAACTCTACAAGTCATATTTCAGACCAGGTGAACCAATTCGAATTTTTTCTAGATCAAACTGAACTGAAACTGAACTAGCTGAGCTTAAAACAGACATCAGTTGAGCTTGAGCAGATCTGGTATTTTGGCCATATCTTATAGTTTGGTTATCCAAATATAACGATTCAGTATTCGTTACGAAGATAAGACAATGCTCTACAAATCTAAGAGAAAGGGCTACAACGTTTATGCACATCACTTTGAAATTAATCAAGATATATAAACAAGAAAACGTGACTATTGAAAACAACGGTGCTGAAAAGCAGTATGATCCGAAATACAACAGAAACCAAACCAGTAACCACTGCAACTAGTAGCCGCTAAAAACCTGTAGCTGTTGAAACCAGTAGACAACCAGTAGCTACTACACCAGTAGAGCCCAAAATCAGCAGAAGATGAGGAAAGTGGCCAGAAGCGCGAATATGACTGTTTCAATGTCTTAAACAGTACAAAACCTTTACTAACGGTCATATGATTGTATTTAACGTTTATATCATTGTTGGAGGCTATAAATACAAGATCTGAAAATTGAAGAATAAGAGAGTGGATGACCAAAAGATACATCATCTAGTTACAGCTTGTCCACAAAAATAAAGGCATCTAAACACATTTATCAGCTGGTTGAGAACTTGCCATCAGTGTGAAGAAAAAAATAGAATTCTTGAGTTTTAACAGTCAAATTCTTCACACCCCAACTCACTCATACACATTTAAGAGATGATCTTTATAAATTAGTTGAGTGGGAATCTTTACACAAAGACGTTAAAAAAATTGTGTAAATCTTTGTAAACTTTGTACTGAGTTTGGGACGTGTTATCTATTTGAGAGTGAGAGACTAGGAGTTTCGATTTAGGCAGTGGGTAAGTCCTAAGATTAGAGTGAGCTATTTACAAGAAATTGTAATACTCAAAGTCTTCTAGTAGAATCCATCTGAAAACGGAAGAAAGGGAGATGTAGAAGGATTTGGCCTTCGAACTTCCATAAACAAATTTGTGTCTCTTTACTTTATCTCATTTACTTGTTCTTGATGTTTTGTGATGCATTGTCGAAGCATTTTATGTGTTTGATAAAATACCAAAATGTTTCTTACAAAGTAGTTGATAAAATGCTTCAACCAAACTATTTTTATCATATCAACTTGCACCATTTTCAAACGATTTCCAAAATGCTTAATCGGTTTTTAGAGGAATATGTTGAGTGTCTTCCGCTTGGTTTTGTAACCAAACTCGATATAATCTCTCGGTGCTCGGTTCATTTTTGAACATTTCAAAAACGAGTTATTTTAGCTCAAAATATTTTAAAAGTGTGTATTCACATCCTCCCCCCTCTACACACGTTTTTTTTTAATCTTAACAACAATGATAATAATTTATATATTAGTGCATATGAAATATCATGAATATGTTGATCGCTATAAAGTAGCTCAATATGATTTTATATTGAAAATTTGAAAAAATTCATGATCATGATATAAAATATTGAGAATTTTGAGAGATTCATAATTATGATTTTGATATATTGAGAGAGATTCATGATTAAAATATGATATATTATCTAATATATAGAAAATATTAGAGATTCATTATAAAGATATGATATATGATTTCGTATATTGCGAAATTGAAGAAATCATGATGGATATCTAATATGATATCCAAGATCTATAAATATTATTGAAAGATATAAATCTAAGTCAAAATATAGAAATATTTATAAAGAAAAATTGATCAAAAGATCAAAATATTTGGTAATATTCGTGAAAAATATTTATATAAGATACAAGATCGTTTGATTCACGATGAAAAAAAAATGTTCTTGATATCATAAAATAGTGATAAAATTTAAATTATATGTATTTTTTTAATCCAGTTTGATTTGATTTAAATAGTATATTACATAGATTATTTTGATGACATAAAATAATCTAGAAGAAGCATAGTCTATTATTTGTCACATTTTTTTATGAATATTGACTTGATGTTAAATTATGAACTGCATTAAATATTGATTAAAAATTATGAATGTGCGGTAGTAAGATCGCAATGTCATCAACCAAAAATAAAAAATAAATGTTAAACCCAATTAATTGGACCATCATCTATATTGGACACCGACGATGATGGATTGACGGTAGCTTATGCATTATGATGTCAATGTGTTGATTTATGACTAATTTCAAGTCGTTTTATTTATTTATTGAACTAATTTATTTTTGATAAATTAATTTTTTATTTTTTGTGTAAACTAAAATTTGGAAAACCCTAGCATGTGTTTGGATTCACATATATTATTCTAATGAAATCAATAATTTACAAATTTGTGAATCTATCTATCAATATATTGATGAGCTATTGCATTAAATTATTATGCAATTTAGTGATAAATTTTATGATTTGGGAGTTTTATAATTAAAATACATTTGGATGGTTAAATATTTATTTCATAAATTTTGATTATGGATTTTAAATTTCTCAATTTTGATTGTGGATATAAATTTTGAATTTTTTCAAAATAATTTGATTAAGATATTACTTTTTAAATGAATGATAATGTATTAACCTGTTCCAGAATCACCTACTAAACATACTTAAGCATGCATATGAATCCGAAAGCACATAATCAAATAAAACAACAGAATAAAAATCTTACAACAAAATCACCGGCAGAATACAATCGGCCCTAAAACCAACGTTGAAACATTGTTTATACAACCCCCATTGAAGTAATACTGAAATATCCTTAATAAAAACCTGATACTGGAAACAAACACCAACCAGAGAACTGCTGCAACCTCAGCGACCGCTCCTTTCGGGTCCGTTCAACCTAAGTCATGTCCCGTGGAATGGGGTGTCCAAGACAAAACCAAGGACGTGAGCGATAACAACGCCTGTAGTATCCCGTAACCAAGTAAATTAATTAAGAAAATAATTGCAATTAAGAATCCTAAGTTCGAACGCCTCGAAGGAAAGGATCATAGGCTCCGAACGAGATCGGACAATCCGAAGCAAGGATCGTAGGCTCCGAATGTGTTCGGATGCTCCGTCGGCAGGTCCGGACGGTCCGATCTAGATCAAGTATTACGCCATTGATTACGTCAGCAAAGTGACGTCATGGCTGACGTGCGGATGGGACTTCGGATGACCCAATGTCCAGATCGGACGGTCCGATCATGTTCGGACGGTCCGAACTCCGTCTATAAATAGAGGTGCCGAGATTCATTTTCAGACGCACCAATCACCTCTCTTCTCTCGATTCCTTAGTCTTCTAGCTTAAGTCTAGGGAGATCTAGGCTTCCTTTGGGAAATCCGGAAGTGGCATAGCGATCCAGGTGTCGTAGCGGAGCTGTGGCCTAGTTTTGAGGCAAGCGACAGCAACGGGCTGACGACGGACGCTGGTATAGCTTTTGCTTCCTAAAAATATTTGGGAGTATGAAATAGCTTAGTTAAGGTTTTTGGAGCAATATAATGATAGTAGTATCATTTCGCAGTGTAGTGCGGACTATAGGCGTGGACCTAGAGCTGGTAGAGCTTGCCTAGTAGTTGAGGTACGAAAGTACTGTTCGAGATATCATGATTGAGTATGCATGTATTATGTGACTGCATGATTTATATGACATGATTTTATGCGGCATGCATTTTTGCATATTGAGCTTATATAAATATATATCCTTGAGATATCCTGTAGAAGGGTTTTACCTATCCTGTTAGTGGATGGACTTCCATCGATTTGGGTCCGGAGTATCCACTGTTATTTGGTATGAGAGCCACCTTCTGAGGCGACGACACATCGTGCTACATACCAGGGTCCGGTATATCTTTGTTATCTATTCCTTGGCCTCTAGTTTTAGTAGGCGGTACAATTGCATTCATGCATTTATATGATACAGTATGCTCATACTCTCATGCTGAGCATTGTATGCTCACGTCTCGTACTTTGTGTATCTGGACACCCTATTCCATGGGGCAGGTTTGCGATTGGATGAGGCGGGTGGATCTAGGAGGGATTAGGCAGTGGATGGCCAGCTGGGATTTTGCCTAGGGATATATTTTGATGTATTTGGGATTATAGACTGTTCGATTTGGTTGTATAATTATTTGGGTATTTACAGATTCCTTTTCTTGGGATTTTATAATATTTATTGCTTCCGTAATTTATTCTGGCTTACTGTTTTAAATAAGTTAATTGCATGCTTAAGTTTTTTATTAGTAGATGATCTTGGTAAGGGTCACTACATTTATGGTATCAGAGCATGCATAGTAATCTTGGGATTTAAATTCTGCATAAGATAACCGTGAGGTAAATTTTGTAGATGGCGAATTACGATGACCAGAGTATCCATGGTAGTGAAGGTGGACGCTGGGGAGATGATGATCGTGATCATAGTCGGGAGCGCCATCATCATCATCGTGATGATCAACGTCGTTTCAGTATGTATTGGTTCATGCAGATGGGTCCTAAACCCTTGGTTGGAGGCGAGACTCCTGAGGATGCTGAGAACTGGCTAGAGCGCATGGAGAGTTGTTTTTAGACATACCGCTGTACCGAGGAGCAAAAGATGAAGACGCTTGGGTATCTCTTGGAGGGGCGAGCCCGTAAGTGGTGGAGGTCCACTTCTGCACCGTTCATTGCTGCGAGAGGAGTTGCTACATGGACCAAGTTCCGCACAACTTTTCAGAAGCTGTATTTTCCTCCTTCACTTCGTCAGACGAAGGCGAGTGATTTGTTGAGTCTACGTCAGGGAGCTATGTCGATTGACGAGTACCAGCAGAAGTTCTTTGACTTATTGTCCTATTTCCCTGAGATTGCTGACAGCTCAAAGATGAAGTATAATCTGTTTCTTCAAGGCCTTAACCCAGAGATTCATGACCAGTGGCGGTTGGTGATGACATGACTATGAGGGGCTGGTGAGCCGATGTCACTAGGCGTAGGATAGCATTCGGCGTAACAGGTATTTCTCTCAGTCTAGGCCTGCGAGTTCCTTGGGTCCCCGTGCACATTCTTTTAAGAAGTATGGATCCTCTTCTTCCTCTGGTTCTAGTGGCGTCACCCGTTTTGAGAAGAAAGAGAAGTGCAACTGTTGCGGGAAGAATCATCCAACGGACAAATTCCGTAAAGATTCTAGAGCGTGCTTTCGATGTGGAGAAGTTGGTCATCTTCGGAGGGATTGTCCATTAGCTGGAGGGGGCGGTTCTAGTTCTGGTTCAGGATCGGGTTCTCATTCTACCATTCAGCAAAGATAGCAGGGACAGTCTGCTGGAAGTTCTCATCTGAAGCCACGGACATCTAGTCAGGTGTTTGCCTTGAATCATGATCAGGCAGTGGAGGAGAATGAGTGGGTCATCGCAGGTACATTTTTGTTATATGGCATGCCTGCTTTTGTATTCATTAACATTGGTGCATCTCATTCCTTCATTTTTGCATGTTTTGTTAAGAAGCATAAGTTGTCATGCATTGCACTAAACATAGTGATTTTTGTTTCTACTCCGACGGGCCAATCTGCATTGGCTAAACATCTAGTGATGGGTTTTCCTTTAGAGTTTGAAGGGAACATTCTGATATCGAATCTCATGGTTCTTGCGATGGAGGATTTTGATTGTATTCTGGGGATCGATGTATTGACTACTTATCGAGCTTCAGTGGACTGCTATCAGAGGTTGGTTCGCTTTCATCCGGTTGAGGGTGATAGCTGGTTTTTCTATGGTGAGGGAGCGCGTCCTCCGATGCCGTTGGTGTCAGCTTTGAGAGCCTGTCGAGCTCTAGAGTCTGGAGGGAAAGACTACCTCATCTATACAGTTGATTCGTCCGCTGAGAGTGTTGGTATAGAAAGTATACCAGTTGTGAATGAATTTCCAGATATATTTCCAGATGAGATTCCGGGTTTTCCGCCTGCTAGGGAAGTCGAGTTTGGCATAGAGTTGATGCCGGGTACTTCGCCTATTTCTCGAGCACCGTATCATCTGGCTCCGTCAGAGATGCGTGAATTGAAGAACCAGTTACAGGATCTTTTGAATAAGGGGTACATTCCTCCTAGTGTATCTCCTTGGGGAGCTCCTGTTCTCTTTGTGAAGAAGAAGGATGAGTCTATGCAGTTGTGCATTGACTATCGGCAACTGAATCGAGTTACTGTGAAGAACAAGTATCATTTGCCTTGTATTAATGATATGTTTGATCAGTTTCAGGATATTTCGGTTTACTCCAAGATTGAATTGAGATCTGGTTATCACCAGATGAGGGTCCGAGATCAAGATGTAGCCAAGACTGCATTCCATACTCGCTATGGGCATTACGAGTTTCTAGTGATGCCTTTCGGATTGACTACTGCGCCGGCTATATTTATGGATCTGATGAACCGTGTTTTCAGGGAGTTTTTGGATAATTTCGTCATGTTTTTAATTAACGACATTTTGGTGTATTCGCATGATGTGGATGAACATGCTTCTCATCTACGGTTGGTGTTGCAGACTATTTGGTATGAGCAGTTGTACGCCAAATTGAGTAAGTGTGAGTTTTGGATGGATCGAGTGGTCTTTCTTGGCCATATCATATCCAGGGATGGGATTTTTGTTGCTCCGAGTAAGGTTCAGGCTGTGTTGAACTGGTCGCGTTTGACAAAGGTTGCTGAGATCCGCAGTTTTTGGGTCTAACAGGATATTATCGTCGCTTCATTGCAAATTTCTCTCAGCTAGCTCGATCTATGACTCAGTTTACTAGCAAGGGTGTTGATTTCGAGTGGTCCTCCGAGTGTGAGAAAAGCTTTTGTGAGCTTCGACGACGGTTGAATTTTGCGCCTGTGTTGACATTACCGTCAGGATCTGGAGGGTATGTTGTTTACACAGATGCTTCTCTTCAGGGGCTGGGTTGTGTTCTGACTCAGAACGGGCATTGATCGCATACACCTCTAGACAGTTGAAGTTACACGAAGACAATTATACCGTTCACGATTTGGAGTTGACAACTATTGTGTTCGCTTTGAAGATCTGGCGTCATTATCTGTATGATGAGAGATTTGAAATCTTCACCGACCACAAGAATCTCAAGTATTTGTTCACTCAGGCATAATTGAACATGAGACAGAGACGTTGGATGGATTTGCTGAAGGATTATGATTGCGAGATTAAGTACCATCTGGGAGCTGCTAATCTCACTGCTGATGCCTTGAGCCGCAAGGTGCGATTATCCGCACTTCAAATTTGTTCGATGTCTTGTGAGATCGAGACTTGTTGTTCTTCAGGATATACCTTCAAGCACAAGAAAGGTATGCAGGGTATCCAGATGTTTGCAATATTATCTGAGCCAGCTTTGTATTTGCGGATTCGGGATGCTCAGATGTCTGATTCAAAGACCCAGCGTTTGGCTCGTCTAGCCAACGAGGGTAGTACGTCTGGATTTCATTATCAGTCAGATGGTTTTTTGTGTTTGCCGGGTCGACTTGTGATTCCAGAGGATGAGTATCTGTGGGGGGAGATTTTGTCTCAGGTGCATCACACTAAGTTGAGTATCCATCCAAGGAGCAACAAGATGTATAATGATCTGCGTACTCGGTTTTGGTGGAAAGGGATGAAACGCAGCGTGTATCAGTATGTTTCGAGATGTGTAAGACCCGAAAATATTAAGTTATTAATGACGGAATTTAAGATTTAAATTCCAAATAAGAGAAAATATGAAGTTAAGAATTTATGGAAATTAGAGATTTCAATTTCGGGTCAAAAATATTTAATTTGAGGATTTTTCGGATTTTAAAATTTTAATATCCGGAATTCTTAAATTAAAAGATTAAAAATATTTAAATTGATATTTATGGAATTTAAGATGGAAATTCCAAGATTATAAATATCAAGGATTTAATTTGAGGATGAAATCCGAGCAAGGGCCAATTTGCAAATATTGAGCAGTTCAAGGACTAAAATGCGATAAGGTCCGAAAAGATTTAATTTTAATTCGAGAATATGTAATTTGAGAATATTTAGAGTTTAGAATTAAATTATATTATTCTTAAATTATTTAGGATTGAAATTGAATTAAATCGCTTGTCCGGGAACTGAATTGCAATTATGTCAAAGTTCAGGGACTAAAATGCAAATAGGCCAATATATATCTAATTACACATATTCCTAGCCTTCATTCACGTGGGAAATCAGAAAGGGAGCAGACAAGAACCGAGAAGAGAAGAAAAAGGGTTCCAAGCCATATTTGATCATTTTAAGCTCCGATAAAAATTGATCCGCCCGGTAGAATTTCCGATTGATCGTATATTTGCGATCACAGCTCCGAGTGCTACGTTTTGACGTAAGTTTTATGAAGTTATACCATGTTTGAATTTTAAGTTGTTGTTAGAATTAATATTTGATTGTATAAATGTGTTCTAGCATATACGACGATAGCATATCTAAGACGGATTGAGAAAAGATCGTCTTTTGGACATGTTTTCAAATTTTGAAATAATTGTGAGAAATCTAAATTTTCTTGATTGATATGAACGTGTATGTGCTGCATATTTGAGGAGGTTATAGTGTTAAGGTAGTGATGATATTGATGTTAATGTGTTTGGAATTTCGGTTTCGAACCGTTACGCCGCCCGCCGGTTTTGATTTCGATTGAACTATCAAGTCTTGTAGTTGTTTCAGATGTGATGAGATTGAAATGGGAATGGAAGCTGATGCTAAGCTATGTTATAAATTCATTTAAGAATTGAAGTGAAAGATTATCGAAGTCGAATCGACGAGTTCGAGCTGTTTGAACAAGCAAAGTTGAATCAAGAATTTGATTAACTATCAACGTCAATGAGCAAGCATGAAATGAATAGAAGTTAGATACATCATTAGATTTGATACTAGCAAGTTTGAATATGTCAAAGCTACGATCGAAAGGTATGAATAGACATTAATAAGATGTGCAGAATAACTCAAGATTGTTTTTGATTATCGAGTTGCCTAAAATCACATACATGCTTGTTTAATATATGTTTTTGTTTACGTTTACATAAATGAGATAGATTATTCAAGATAGATATCTTCTTGAATTCCCAGAATATTTATGTAAATGTTTACTTGTCTTCTTTGATTTATATTATTTTCTGTATTGAACATGTTTTACGTATTCCATATGATGCTTACAGATTTGTCGGTATCCTTGAGTGATTATATGATCATATGATTATATGGTTGATGTGTTCAAGATGTGTTTTTAGCTTATGTATGATTTGATGCATCAAGATATTGTTGCATTCATCTTGAACCCTACCTTGATAAGCATAGAGGGCTGAATGGCCTAGAGTGCAGATGACGTTTGGAGAACTGTAGTTGAGTGGCATGTAATGTAGATTTACTTCAAGAGTCAGATGACTCATGACACGGAATATAGATTTATTTCCAGAGCTAGATGACTCACTATAGTTGCACCAAAGTCAGGGGAATTGAGATATTTAACACCACCTTGATTGGGAGAGTCGGTGGTCGGTTAAAGATTTTATTTCCCCGGGATCCCAAGAACTAAGCTTTATTGGTATCAGATTTGATAGCCTATTCCTTGAAACATGCATTGCATTTATGCATTAACCTAGAGATTTTTATGGTTTAGAATATGCAGTTATAAATGCTAGAATGTTGGGATATGCCATTCTATATATGAATGTATTGATATGATATTGTTTTAGATGAATAGCTATGCTTTAAGGATTTAAGAATGGAGTATATTTCTATGATTACATGTTGTTACATGTTTTGATGATTTAGAATTCTTATAGCATATAGATTCAATATGCTTATATGCTGTATATGCATGTCTTTCATACTGAGATTTATTCTCACCGGAGTTATCCGGCTGTTGCTTTGTTTGTATGTGTGCATTGCATCAGGTTTGGGGCATGAGCGAGTCAGATGTGGCTTGGATAGCTCGAGATTGAGAAAGATTAGCATGTGGTGACTTCGGGCTAAGAATAAATTGCTGTCAAATGCATGTTAGAAGGTGTTGGTTTAGTTTGAGCTTTGAAAACTTAGAATTGAGTTTATTTTATTGCACCTTAGAAACATGTATGTGATTATTGTTATGTCTATATATGCATGTGTTTATGCTTGGGACATGTTGAGATTATGTATGCAATTTTTCAGATTTGAAATAGCCCTAGCAACTTTGATCTTTGTTGTAGCCTTTGGTAATTTTTGTAAATTTCTGCACCGACCTTTCTTGGTAGAATGAGTATAACGTTTTATTGAAAACTCTGATTAGGGTGCGGTTGGCGGCATTGGAAAGCTAAGACAAAGCTCTACAATTGTTATGTTTATCATTTTACAAGATTCTGTACGAAACCCATGCGGGGCGTGCCTGAAGTAGGGTGCGGGCGCGCATGGGGTTCTGAAAAAAAAAAAATTTTGTTCTTTCTGCGACGTGATTTTGCGTCGCCAAATGTATAGTTTTGCGTCGTCAAATGTTCTGATTAATTTTATTCAGATTAAATTATTATTGTCTAATTAATGATGCTTATTCATTAATTGCCCCTTAAGATGAGATTAGCACCCGAGGTCCTCACAACAGGTGGTATCAGAGCGTAAATTCTTGGACTAAGATAGAAGTTGAGCGGGGTAGATTGAGTCGCATGCATTTATAGTATTGCATGAGTATGCTTTACTTTCTTTACAGAATTGTATGCGACGATGATTGTTTGATTGAACACTGCTTGCTTTACTGAGATGAGAATTACATGCTTATATGCTGATATGTATGCCTGATGTATTGAATTCATTAGAATAAGTGAATTCGTTGCAAGCATGTATTATTTGAAAATCATAAGAATTTGCAAGTATGTGTTCTATTCAGAAGCATGAGATTATATGTATGTTATACTGAAATTGTATTTTATAATCTCTGCAATATATATTGCTTTTGTTATCGAATAAGACAGATTGTGCGGATATCATGAGAATCTCAGACAGAACAGAACCGCAGACAGAATAGAACAATGTTGAGGTACATTTTTGAGCCGATCGATATGATGATTGCACTGAGGAGTATGTTAGTTGAACAACTCCAAAGCTATTATTTGTTAGATCAATGGAATCAGGATATCTCCACAATGGTATATTGTCCACTTTGGGTATAAACCCTCATGGTTTTGTTTTTGGAAACCCACCCAAAAGGCCTCATATCAATGGAGATATCATTCCATTTATTAACCCATGATTATTTCCTTGATCTACCAATGTGGGACTTAGGTTGATATCTCAACAATCCTCCCCTCAAATGAAGTCACACCATTATTCACGTGGTCCAGGCCTTCCCTCAATCTGTCTCCAATCGAGGCTACTCCACTGCACTGCGTTGAGGCACACGTCTTACATAAATTCCCGGGAGCATCACCCCTCGAGAGCTTAACACGGATCTTACCGGGAGCCACACCTCATTCGTTTTTAATTCCGAGTATTCCACCCACATTGGTTCGATCAGACCATGGCTCTGATACCACTTGTTGGATCAATGGAATCCGGATATCTCCACAATGGTATGATATTGTCCACTTTGGGTATAAACCCTCATGGTTTTGTTTTTTGGGAACTCACCCAAAAGGCCTCATACCAATGGAGATATCATTCCATATATTAATCCATGATCTTTCACTTAAATTTCCAATGTGGGACTTTTGGTTGATCATTCCTAACATTAATCACCAACTCAGAAAGATACAGAATATGCTATGTCTAGAAAAGGGGTTGAGTTTAAAAGCTGGATCAGTTGTTCAATTGAAGAATATTCAGATGAACATAGAACCAGCCTGATTTTATATCAACTCCATGGCTTAGCAAGAAGTTGGTGAATTTGACAGAAGAACTTATGGAAGAGCAGGCGTATTGAAATGGTTTGGCAGGTAAGTAAACAAAATTGTTTCTTTCCGTATATGATAAAGAAGATAGAAAAGCAGACTTTGCAGAATAGAAGCATAACAACTTTAATGAGTTGATTTCAAGCCAGTAATAGAATAACGAAATCACGAACTGGTGGTACGAGGCAGAGTTAAATTTTTATTCATGCCTCTGTAATTGTGAAAACCTATGATTATCACCTTCACTGGAACTTTCATAGCAGTATAGCTATGAAGCAAGAGATAGTGACAATAGCAGCAAAGATCGATTCAGTCTAAACGCCAACAGATAAAGAAATATAAGCATAGATCCCCTAGCTGAAATAGATCAAGAGAACATTTGAATGACAGATAATTTCATAGGAAATAAGCCAATACAAAAAATAAGGCTCAAGTTGTATCAGATAAGAATATTACAAGTAAGTGAGTTAATTCTAGTTAACCGCTTATATATTGATTGCATAGCATACATTCATAGATCAGTGATTTGTTATGCTATAATCCGTATCTGATGAGCATTTATTCATCGTATTTGCTGAGATTTTGCCTTTGAGTAGATGGAACACATTTGTAAGATTAGTCATAGAAGATGAAATACAGAATTGAGAAAATAAGAGTGAATGTGCTGATATCAGGCGTGAGATATTAAGCTAGAATGCATTATAGATATTAATGCAATAACTGAGTACCAGTTAACAGCTGATTGAATCTGTTCACTGATAAATCAATAGAAATGACTAGAAATTTATGATATGAGTTTCAGAAATTAGATTTTGTTATTTCGGTAGTGGTTATATCACGATGACCATGGAAGAATGTCGGAATAATTCTAGTCGATATACTGAACTAGTATAGAATTAACCTAGAAATGACAGATATGTCAGTGGTTACATTGTACAGAAATAGTTTAATGACATATTCCGACCTTTCTTCGATATGAATGCAGTTCTATATAGAGTGGTGACTAGTACGAGAATCTTATGACAACTCGTATAGAAGAGCACTACTTGAACTGAAGAATTCCAAAAACAATAGAATATGAATTAACAACGAATTATTCTAGTACCGAAGTGATTATTAATTCTATGACAATAAGTTAAGTCGAAAAGATAATATTTGACTATTGTCAAAAGGGAATTAATAACTAAACTCATGTCAATAGAGAATAAGAAAAAATCAGTTACAGGTGAGCTTTCTCTTCAATTTTGCTGAAGCTATTAACTCATAGAAATCATGATTCTTGGATTTCTTGCTATCGATTCTGAGGTTTTTGTATTCGACCTCGATCGATTTTGATTGACTCTTATTCCTTTGCTAGAGTCTGATTTGATTTACTCGCTTTAAGTTTTGATATGAAAGTGAGTTGTTTTCACTGTGCAGATGTTGTCATTCAGAATATTTTATTTTGGATGCCCTTGACTTGAGCGAGTTCCTTTGATTTGAAATTTGAAAATTATTGATTATTTGATGTGCATATTCAGTATATGTTGAAGTTTTTGGCTCGTAACTGATAGATATTCTGATTTCGAATAACAGCAAGATTTACGGGTTGATTGCATAATTTGCCAATAATTGGGAAATAGAAAGAAGAAATTAGATGACTGATTGATCAATTGTGTACAGATTTGTAATTTTGTACTTTTGCACTTGAGTTTCGAGACAGATACTCAAACAATCAGAATTGTTGCAATCCAAGCTAAAATCGATTGGTTTGAAAAGATAAAAGCAGCATTGATATTAGATCAAGCAATGAAAATTCGATTCAGAACGCTAGATTCATAGATCAGATAAGACAGCAGATCAGAACAGATGAATTTTGCGGTGAATAATCGCGTGAGTATGCCAGATATTCTAGATATGGAATATCAGATTCTGAAAGAGGCATATGACAACAGATTGAATATCCATTCAATTGTTTACACATGTATGATTTACATGTAGTCATTACTTGGAAATCAGTATTGGTGAAAGAAATGAAAACAGATAAGACAGAATTGACATTACCAATACTACAATTCCAGTAAAAGAAGCAGAAAAGAAGAACCCACGTGGTTTCTGTATCAGATTAGGTACATAAGAGTTGAAAGAAGATCAACTTTGCAGAAGATTTGAGTTCAAATATACTCAAATCGTCATGATTTTGCTATTTAGATTGTAGTAGATTTCGACAGATTCAAGAATATGTTGTATTAGATATGATACAAACATAAAGAGATACTGGTTATGCATTTAGCAAGATGATCAGATTACATGAATTATTGAAATCTATTGTCAAGATAGAAACTTTAGATTTGTTTTCTAGATTGTGGAATTGATTGTCAGATATTCTGAGTGTTTGATTGTATGAGATTTCATTATACCATCCTCCGATTAGTGGAATATCAGATGTGATTATCTAGATTGTAGTGACCCTGTATGGTATCACCTACTAACTGGCAACTAATAGCATGCATTAAACTTAATACAGCAAAATAACTTAATAGAGTAAAATATGCAGAAACAAAACCATAAAATACATATCAGCTTAGTAATAAACTCCAGGCTTAAATTTGTAGTAATACAACCAAATCGAAAACTTAAACAGTAAACATTATACAGCTATATCGAATTCTGCTGTATAATAAAATCCTCAAGGCTCCTGCTCCCTAGTCCTGCCTTGAACTACCAGCTCCGTCCATCCTGCGACCTGTCCCATGGAATAGGGTATCCAAGATAACAACTAGGACGTGAGCGCTAACGCCCAGTACATAAACATGAGTACACGCAAATATATGATGCATGCAACATGATGACTGGTAACGGGTCATCCGAAAATCATGCTCAGTACCGGCGCCACATGAGTGCTGCCACCGCACGAATCAACCTCTGGGTGCAACCACACTCGTCCAGTACACCAGAGTAGACAGAAATAAATGCCCCCGCCATCGCGGTACTCTCAGTGACAGACTATCGAATATAGAGCTGAGCGACTCTATAGTCAGGTATAACAAGGTATAGGCTCAACGTGTATATGCACATGACATATGAATATAGAAAGCGGTAAATGATATATCATGTCATATAATAATGCCAAATAAGTGCAACATATAAAAATGTATACTTGCTGGCAATCTCAGTCAATGTGTACGTACCTCTAGGCTAGTTCAAGTAAAGTAGGATCCTAGGTTCCAAGCCTATATTCAAAAGTTCACCGTATCACTACATAAATTCTATAAGCCTTAACTAAGCTAATAAGTACTCCCAAAACTTAAACATATTCCCGGACCATACCTTCGTCCGTAGTTAGCCCTTTGGAGTCGCTAGTCCCGGATGACTATAACCACACCTTGGTTATTCCAAAACCTCTATTATAACCGATAGGGCCCTCAAGTGTATATTTCACACTATATAACTGAAGAAAGAAACTCGGGAATTCGTATTTTAGAAATGAATCTGAGAAGCCCTATTTATAGGCAAAATTCTCGGCCAGGATCGGAACTTTCGATTTCAGGATCGGAGCTTCCGATCCAGCTCACTGCGTGCATGTGTGACACGTCGGGATCGGAACTTCCGATTGGGCGATCGGAGCTTCCGATCTGCTCTACGTTCAACACTTGTCAAAACTCGCGGCTGAGTCATCGAGCATTGCTGGCAGCTGGAGATTGGAACTTCCGTTCCAGGATCGGAGCTTCCGATCTCTGTGCTTCCGATGAGGTTCCAAAGTGGCTAGGATCGGAGCTTCCGATCCGGCCCAAAATCAAAAGCCCAAATTAAACTCCGAAATCAGTTAATTACTAACCCTTAATCATGTTTAACATATTATTATCTTAAAATGGAATCTGGGTTACTACATTCTCCCCAGCTTTAGATATTTCATCCGCGAAATAACATCTAAAGACAAATCAAGATAACAATATGAAACATCAAACCATGTTTTATTACAACAACTATAATTACATCTTATATGGTAAATCAAAAGTACAAAGCAAACAACTCAGGATATTCCGCTTGCATATGACTTTCAGTTTCCCAAGTTGCTTCTTCAACGCCTCGGCTCTGCCATTGTACCATCACAAGTGGTATAGTCTTGTTCCGAAGAACTTTCTCCTTCCTGTCTAGGATACGGATTGGTCGTTCAACAAAAGACAGATCTGGCTCTAGCTGAATATCAGTAGACTGAATCACATGAGATTCATCAGCTATATACTATCGAAGTAACGACACATGAAAAACATTATGTATACTGGAAAGATTTGGCGGTAAAGCCAAACGATATGCAACATCTCCGATCTTTTCCAGTATCTGGAAAGGTCCAATAAAACGAGGAGACAACTTGCCTTTCATGCCGAATCTCATCACCTTTCTGAAAGGTGATACTCGGAGAAACACATATTCACCAGGCTCAAACTGAAGTGGCCTGCGACGAATATTAGCATAACTGGCTTGTCTATCTTGAGCAACTTTGATTCTATGCTTGATCAAATCTACCTTGTCTACAATCTACTGTACCAATTCAGGACCCTCGACTTGTCGTTCCCCGACTTCATCCCAGAATAACAGAGTACGACACCATCGACCGTACAATGCCTCGAAAGGTGTCATATCAATACTACGATGATAACTGTTATTGTAGGCAAATTCGATCAAAGGTAACTGATCCTGCCAAGATAAGCCAAAATCCATGACAGAAGAACGTAGCATATCCTCCAGCGTACGAATTGTCCGTTCTGACTGCCCGTCAGTCTCCGGATGATATGCAGTGCTCAAACTCAGAGTGGTACCCAACGCCTCCTGAAAACTACCCCAAAAACGTGAGGTAAATCGCGGGTCTCTATCACTGACTATGCTCACTGGAATCCCATGTAATCGCACTATCTCCTGAGTGTATAAACGTGCCATGCGATCATAAGAATACTCCCGGTTATAAGGAATAAAGTGTGCTGATTTTGTCAAACGGTCAACAACGACCCAGATAGCATCACACTGACATGAAGTCATAGGTAAGTGGGTAACAAAATCCATAGTTACGTGCTCCCACTTCCATTCGGGAATCTCAAGATTCTGTAGTAATCCACCTGGTCGTCGGTGTTCAGCCTTGACCTGTTGACAAACCAAACATCTTGAAACAAATTGATACACACTTCGCTTCATCCCTTTCCACCAGAATCTAGTTCGCAAGTCCTTATACATTTTCATGCTTCCAGGATGGACTGATAATCGACTCCTATGAGCTTGAGAAAGAATATCATTCCTGAGCTCCGCAACATCAGGTACAACCACTCGATTAGATATGCACAATAAACCATTTGCCTGAAAATGGAATCCAGATGTATTAACTCCATTGGCTAGACGTGCCAAATGCTGAGTCTTAACATCAGATATCTGAGCATCTCTGATCCGAAAATACAATGCTGGCTCAGACAAAATAGTATACAACCAAATTCCATTTCTCCCTTTCTTGTGCTTGAGCGTAAAGCTCAATGAACAATACTCTTGAATCATATGAGATATTTCACTAGTCTGAAGTGCAGAAAGTCTCACGTGCCGACTCAAGGCATCAGCAGTAAGATTAACAGAACCTGGATGATATTTAATTTCACAATCATAATCCTTCAGAAGATCCATCCAGCGTCTCTGTCGCATATTCAACTCCGCCTGAGTGAATAAATACTTCAAACTCTTATGATCCGTAAATATCTCAAATTTCTCGCCATAAAGATAATGCCTCCAAATCTTGAGTGCAAATACAATGGCGGCTAATTCGAGATCATGTACTGGATAATTACTCTCATGCGTCTTCAACTGTCGAGAAGCATAGGCAATAACATGTCCATGCTGTGTCAGAACACATCCTAACCCCTGATCAAAGGCATCAGTATAGACAACATAACCTCCTGATCCAGAAGGTAGAGCTAGCACAGGTACAGTAGTAAGACGTCTACGCAGCTCATGAAATGACTCCTCACAATCCGAGGACCAAATGAAGGTAACATCTTTCCGAGTAAGCTGAGTCAAAGGCCTGGCCAACTGTGAAAAATTCTCGATGAACCGACGGTAATATCCAGCTAGACCCAAGAAACTACGAATCTCAGTAACCGTCGTCGAACGAGACCAGTTCAACACTGCCTCTATCTTACTAGGATCAACAGATATCCCTTCATTAGAAATCACATGACCGAGAAACACTACCCGATCAAGCCAGAATTCACACGTGCTCAATTTCGCATACAGCTGCTTATCTCGTAACATCTGTAAAACAATCCTTAGATGCTGTGCATGCTCATCGTTGTCATGAGAATAGACAAGAATATCATCAATGAAGACGATGAAAAATATATCCAGATACTCTCGAAATATCTGATTCATCAGATTCATAAAGACTGCCGGTGCATTCGTCAAACCGAATGGCATCACCAGAAATTCATAATGCCCGTATCTGGTCCTGAAAGCAGTCGTAGATATATCTGAGTCTCGTACCCGCATCTGATGGTATCCAGATCTCAGATCTATCTTCGAGTAAACAGAAGTACCCTGTAATTGATCGAACAGATCATCAATCCACGGCAAAGGATACTTATTCTTGATGGTGACACGATTCAACTGCCTTCTTGACAAATAAAACAGGTGCTCCCCACGGAGAAACACTTGGACGAATATATCCTTTATCAAGCAGATTCTGTAACTGCTGTTTCAATTCCCTCATCTCTGACGGTGCCAGACGATAAGGTGCTCGGGATATAGGCGTAGTTCCTGGTACTAAATCAATACCAAATTCAACCTCTCGCACCGGAGGAAAACCAGGAATCTAATCAGGGAATACATCAGGAAACTCGCTGACAACCGGTAACTGATCAATACCCGTACTACTCGTGGACATATCAAATGCATATATGAGGTAGCCCTCCCCACCTGACTCCAAGACATGACATGCCTTCAGAGCCGAAACAAGTGGCATCGGAAGTCGCGCACCCTCACCATAAAAATACCAGCTATCACCCTCAACCGGATGAAACTGTACCAGACGCTGATAACAATCCACAGTAGCATGATACAAAGTCAACATATCTATTCCCAAGATACAGTCAAAATCTGCCATCGCTAATATCATCAAATTAGCTGCTAACACATTACCCTCAAACTCCAGAAGGCAACCCATCACTAGACGCTTAGTTACTATCTCTTGCTTCAATGGAGTAGATACAACTAAATCCATATCTAATGATACATAAGGTAATCTATGTCTCTTAACAAAGCGACTAGAAATAAAGAAATGTGATGCTCCAGTATCAATTAATACAAGTGCAGGAATACCACATAACAGGAAGGTACCTGCCAACATGTGATCGCTTCCCTCTGTAGCATGCTCCTGAGACAGAGCAAACACCTGCCCTTGAGTCTGGGGACGATAACCAGAAGAACTCTGTGGTGCTGGCTGCTGACGTGGAACAATAGAAGCTTGAGATCCAACCTGTGATCCCGATCCACTAGTAGAACCCATGCGCTGAGGAAAATCTCTCCGCAGATGTCCCTGCTGACCGCAAATATAACAAGCACCAGTAGCTCTTCGACATGAAGCTGCAGGATGCTTCCCTCCACAATGACTACAAAACTCCTCCTTCTTCTTCTTCTTCCCAAAATGGAACATACCTCGTGAACCATGAGATCCAGATGAAGTAGTAGGAGTAGAAGAAGACGTAGGTCCAGATTGCACAACAGATTGAGCTCGAGGCTCAAAAGATCCACTAGGCTGTGCTGGCATCATCAACTGTGCCCGCCTATTGCTAGTCTCCACAAGACGGCAACGGTTCACCAAAGTCTCAAAAGATACCGGGTCATCACAAATGACAACCTGAGAGTAGATATCTTGGTTCAAACCTTGTAGAAAGATATCATACTTTGATGCATCACTCTCATTAATATGAGGACTGAAAGGTAGCTGATCAAGAAATCGTTGCTGATATTGATCAATAGTCATTGATCCTTGCCTCAGAGTAAGCAACTCCATAGATCGTGCTTGGCGAACAGCCGGAGGAAAATACAATTTTTGGAACTCCCGACAGAAATCCCCCCAAGTCACCTGTCCTCTCTCAGTACGTGCCTGAGCAGCTTTGGCGTCCCACCAAAAACGTGCTCGATCCTCTAGAACAAATTCTAGAACTTCCAATTTCTGATCCTCAGTACAATCGAAAGCACGAAACTTACTCTCGAGTTTAGACATCCAACTCCTCGCCTGTTCAGGATTCTCGCCTCCCACCAAGGGTTTCTGTCCTACTTGCATGAACTTATTGATAGAGTAGCGATGTCTACCCTCATGAGGACGATGTCGATCATCCTGATGATGATGGTGACGATGATGATGACCACCTCCCTGGACAACACTACCGTGACTCTCGTCAGCCATATCCTGAAAAGAATTGCACATTAAAATCCCAATGCGCAAGAATTACTCAAGACTAAACTAAATCCCAAGTACTAATCCCAAAATCTATTCAAGCTCTAATACCAAAAATGTAGTGACCCTGCATGGTATCACCTACTAACTGGCAACTAATAGCATGCATTAAACTTAATACAGCAAAATAACTTAACAGAGTAAAATATGCGAAAACAAAACCATAAAATACATATCAGCTTAGTAATAAACTCTAGGCTTAAATTTGTAGTAATACAACCAAATCGAAAACTTAAACAGTAAACATTATACAGCTATATCAAATTCTACTGTATAATAAAATCCTCAAGGCTCCTGCTCCCTAGTCCTGCCTTCAACTACCAGCTCCGTCGATCCTACGACCTGCCCCATGGAATTGGGTGTCCAAGATAACAACTAGGACGTGAGCGCTAACGCCCAGTACATAAACATGAGTACACGTAAATATATGATGCATGCAACATGATGACTGGTAACGGGTCATCCGAAAATCATGCTCAGTACCGGCGTCACATGAGTGCTGCCACAGCACGGATCAACCTCTGGGTGCAACCACACTCGTCCAGTACACCAGAGTAGACAGACATAAATGCCCCCGCCATCGCGGTACTCTCAATGACAGACTATCGAATATAGAGATGAGCGGCTCTATAGTCAGGTATAACAAGGTATAGGCTCAACGTGTATATGCACATGAAATATGAATATAGAAAGCGGTAAATCATATATCATGCCATATAATAATGCCAAATAAATGCAACATCTAAACATGTATACTCGCTGGCAATCTCAGTCAATGTGTACGTACCTCTACGCTAGTTCAAGTAAAGTAGGATCCTAGGTTCCAAGCCTATATTCAAAAGTTCACCGTATCACTACATAAATTCTATAAGCCTTAACTAAGCTAATAAGTACTCCCAAAACTTAAACAGATTCCCGGACCATACCTTCGTCCGTAGTTAGCCCTTTGGAGTCGCTAGTTCCGGATGACTATAACCATACCTTGGTTATTCCAGAACCTCTATTATAATCGATAGGGCCCTCAAGTGTATATCTCACACTATATAACTGAAGAAAGAAACTCTGGAATTCGTATTTTAGAAATGAATCTGAGAAGCCCTATTTATAGGCAAAATTCCCGGCCAGGATCGAAACTTCCGATTTCAGGATCGGAGCTTCCGATCCAGCTCACTGCATGCATGTGTGACACGTCGGGATCGGAACTTCCGATCGGGCGATCGGAGCTTCCGATCTGCTCTACGTTCAACACTTGTAAAAACTCGCGACTGAGTCATTGAGCATTGCTGGCAGCTGGAGATCATAACTTCCGTTCCAGGATCGGAGCTTTCGATCTCTGTGCTTCCGATGAGGTTCCGAAGTGGCTAGGATCGGAGCTTCCGATCTGGGTTCGGAGCTTCCGATCCGGCCCAAAATCAAAAGCCCAAATTAAACTCCGGAATCAGTTAATTACTAACCCTTAATCATGTTTAACATATTATTATCTTAAAATGGAATCTGGGTTATTACATAGATTTATGAGGATATGCTCAGAACTATAGTACTAGATTCGGTACTAATTGATTGATTATGTGCCACTTGATTACCATAATTCCCGTGATAGCTATGTGATAGATATAGAGACAGTACTTTGATGATTGATTGATAAGAAAAATAGAATTGTCTTTATATTGAAACGATATTTCAGAAGTATCAGCTATCAGACCAGATATGAGTCAAGAAAAGATAGAGAATGTGAAGATTGATTTGAACAGAATGATCAGCAAAGAAGTTCTTTCCCAAGCATCATTAGGTTCAGAAAGAGATTTCAGAAGCTATGAGTATTTGATCTAGCTTATTGATTAATACTCAATCTCAAATTGTCAGACAGATGACTTGTTATCCATATGCATTGGCTGAAGAATATCAACTAGAATATGTATGTGCATTAAAGTGAGATAAATGATACAGAGTTAGATCACGAGAAAGAGCAACTTAGATCAAAGTTGACTAAGTGATTATATGTTCAAGAGAATAGATATGATTGCAGAAGCAATCAGAAAGAAGAATAAGATACTATAGAAGAGAAGATATCAGAATAAATATCTAAAGCTCAGAGAATTGAAGTACGTATTACTTCAGTCAGCTATACAGCTTACGAGAATCAGCAGTAAGATCGAATTCGATTTCGAGGACGAAATCATTCCTTAGAGGGGAGGAATTGTAAGACCCAAAAATATTAAGTTATTTAAATTACGAATAAGAGAAAATATGAAGTTAAGAATTTATGGAAATTAATTTCGAGTCAAAAATATTTAATTTGAGGATTTTTCGGATTTTAAGATTTTAATATCCGGAATTCTTAAATTAAAAGATTAAAAATATTTAAATTGATATTTATGGAATTTAAGATGGAAATTCCAAGATTATAAATATCAAGTATTTAATTTGAGGATGAAATCCGAGCAAGGGCCAATTTGCAAATATTGAGCAGTTCAAGGACTAAAATGCGATAAGGTCCGAAATGATTTAATTTTAATTCGAGAATATGTAATTTGAGAATATTTAGAGTTTATAATTAAATTCTATTATTTTTAAATTATTTAGGATTGAAATTGAATTAAATCGCTTGTTTGGGAATTAAATTGCAATTATGCCAAAGTTCAGGGACTAAAATGCAAATAGGACAATATATATCTAATCACACATATTCCTAGCCTTCATTCACGTGGGAAATCAGAAAGGGAGCAGACAAGAACCGAGAAGAGAGGAAAAAGGGTTCCAAGCCATATTTGATCATTTTAAGCTCCGATAAAAATTGATCCTCCCGGTAGAATTTTTGATTGATCGTATATTTGCGATCACAGCTCCGAGTGCTACGTTTTGACGTAAGTTTTATGAAGTTCTACCATTTTTGAATTTTAAGTTGTTGTTAGAATTAAGATTTAATTGTATAAATGTGTTCTAGCATATACGACGATAGCATATCTAAGACGGATTGAGAAAAGATCGTCGTTTGGACATGTTTTCGAATTTTCAAAGAATTTTGAGAAATCTGAATTTTCTTGATTGATATGTACGTGTATGTGCTGCATATTTGAGGAGGTTATAGTGTTAAGGTATTGATGATATTGATGTTAATGTGTTTGGAATTTCGGTTTCGAACCGTTACGCCGCCCGCCGGTTTTGATTTCGATTGAACAATCAAGTCTTGTAGTTGTTTCAGATGTGATGAGATTGAAATGGGAATGGAAGCTGATGCTAAGCTATGTTATAAATTCATTTTAAAATTGAAGTGAAAAATTATCGAATTCGAATCGACGAGTTCGAGCTGTTTGAACAAGCAAAGTTGAATCAAGAATTTGATTAACTATCAATGTCGATGAGAAAGCGTGAAATGAATAGAAGTTAGATACATCATCAGATTTGATACTAGCAAGTTTGAATATGTCAAAGCTACGATCGAAAGGTATGAATAGACATTAATAAGATGGGCATAATAACTCGAGATTTTTTCTGATTATCGAGTCGCCTAATGTTGTAACCCAGAACTCATTTTAAGATAAAAATATGTTAAACATGATTAAGGATTGGTAATTAATCAATTTCGGAGTGTTATTGGACTTCGGAAGAAAAATTTGGGCTTTTGACTTTGGGCCGGATCGGAAGCTCCGAACCCAGATCGGAAGCTCCGATCCTAGCCACTTCGGAAGCTCAGCGGAAGCACGAGATCGGAAGCTCCGATCCAGGAACGGAAGTTCCGATCTCCGGCTGCCAGCTTTTCCCGATGATTCAGCCGCGAGTTTTGACAAGTGTTGATCGGGGGTGAGATCGGAAGCTCCGATCATCGGATCGGAAGTTCCGATCCTGGCGTGTCTTGCATGCACGCAATGAGCTGGATCGGAAGCTCCGATCCCGAAATCGGAAGTTCCGATCCTAGCCGGGAATTTTGCCTATAAATAGGTCTCGTTCAATTTCATTTTGAAATACGAATTCCCGAGTTTCTTTCTTCAGTTATATAGTGTGAGATATACACTTGAGGGCCCTATCGGTTATAATAGAGGTTCTGGAATAACCAAGGTGTGGTTATATTCATCCGGGACTAGCGACTTCAAAGGGCTAACTACGGACGAAGGTATGGTCCGGGAATCTATTTAAGTTTTGGGAGTACTTATTAGCTTAGTTAAGGTTTATAGAATTTATGTAGTGATATGGTGAACTTTTGAATATAGGCTTGAAACCTAGGATCCTATTTTACTTGAACTAGCCTAGAGGTACGTACACATTGACTGAGATTGCCAGCGAGTATACATGTTTATATGTTGCATTTATTTGGCATTATTATATGACATGATGTATGTTTTACCATTTTCTATATTCATATGTCATGTGCATATACACGTTGAGCCTATACCTTGTTATACCTGACTATAGAGCCGCTCAACTCTATACTCGATAGTCTGTCATTGAGAGTACCGTGACGACGGGGACATTTATTTCTGTCTACTCTAGTGTACTAGACGAGTGTGGTTGCACCCAGAGGTTGATCCGTGCGGTGGCAGCACTCATGTGGCGCCGGTTCTGAGCATGACTTTTCAGATGACCCTGTACCAGTCATCATGTTGCATGCATTATATACATATGTTTACTCATGTCTATGTACTGGGCGTTAGCGCTCACGTCCTAATTGTTATCTTGGACACCCTATTCCATGGGGCAGGTCGTAGGATGGACGGAGCTGGTAGTTCAAGGCAGGACTAGGGAGCAGGAGCCTTGAGGATTTTATTATACAGCAGGATTCGATATAGCTGTATAATGTTTACTGTTTAAGTTTTCGATTTGGTTGTATCACTACAGTATTAAGCTTGGATTATTTACTAAGCTGAAATGTAAATTATGGATTATGTTTCCGCACGTTTTTACTCTGTTAAGTATTTTGCTGTATTAAGTTTAATGCATGCTATTAGTTGCCAGTTAGTAGGTAATTCCATGCAGGGTCACTACATTTTTGGTATCAGAGCATGCTTAGATTTTGGGATTAGTACTTGGGATTTAGTCTAGTCTTGAGTAATTCTTGCGCATTTGGGATTTTAATGTGCAATTATTTTCAGGATATGGCTGACGAGAGTCATGGTAGTGTTGGCCAGGGAGGTGGTCATCATCATCGTCATCACTGCCATCATGATGATCAACATCGTCATCATGAGGGTAGACGTCGCTACTCTATCAATAAGTTCATGCAAGTAGGACCGAAACCCTTGGTGGGAGGTGAGAATCCTAAACAGGCGAGGAGTTGGATGTCTAAACTCGAGAGTACTTTTCGTGCTTTCGATTGTACTGAGGATCAGAAACTGGAAGTTCTAGAATTCGTTCTAAAGGATCGAGCACGTTTTTGGTGGGATGCCAAAGCTGCTCAGGCACGTACTGAGAAAGGACAGGTGACTTGGGGGGATTTCTGTCGGGAGTTTCAGAAATTGTATTTTCCTCCGGCTGTTCGCCAAGCATGATCTATGGAGTTGCTTACTTTGAGGCAAGGATCAATGAATATTGATCAATATCAGCAACGATTTCTTGATCTGCTAACTTTCAGTCCTCATATCAATGAGAGTGATGCGTCGAAGTATGATATCTTTCTACAAGGTTTGAACCAAGATATCTACTCTCAGGTTGTCGTCTGTGATGACCCGGTATCTTTTGAGACTTTAGTGAACCGTTGCCGTCTTGTGGAGACTAGCAACAGGCATGCACAGCTGATGATGCCAGCACAGCCTAGTGGATTTTTTGAGCCTCGAGCTCAATTTGTTGTGCAATCTGGACCTACGTCTTCTTCTACTCCTACTACTTCATCTGGATCTCGTGGTTCACGAGGTATGTTCCGTTTTGGAAAGAAGAAGAAGAAGGAGGAGTTTTGTAGTCACTGTGGAGGGAAGCATCCTGCATCTTCATGTCGGAGAGCTACTGGTGCTTGTTATATTTGCGGTCAGCAGGGACATCTGTGGAGAGATTGTCCTCAGCGCATGGGTTCTGCTAGTCGATCGGGATCACATGTTGGATCTCAGGCTTTTATTGTTCCACGTCAACAGCCAGCACCACAGAGTTCTTCTGGTTATCGTCCACAGACTCAAGGACAGGTGTTTGCTCTGTCTCAGGAGCAGGCTACAGAGGGAAGCGATCGCATGTTGGCAGGTACCTTTCTGTTATGTGGTATTCCTGCACTTGTATTAATTGATACTGAAGCATCGCATTCCTTTATTTTTAGTCGCTTTGTTAAGAGACATAGATTACCTTATGTATCAATAGATATGGATTTAGTTGTATCTACTCCGTTGGAGCAAGAGATAGTAACTAAGCGTCTAGTGATGGGTTGCCTTCTGAAGTTTGAGGGTAATGTGTTAATAGCTAATTTGATGATATTAGCGATGGCAGATTTTGACTGTATCTTGGGAATAAATATGCTGACTTTGTATTATGCTACTGTGGATTGTTATCAGCGTCTGGTACAGTTTCATCCGGATGAGGGTGATAGCTGGTATTTTTATGGTGAGGGTGCGCGACCTCCAATGCCACTTGTTTCGGCTCTGAAGGCATGTCATGTCTTGGAATCAGGTGGGGATGGCTACCTCATCTATGCAGTTGATATGTACACAAGTAGTACGGGTATTGATCAGTTACCGGTTGTCAGCGAGTTTCCTGACGTATTCCCTGATGAGATTCCTGGTTTTCCTCTGGTGCGAGAGGTTGAATTTGATATTAATTTAGTACCAGGAACTACGCCTATATCCCGAGCACCTTATCATCTGGCACCGTCAGAGATGAGGGAATTGAAACAACAATTACAGTATTTGCTTGCTAAGGGATATATTCGTCCGAGTGTTTCTCCGTGGGGAGCACCTGTTTTGTTTGTCAAGAAGAAAGATGGATCGATGCGATTATGTATTGATTATAGGCAGTTGAATCGTGTCACCATCAAGAATAAGTATCCTTTACCACGGATTGATGATCTGTTCGATGAACTACAGAGTACTTCTATTTATTCTAAGATAGCTCTGAGATCTGGATACCATCAGATGCGGGTACGAGACTCAGATATATCTACGACTGCTTTCAAGACCAGATACGGGCATTATGAATTTCTGGTGATGCCATTCGGTTTAACGAATGCACCGACAGTCTTTATGAATCTGATGAATCAGATATTTCAAGAATATCTGGATAGATTTGTCATCGTCTTCATTGATGATATTCTTGTCTATTCTCATGACAAGGATGAGCATGCACATCATCTAAGGATTATTTTACAGACGTTACGAGATAAGCAGCTGTATGCGAAATTGAGCACGTGTGAATTTTGGCTTGATCGGGTAGTGTTTCTCGGTCATGTGATTTCTAATGAAGGGATATTTGTTGATCCTAGTAAGATAGAGGCAGTGCTGAACTGGTCTCGTCCGATGACGGTTGCTGAGATTCGTAGTTTCTTGGGTCTAGCTTGATATTACCATCGGTTCATCGAGAATTTTTCACAGTTGGTCAGGCCTTTGACTCAGCTTACTCGGAAAGATGTTGCCTTCATATGGTCCTCGGATTGTGAGGAGTCATTTCACGAGCTGCGTGGACGTCCTACTACTGCACCTGTGCTAGCTCTACCTTCTGGATCAGGAGGTTATGTTGTCTATACTGATGCCTCTGGTCAGGGGTTAGGATGTGTTCTGACACAGCATGGACATGTTATTGCCTATGCTTCTCGACAGTTGAAGACGCATGAGACTAACTATCCAGTGCATGATCTCGAGTTAGCCGCCATTGTATTTGCACTCAAGATTTGGAGGCATTATCTTTATGGCGAGAAATTTGAGATATTCACGGATCACAAGAGTTTGAAGTATTTATTCAATCAGGCGAAGTTGAATATGCGACAGAGATGCTGGATGGATCTTCTAAAGGATTATGATTGTGAAATCAAATTACATCCAGGTTCTGTTAATCTTACTGCTGATGCCTTGAGTCGGCACGTGAGACTTTATGCACTTCAGACTAGTGAAGTATCTCATATGATTCAAGAGTGTTGTTCATTGAGTTTTACGCTCAAGAACAAGAAAGGGAGAAATGGGATTCGATTGTATACTATTCTATCTGAGTCAGCATTGTATTCTCGGATCAGAGATGCTCAGATATCTGATGTTAAGACTCAGCGTTTGGCACGTCTAGCCAATGGAGTTAATACATCTGGATTCCATTTTTAGGCAGATGGTTTATTGTGCTTATCTAATCGAGTGGTTGTACCTAATGATGCGGAGCTCAAGAATAATATTCTTTCTCAAGCTCACAGGAGTCACTTATCAGTTCATCCTGAAAGCATGAAAATGTATAAGGACTTGCGAACTAGATTCTGGTGGAAAGGGATGAAGAGAAGTGTGTATCAATTTGTTTCGAGATGTTTGGTTTGTCAACAGGTCAAGGCTGAACATCGACGACCAGGTGGATTACTGCAGAATCTTAAGATTCCCGAATGGAAGTGGGAGCATGTGACTATGGACTTTGTTACCCACTTGCCTATGACGTCACGTCAGTGTGATGCTATCTGGGTTGTCGTTGACCGTTTGACGAAATCAGCACACTTTATTCCTTATATCCGGGAGTATTCTTATGATTGCATGGCACGTTTATACATCCAGGAGATAGTGCGATTACATGGGATTCCAGTGAGAATAGTCAGTGATAGAGACCCGCGATTTACCTCACGTTTTTGGGGTAGTTTTCAGGAGGCGTTGGGTACTACTCTGAGTTTGAGCACTGTATATCATCCGAAGACTGACGGGTAGTCAGAACGGAAGATTCGTACGCTGGAGGATATGCTACGTTCTTTTGTCATGGATTTTGGCTTATCTTGGCAGGATCAGTTACCTTTGATTGAATTTGCCTACAATAACAGTTATCATCGTAGTATTGATATGGCACCTTTCGAGGCATTGTACGGTTGACGGTGTCGTACTCCGTTATTCTGGGATGAAGTCGGGGAACGACAAGTCGAGGGTCCTGAATTGGTGCAGCAGATTGTAGACAAGGTAGATTTGATCAAGCATAGGATCAAATTTGCTCAAGATAGACATGCCAGTTATGCTAATATTTGTCGCAGGCCACTTCAGTTTGAGCCTGGTGAATATGTATTTCTCCGAGTATCACCTTTCAGAAAGGTGATGAGATTCGGCATGAAAGGCAAGTTGTCTCCTCGTTTCATTGGGCCTTTCCAGATACTGGAGAAGATCGGAGATGTTGCATATAGTTTGGCTTTACCGCAAAATCTTTCCAGTATACATAACGTTTTTCATGTGTCGTTACTTCGACAGTTATATAGCTGATGAATCTCATGTGATTCAGTCTACTGATATTCAGCTAGATCTAGATCTGTCTTTTGTTGAACGACCAATCCGTATTCTAGACAGAAAGGAGAAAGTTCTTCAGAACAAGACTATACCACTTGTGATGGTACAGTGGCAGCGCCGAGGCATTGAAGCAGCAACTTGGGAAACTGAGAGTCATATGCAACCAGAATATCCTGAGTTGTTTTCTTTGTACTTTTGATTTACCATGTAAGATGTAATTACAGTTGTTGTAATAAAACATGGTTTGATGTTTCATATTGTTATCTTAATTTGTCTTTAGATGTTATTTCGCGGACAAAATATCTAAAGGTGGGGAGAATGTAGTAACCCAGAACTCATTTTAAGATAAAAATATGTTAAACATGATTAAGGGTTGGTAATTAATCAATTTCGGAGTGTTATTGGACTTCGAAAGAAAAATTTGGGCTTTTGACTTTGGGCCGGATCGGAAGCTCCGAACCCAGATCGGAAGCTCCGATCCTAGCCACTTCGGAAGCTCAGCGGAAGCACGAGATCGGAAGCTCCGATCCAGGAACGGAAGTTCCGATCTCCGGCTGCCAGATTTGCCCGATGATTCAGCCGCGAGTTTTGACAAGTGTTGATCGGGGGTGAGATCGGAAGCTCCGATCGTCGGATCGGAAGTTCCGATCCTGGCGTGTCTTGCATGCATGCAATGAGCTGGATCGGAAGCTCCGATCCCGAAATCGGAAGTCCCGATCCTGGCTGGGAATTTTGCCTATAAATAGGTCTCGTTCGATTTCATTTTGAAATACGAATTCCCGAGTTTCTTTCTTCAGTTATATAGTGTGAGATATACACTTGAGGGCCCTATCGGTTATAATAGAGGTTCTAGAATAACCAAGGTGTGGTTATAGTCATCCGGGACTAGCGACTTCAAAGGGCTAACTACGGACGAAGGTATGGTCCGGGAATCTATTTAAGTTTTGGGAGTACTTATTAGCTTAGTTAAGGTTTATAGAATTTATGTATTGATATGGTGAACTTTTGAATATAGGCTTGAAACCTAGGATCCTACTTTACTTGAACTAGCCTAGAGGTACGTACACATTGACTGAGATTGCCAGCGAGTATACATGTATATATGTTGCATTTATTTGGCATTATTATATGGCATGATGTATGCTTTACCGTTTTCTATATTCATATGTCATGTGCATATACACGTTGAGCCTATACCTTGTTATACCTGACTATAGAGCCGCTCAGCTCTATACTCGATAGTCTGTCACTGAGAGTACCACGACGGCGGGGGCATTTATGTCTGTCTACTCTAGTGTACTAGACGAGTGTGGTTGCACCCAGAGGTTGATCACTGCGGTGGCAGCACTCATGTGGCGCCGGTTCTGAGCATGACTTTTCAGATGATCCTGTACCAGTCATCATGTTGCATGCATTATATACATATGTTTACTCATGTCTATGTACTGGGCATTAGCGCTCATGTCCTAGTTGTTATCTTGGACACCCTATTCCATGGGGCAGGTCGCAGGATGGACGGAGCTAGTAGTTCAAGGCAGGACTAGGGAGCAGGAGCCTTGAGGATTTTATTATACAGCAGGATTCGATATAGCTGTATAATGTTTACTGTTTAAGTTTTCGATTTGGTTGTATCACTATAGTATTAAGCCTGGATTATTTACTAAGCTGATATGTAAATTATGGATTATGTTTCCGCACATTTTTACTCTGTTAAGTATTTTGCTGTATTAAGTTTAATGCATGCTATTAGTTGCCAGTTAGTAGGTGATTCCATGCAGGGTCACTACACCTAAAATCACATACATGCATGTTTAATATATGTTCTTGTTTACGTTTACATAAATGGGATAGATTATTCAAGATAGATGTCTTCTTGAATTCCCAGAATATTTATGTAAATGTTTATTTGTCTTCTTTGATTTATATTATTTTCTGTATTGAACATGTTTTACGTATTCCATATGATGCTTACAGATTTGTCGGTATCCTTGAGTGATTATATGCCCATATGATTATATGGTTGATGTGTTCAAAATGTGTTTTTAGCTTATGTATGAATTGATGCATCAAGATATTGTTGCATTCATCTTGAACCCTATCTTGATAAGCATAGAGGGCTGAATGGCCTAGAGTGCAGATGACGTTTGGAGAACTGTAGTTGAGTGGCATGGAATGTAGATTTACTTCTAGAGTCAGACGACTCATGGCACGGAATATAGATTTATTTCCAGAGCTAGATGACTTACTATAGTTGCACCGAAGTCAGGGAAATTGAGATATTTAACACCACCTCGATTGGGAGAGTCGGTGGTCGGTTAAAGATTTTATTTCCTCGGGATCCCAAGAACTAAGCTTTATTGGTATCAGATTTGATAGCATATTCCTTGAAACATGCATTGCATTTATGCATTAACCTAGAGATTTCTATGGTTTAGAATATGCAGTTATAAATGCTAGAATGATCTATGCTTTAAGGATTTAGGAATGGAGTATATTTATATGATTACATGTTGTTACATGTTTTGATGATTTAGAATTCTTATAGAATATAGATTCAATATGCTTATATGCTGTATATGCATGTCTTTCATACTGAGATTTATTCTCACCGGAGTTATCCGGCTGTTGCTTTGTTTGTATGTGTGCATTGCATCAGGTTTGGGGCATGAGCGAGTCAGACGTGGCTTGGATAGCTCGAGATTGAGAAAGATTAGCATGTGGTGACTTCGGGCTAAGAATAGATTGTTGTCAAATGCATGTTAGAAGGTGTTGGTTTAGTTTGAGTTTTGAAAACTTAGAATTGAGTTTATTGTATTGCACCTTAGAAACATGTATGTGATTATTGTTATGTCTATATATGCATGTGTTTATGGGTTTTTTTTTATTTCTAATGTAAATTAAAAAATAAATTTCAAAAATACCGTAAAATAAAATTTTTTTCACAAATACCGTAAAACGCCAAGTCTGACAGCGGACGTACGTGTACACGTAGGTATCGTCCTCTGCCACGAGGCGTGGCGTCCTCCGCCACGGGGCGCGGACGCTGCCCAATTTAAAATTATTTCGTTCCTCCATTATTATTTCTGCTGCCCCACCCACCTCTCTTAATTTTTTCAGAAACAATTTCGTCCTCCATTATTATCTCTACAACATTTCTTCCTCCTCTTCTCAATTTTTGTTTATTTGACAGTTGATTTCTCCGTCATCGTTGTCCGATTGCAAATCCGAGAGTAGTTTTGGAATCCTTGCAACGAGAGTTTTTTTTACACCAATTTTTCGAGTTTTATTCGCCATCTCGGAAACATTGTCCGATCAATCGTGTTTTTTTTCACCGTTGTTCATCGCCGCCGATTGTTGTTCAAGGTAAGAATAAAATATTTAGATTGGTTGGAGCTCTATTTCAAAATTTGAAGGTAAATTCGAGATTAGAGTTTTGAAATTTGGGTGTTTTGGTTTAATTAAGTTACTATAATTGAATATGTTTAATTGTTGTTTGTAGGTACTTAAAAAAAAGCCATTTAAAGGTATGGATTATTTTTCAGAATTTTTTTAAGCATTATTTTGAATTTTAAGTTTATTTTAATAATATGTTTTAGTATATATTTCAAATTTCTTATTTTTTATAATTAAATATATTATATTAATATAATAAAAATTAAATGTATTAATAATAAAGAATAATTAAGCTCCCTTCCTCCAAGACTGGAATCAGGAAGAGCGGGTGAACATTTGTAGTTGTTGGTGGATGTTATTAAGATTATAACTAAAATTAAATTAATAATATTTCAAATAATTATTTTAAATTTTATTGAAAATATTTATTTATTTACTCAAATTCGTAATGCATAATTAAATTATTTATTACTTATTTTGTTATTATTTGTTCAAATTTATATATTTTATTATATTGTTATAATTATCTATTGTAACGATAAAAAAATATCTATGATAATATTTATTATGTTTATCAAGTGTGTAAATATAATAATATTATTTTAAAATCATTATACTTACATAAAGATATAGATTTTAAATCAAAATATTAAAACATCTAATCAAATTTAAAAATTTGAAATATCTAATCAAATATCATATTTTGAACCAAAATTATAATATATATACCATTAATGAATTTTTTTATACAAATATATGTAAAATTAACTAAAATTAAATTAATAATATTTCAAATAATTATTTTAAATTTTATTGATAATATTTATTTATTTAATTATTCAAATTTGTAATTAATTTACACTAATTACACCTAAATTACCTCCTAATTACCCTACCCTATTAACGTCCAAACCCTTCCCATCCGCCTCCACCCCCTTCCACCTTCATTTTCACGTTTCCACCAGAAGCATAAATCTTATAATATATATAAATATAGAATTATATATATATATATTAAAAGACTAAAAAATATATATATATAAACTTTATTATTGTTATTGTTATTATATTAGATATATATGCATATATATTACCTTATTATTGATATACTATATAAATATAGAATATATATTATATATATATATAAACTTTATTATTGTTATTGTTATTATATTAGATATATATGCATATATATTACCTTATTATTGATATACTATATAAATATAGAATATATATTATTAAATTGAAATATATATATATATATATATATATATATATATTTTATTGTTATCGTTATTTATATTAAATATGTGCATATATAGACATATATTGTTATATGCATAGATTAAAATTTATTATATTTTATTTTATTTTTATGTTTTGTTATTTTGTAATTTTATAATATGTGTTTATTGATTTGCATTATATAATTGTTAGTATATTTGTCAGGATGACAACAAATCGAGGGCCAATAGATTTCAGTGTGCTATATTTACAAGCAACACATATGTCGTCAGAAGTTTCCACAAAAATAATTGATGACATAGTTCGAGTCAAACGATCCGATAATTTGATTTGGCAGTTATTTAATGATCATGGTCTGCACAGTCGTGTGATTGCATATTTAAATAACATGGGGTTTTATGGTGTTTTGCTGTGTGGATCTCGACAATATGATAATCATTTAATTACTGCTTTGGTTGAACGATGGCGACGTGAAACACATACCTTTTATTTTAGATGTGGTGAAGCAACCATTACTTTACAGGATATTTTCATTATTTGGGGTCTGCCTATTGATGGTGAGCCTGTAATTGGTATAGATGTTTCACACAGAGTTGAAGAGTGGCAGCATATATGTTTGAATTTATTGGGATTTACGCCACTCACGTCGCATTTCAAAGGTGGTCACTTATCGATGACTGCTTTATATGAGCATTGCATGGCTGCACATATCGATGATAATAGTCCAGAAATAGATGTCATAAAATATACCCGTTGTGTAGCATTAATGATTATTGGAGGAATCATGGTTCCAGATTATCAAGGAGGATCTGTTAGATTGATTTTTTTGCAACTACTTTGGGATATTGAACGCATAAGATCTTATAGTTGGGGAAGTGCAGTTCTGGCATTTCTATATCGTGAGTTATGCAATGCAACACGGATAGGAAAAGCTATAATATCCGGGCCTCTATTTATCCTACAGGTATAAATTTTTAAGTTCATCTAATATCATATTATAATAATTTTTAATTTAATTTATTACTGATGGCAGATATGGGCATGGAACAGGATTACATTTGTTAATCCTGATATGAATGAATTATCTCTGATTGTGCGTCAAAATGAATTCGAGGAAAATATTCCATATGCTCTTTATGGTGCACGGTAATATTTGAAAAATATTAGCATTGTATAAATTACAAATTTATTTTGTAATAATTTTAATAATATTTTTTTATTGTAGGTGGTCAAATGTGTTTAGTTACACTCATTTACCAACGCACGCTGTTAGAATTATAAGGGATTGCTTCGATCGTATGACTAATGTCGAGGTGTGTTATTGGATTATTGAAACTTTACAATAATTATATTAATTTATATTTATTAATTAAAATTGATTTTATTATTATTATGCAGTTTAACTGGATAGTTTACAACAAAAAAGATGTTGATGTTAAAGCGATCATTAGTACATACGATAATAGAATCTGGCGATGTGTTTGTCCTCTGATTTGTTTTGATATTGTGGAGAGGCATCGTCCTGATCGGGTCTTGAGGCAGTTCAAAATGCGACAATCTATTCCTAGGCCTGCAGTTGACAACGATAACCTACACAATGTTAATAGAATAGGCCTGCAGTGACATCGCATGTGCAACCAGGAAACCAGGTAACCTAAAGCACATTATGTACTCTGGCCAGAGATTTGTCACACTATATTTCCTCAGATTGCATAGGATATCCAGGCTTGCACGCGTATGGTGAATTCTTGACAACAAAACATTGACTCTATATGTGTCGTAACTGCACCCAATCTCAACACATGATGACCCTCATGGAGCCGGTAAACGAGTCAAAGTACAGTACTAGCATATAGAGTTTCCATGATGTTTCAAGTAGTAAGGACAAATGGTGTACAACCAAAACCACGGACACATCCACTCGACAAGTGAGAACCACTTGGAAAGTCCGAATAGGGTAGTTCGATCATCCATCCAATGAATATCCATTTGCATGCTTTTAACATCTCCATGTTCCATACCAATGAAATGTGGTACTCAGCATCGCAAATGCTAGTCTCAATATCGAGCGATCCTTATCCTCATTACCGACGGCTCAATTGACTAGGAACATGTTTAGAATATACAGTGATTATAAGATATGTTTCATGATAGTCATCCATATCCACTATCACATCTTACATGCACTCTTGTATATTCAAGGTCTTTATCTAAACTTCGTATAGTACGTCTCAACATAAAAATATGACAAAAGATAAAGTAAATGTCAATAAAGAGTGTAAATTACATTAAACAAAGATCGTTTACAATAAGAGTCATCAAAGCCCCCAGCCACAAGTTGGCTAGTAGGGCACCCACTCTTTCAGTAGTCAGTTGTCGCCTCAACTCAATGAATCTCTACTGACACTCATCCGACCAAACAAAATAAAATCTTTCCATGTCAACTGCATCAATGGTCTAGAAATATGTGAGAAATTCTCGATGCACCGTCGATAGTACCCTGCTAAGCCCATGAAACTAAGAATCTCAAAGGATGTCTTCGGACGCGACTAGTTCAGAATAGACTCTGTCTTACTTGGATCCAATGAAACACCATCCCGAGAAATGACATGACCAAGAAACACTACTCGATCGATCCAAAACTCGCACTTGTTGAACTTGACATACAATTGCTTCTCACGAAGAATCTGCAGTACAACCCTCAAGTGTTGTGCATGCTCATCAATACTACACGAATAGACCAAGATATAGTCGATAAAAACCACGACGAACTTATCCAAATAATCCCAAAAACCCCATTCATATAATCTATGAAAACTGCATGTGCGTTCATCAGATAGAAAGACATCACTAGGAACTCGTAGTGACCATACCTCGTATGAAATGCAGTCTTCGAAATGTCCTCATCTCAGACTTGCAAATGATGATAATCGCACCTCATTCCAATCTTAGAATACACTGAAGTAGTCTGGAGTTGGTCAAACAGATCATCAATGCGCAATAAAGGATACCTATTCTTAATCGTCATTTGCTCAACTGTCTATAATCAACACAGAGACACATAGAACCATCTTTCTTCTTGACGAATAACACTGGCGCTACCCAAGGTGAAACTCTCAGTCGAATGTATCCCTTGTCTATCAAGTCCTGCAACTGCTGTTGCAACTCTTTTGTATTTGAATGTGCTAGACGATAAGGTGAACAAGAAATCGGAGCCGTCCCTGGCACAAGTTCAATCCCAAACTAATATCTCTGGCTGGAGGAAAACCTAGGATCTCATTAGGGAAAACATCTGGGTGCTCACGACAATCGGTAAATCCTCAATAGCTCTAATCCCTTTTGAAATGTCAATCACATAGATAAGGTAGCCTTCCTCTCCTGTCTCCAATGCTCAACAAGATCTCAGAGCTAATACCAAAGACATATGGGGTCATGCTCCCTCACCATAGAAAAACCAACTATTGCCCTTAGCCGGATGAAACTGAACAATCTTATGATAACGGTCTACAGTAGCTCGGTACGAAGTAAAAAGATCAATACCCACGATACAATCAAAATCCTCCATCGCTAAAATCATCAGATTTGCTGTCAAATCAAAAGCCTCAAATTCTAGAGAGCAGCCCATCACTAGACGCTTGTCCAAAGCTGAATAGCCGATAGGGGTAGATATAGAAAGTACTACATCTAGAGACACATATGACAATCTATGACGCTTGACAAACCGGGCAGTAATAAAAGAATGTGATGCACCCATATCAATGAGAAAGAATGCAAGAATACCACATAAAAGAAATATACTTGAAATGACCCTCTCTTTATCCTCATTGGCATGATCTTGGCTTAGTGAAACACCTGCCCCGGAACACGAGGTCTCAAATTGGTGCTCCCCATCGACTATCACTATGGCCTCTGTGATACTGAAGCCTGAGAAACAGAACCAGATGCTAATCCTCCAAATATCTGCGGACAATCCTTTTTCATGTGGTCAACCTTGCTACAATAGACGAAAGCTCCTGCCGCCTTACAGCACTTGTCGGACGGATTCCAACTTCCATAGTCTTTCATTGACCCTTATTTCAAAAACAGAAAAAATCTCCAGAACTAGAGGAAGAAAATGATGTAGAAGACTTATTGAAAGATTGGGTCTTCGGTCCCAAAGTGCTCGTTGGACGAGAAGACTGAATGAACCTGTTGTGCTGCAAGCTATTCTCTGCTTGTCGACATCGGTTCACAAACCACTCATACGGTGTCGGATCATTGCATACAGAACCTCGGTTGAAGATATCTATATTAAGGACCAGGAGAAATTTATTATACTTGGCCTCAGAACTGACATTGATATGCAGGAAAAATGGCAGCAACTCGAAGAACTTTTGATAATACTTATCAACAGTCAAACTACCCTGCTTCAGGTTTAGGAGCTCAATGGATTTGTCCTGATGGAGTGCAGGAGGAAAATACAGCTTTAGAAATGCAGCACGGAACTTTTCCCAAGTAACTGCACCACACTCATGCAACATGGGTGCGGACACGGACTTCCACTATTTGCGAGCGCGTCCCACCAACAAGAAATCGACGGCCTCCATGCGCTGATCCTTAGTACAGTGGAATACACGAAAACAACTCTCCATATGTTCCAACCAGTTCTACGCATCCTCTGGTGTCTCATCTCCAAACAATGGTTTAGGCCCCATGTAGTAGTCCGGTTTTATTTTACAAGATTAAGTTGCTAATCATGTTTAAACTTAATAAAACATGATTAATGGAGTTGAATATGATCAATCGGACCAAGGAATAGGGTCCAGAATGCTCGGGAAAATGCTTATTGGGCTTGGAACATTCGGAAGTTCCAAACCAAGATCGGAGCTTTCGATTGGATCGGAACCAACGAATCAGTTCAGAAGCAACATGAGAGATCGAAACGTCCGATCATGAGATCGGAGCTTCCGATCTGCATCAGCCGGGATGTGGCATTAGGGTTTGTACACGTAGCTGCATGCAAGAGATCGAAACCTCCAAAGTGCAGATATGAGCTTTCGATCGTAGCCGATGGACACGTTGCATGCATGCAAAGATGGGAGCTTCCGATCGATGTTATAAATAGGGATCCGAATTCCTCATTTTGAAATGTCAATTTTCTATCCTCTCCCGGTAATGACTCTAGTTTAAGGGCTTCGGGACTCTTTTTTTAAGAGTTGGAGTAGGAAGTAGTATTTTTATAGCGGACAGTATCCGCAGTAGTAGCCAGACGGTGGAGCTCTGGCTGGACGTCCAGGGGTCATATCTAGACTATGCCCAGGCTCTGGGCATGCGACATCAGAGGGCTGACGATGAAAGAAGGTATAGCTTTGGTTTCTTATAGTAAATAGCGAGTAGAATATAGATTAATTAAGGCTTTTAGAGCCTAGTATGTGATGTTTGGCATGCTAGTTAATGCATGGTATTTATTCATTGTTGTGCTGCATGGTAGACTTGGACCTAGAAGGGAGCTTCTAGGATCTGCCTTAGTAAAGTACGAAAGTATTATTTGAGATATCCAGATTGAGTATGCATGTATTATGTGTTTGCATGGATTATGTGATTGCATGTTTTATATGTCTTTTATACAACATGTAATGACTGTATGTTGCATACATGAGAATATTGAGCCTTTACGTTAGAGGTATCCTGTAGTAAGATGCTCACCCTACGAGTTTGTGGATGGTTGGATACGTAAGTCTTGTTTCAGGTCACCGTGATGGTTGGAAACATATACTAGTATCAGGTCACCATTATCCACTGGGTATAGGAGTCACCTCCTGATGCAATGGCGCAGCATGCTATATACCCTGAGCCCGGTCTATGAGCTTGTTTCGTGACCTGAGAGTCTTGTTACCCAGTTCATTGCATGCATGCGCATATAATAGTATATACTCATACTCTCGTACTGAGCATGTTAGGTTCACTTTCGATTGTTTTCTGTTATCTGGATACCCCTTTCAATGGGGAAGATGTAGGTTGTTACTCCTGAGGTCGGGAGATAGGTGGTGACCAAGGCTGGATGGCAGGGTTGATCACTATGATTTATTTTAAGTTCCGCATTTTCTCTGATTAAGGTTATTTAAAATTTAATTGCATGCTTAAGTCTCTGATTAGTAGGTGATCACGGTGCGGGTCACTACATTTATGGTATCAGAGCATGCAATAAGATTCTTTGGGACATATAATTGATTTTGGGTTACCCTTTGTAGGATTACAAGTTGGATTCAATGACGATAGCAGTATCAAGAATCGAAATAGCAGGATATCTAGGCTTTTCCAAGATCGTCATTGCCAAGGTTGGTAGCAGAGGTTCGTATTATGTGGATCCCAGCAGGATGGAGCTGGATGAGAAGATCCAGTTTTCAACGCCAGGAACTTCTCAAGGTTGAAAGGAATGTGTGACATGTAGTCATCCATTCTACGTCGACCAAGGAAGCCACCCCTGAAGAGTCTTGACTAGTAGTTGGAGATGTTGTCAAGAAAATCTTGTCTCATCTACCAGATAAGAAACCAACAATATTGGAAGGATCCGAAAGATTCGCAAGATTTAATCTTTTAGGTATTGTGATGAAGAAGGTCTACTGACATGAGTGGCAGACGGGAAACTTCAAGTTCAAGATCAGTAGACGGAATAAAAGATTTCTGCAGAATTTAAATAATGTATTAAGTTTTATTGTAAACAGTATTTCAGATGTATTAAAGATTTCAGTTATTTGATGTAATCATTTATTGTTGTATTGTACATCTTTCAAGTGTAATATTTTGATTAAGTTATGTATTACATGGAATTGTAATAAATATCGTTTTAGAACTTGGGTTGGTGGTTCAAGTATTGTAATATTTGAGATTATCTTGGTTATATTGAATAAATGATCAGTCGTTTGTTTTAAACATGTGTATAATTAAGATTGAATTATGCATGTTTTCTGTTGATTAGTAATAGGTGTTTTTCTTAGATGGCCTAGTTGATCATTTGACTATGGATAGTGCCATGGGTGATACGATTCATCAGGGGGCACGAGTGTTTGTTCTAGGTGGATTTCCTTAGAACAAATTGACTGTTTTGACCTATTTAGGTTGTTGCCTTGAGATGATGGATTTTCATCAGGGTGCCAGGTCAAGTAATACCAAGAGTTGTGGACTGTGACCGGGACTAGACGTGAGGAGGCGCGACCCTTAAGTCGGTATTGTGCTGGAAGTTTTCTTACTTCAGAGATTGTTTGGAGGCCTTTGTGCTCTGGGGACTATATAGGGAATGCTACTTAGTTTGGGGATTTGGCAACATTCACAACAAGGTATGAATTTGGATTGGATAGATACCAGGTGTGGTATCAGGGTTTGGTTATCATCTATTTACCGTTAGAAATACAGATGTTCTGCAGTCAGGACTAGTCTTGAAAGGGATTTTCATTGACAATTAATTGTTTTGAGCAGATAAGTTTCAGTCTTTGATTTGGAATTTTGAGGATCTAATCCAAGATTTTAGCTGAATTGATATTCAAATGGTTTGTTTGTCAGATGATTGCAGAGTCGGGATTTGAGTTGTACTTCAGTATAGTTAAGAAAGTTTTCATTGACCAATGATTTTGGTCCTGATAGGGATGTTGTTCAGGAATGATTATTAAATACTAGGAGATGAGTTATGTCAGGATGACGATGACTGTCGGGTTTTGAGATGGTATAGTAAGTATGACCTTATGCCGGTGTACTCTAAAAGGATTCTTCTGTTCCATTTTGGCATTATAGAAAGACTTACCTTAGTCTCGATGTATGTACAGTCATAGCAATGTGTATAACTATCAAGAGGATATTTAGATTTTATTTGAGTCCTCTAAAAATTATTATTAGTGATGGGTTAGTGCCAAGGGATATGATGAGATATCGTCTGACTTCGTCAAAGGTATAGGTTTTGATTCCGTGAATAGAATAAGTCTTGGAAAGGATTCTTTGACAAGTGTATATTCTGGATTGGTAAGTTCTCGCATGTGATACTTGGGGAGAACCAAGAGGTTTGAACAGTATTGACTGATTCTATCAGAAAGGAGCAGTTATTAACCAGGATCTTGATTAATTTGATAAAAAGAGATTCTAAGTGATGGATTTACTTAGGTAAGTTTCCCTGTAATGATTGGAATTTGATTGATGGGATGTCAAGTAAAAATGAGTTTTATCAGAACACTGAGATGATTTATACTGGGAGACATAAACTGTGATCAGGACTAGACTTGGTGGAGTATATTTCCAATATTATTCTGGAAGTCTGTTGTACTTCAGAGGGTTATGGAAATTTACCATTCTATGAGATCATCACAATAGTTACGTTAAAGTATAACATAGTGTTAGTGTGCTAACCTTGAAAAGATATGTGATCTTTTTGGTAAATAGAACTGTGATGGGACAAGTTTTTTCTGACTAAGAACATTTTGCATCAGAAGAGTTTGAGATCTATCAGATGATTGATCTAGTTAGTGTTTAACGGATGTCATGAGCCTGCTATGTTACAACATGGATTCGAAATTTGAGCACTTATGAAACGACGCTTACTCGAATTTGTTTTTTGAATATTACATATATGCCCATACATATATGCATCTATACTTAAAATAGATTTTCATAAAATTTAATGCATAATAAAAATCGATTGCATCTTAAAAGTTTAAAAACTCGAACATGTTAAAATCCATGCAAACGACTATAATCTCAAAATTATGCAAACTAATGAGAAATATTAAACATGTGCTGAAAATAGCTCAATACATAAAATATTTTATCATAAACTAAATCAACTGAAACATGAGCTGGCGAAGGTCACGGGTGTGCTAGCTCGCCACGGATGCACAAAGGTCTTTACCACCAGTCGGGACCACATCCTCCTGAATAACATAAAACTCACCTGCACACCATTTAGATCTAGTGAGCCTAAAGGCCCAACATGCTCTACCTTTAATAACGAGTACTATTAAATAAAACCACATGCAAGCACATAACGTAAATAAAAATAACCTGAGGATTTTAATGCATGCATGATCGTAAAATCGTATGCATAAACTGCGTCGTAATCTAAATCATAACATAATACGTAGCACAATACATAACATAAGCATTGACATGTCATAAACATAAAAATCATTTTCTGTGGGTCATATCAGTGAAGTGTAACCATAAACATAAGCGATTGATCAATCTATAAACCAACGTACGTGGCGGCGATGTTCACCTAACCTTAACATGGGGATTCCCTACGCCTCTTATGCCACTCCACCCAACCTTAACACGGGGATCCGTAGGCTCCTGAACATAATTTCCACAATTCACATCAACTTCCCAAAAATATTTCCTTGACATGCCCTTAATATTAACATAAAATACATGCATGAATCATGAACTTAAAAATATCATATTCATTAAAATTTTGTCCATAAATATATATTTAATTCATTTTCCATGTTAATCTTACTTATATCAAAATATAAATATACATCTATTAAATATATATTTACAGACTATTTTGTTTGTCACTTGTTAGTTCGAGTTGTTGTCCCCCTTAACCAAAGTCCTTAAACTTAGATTCGTCTGATAACACTTAGATCGACTCAGTTCACTTAAACTAGCTCAATCACACTTAAATTTATCCAATTAGACTAAGATTGGCCCAATAGTACTTATACTAGCCCAATCACACTTAAATTGATCCAATTAAACTAAGATTGGCCCAATAGTACTTAGTCCAACTTAGAACTTAGCCCAACCAAATAAATTAAACAACTTAGGCCCATTAACAAAATTACCTCAATTATTAAATTAATCCTCCAATAAATATCTTAAGCCTCATAATCTTGGCTCAATAAATAAATCAATTCGTTCAAGCCCAAATAACACTTTATCCCAAATAAACAACTCATGTCCAATAAATAAGTTAAACCCAATAAACATTTTAGGCTCAATAACTATATTAAGCCCAATGAATAAACTAAAAACTTAGAGTCTTAAATAAATTACCCGGCCCAAAATAAAATAATCCAGACCAAACCATAACATATGACCCTAATACACTTGACCCGACCCGGACAACCCACTTGCCCGAGCCCTGCTTGAGCTGCCCCCTAGATTGACCACTCTTACAACCATCCAACTGTTCACCTAGCCGACACTAGTTCAAGACATCTTAAACCAAGACCCAAGGGACCTAAACCAGCCATCAACCAGTGAACAACAGCTAAGAACTAGCCATGACAGAAAAATCATTCACAATACATAAAAACACGAATGATGAATGAGTTAAAATTTGAGCTACCATATCCTTATCCATATACAAATGCAACAACACAATTTAATAATCAAAATAGTGAATATAATGATCTAAATGGTGTGAGAAAGGAAAGGTATAACATGTTTTTGCGTTGAAAACGCACGAAAAACTCATACAGTTGCTGTTGCGTATATCGGGACTCAGGAATCTCACAACTTCCAATTCTAGAAGCTCGAATCCCGAAACTATTGATTTCTGCCCCTAAATATCCTCAACTAGCTTCCAATCTGCGAAAAATCACACAATGGTCAAAAGTAAACCTAGGCCAACTCTTGTCAAACTTTGACAAAAAATTATCGAACTTAATTGCGCTCCCGCCGCTTAACGATTTCAAATCTCGACTAAAAACTTGGATATTTAAATCTATCACGTCGAACCGATCAAAAATGGTTGACACGACGATGGCCGGAGACTCGTCGGAGAAGACGACGACGTAGCGGCGGCATCTGGCGGCTATGTCAAAGCATCTCCAAAATTCATGAAATTTTACAGTGTTGTATAGCTTGACAAAAAGATTCCAACGCACTAAGCCATGACCGGATCGGACCACTGTGGCAACGTAGATCGGAGAAAAATAGGCGGCGGCGGCGTGAGCTTCCCGAGCTCCGATCTGCACCATTTGCGACGAAAAAAACCTACTACAAGCTTAGAAAATGTTCTACACATCATCTACTACAATCTAGCATCTCAAAAACCAACCCAATTGAGCAAAAATCCGATCAAAATGCGCGAGGAAGACAATGAATAGTGGCCACTCCTTCTCGAATTCGTGCTCAGCAAATCGGACACCAAAAATCACAATTCTTGGTATGGTTGTGACCGCCTCGACGAAAGCTACAAAATGGCGGGGTAATCGACGGCAATGACGGCGGTCGGACGGCCAGCGATGCTAGGGATGAATTGGGGGTTAGGGTTTTAGTGTATGTTTTGGGTGTTTTGTGTGTGTGAGAGAGTGTATCACTTAATATTATAAAAATTGGTCCTAAAATGACTCGGTCTGATCCAATTTAATGCTCTTGTGCTATTTTACACCAATATGTAATTTAACGCATTTTACAATTATCTGGAATAGTAAACTTTGACCTGCAACTAGACAGTTAATTCCCAATAAATAAATTGAGTCAATCTTAGATTTTGACCAGTCACCCAAACTGATTAATTTCTCCAATTAAATTATCTGGCATAAATAATTATTTTAATTCCATTTATCTCAATAATTATCTCAAAATGCCAATATTACCAGATATCCAAAAATAGTCAAACTCATTGACTAATTGACACGTGTATTTTTTAAATATACTCTGTAACTCATTTGACAGTAATAATTATTTTTACAAATCAATAATTATTTTAATCGCCAATTAATTCGGTAATAAATTTTTGGGGCATTACAACTCTCCCCCCCTTAAATGGAATTTTGTCCTCGAAATTGGAGTAAATACCGATAAGATCTGGACAATACGTCTGCATAACGACCTTGGCCTCCGAGAGAGCCTCTCCTCTGGCTGGTTCTAACACCGGACCTTGACCAAGGGAAAAACTCGCGTTCTAAGTATGTGCTCCTCTCGTGCTAAGATCTGCTCTAGTCGTTCCTTGGACGACAAGTTTGACGCCAACTGCAGAGGCTCATATCCATAACGCATCACGCCCTTCATGGGCGCAATCCTCACAAACACATGGTCTCCAACAGCAAACTCGAGGTCTCATAGTCGTCGGTCAGCATAACTCTTCTGATGACTCTGTGTAGCCCTCATCTTGTCCCAAATTCGAACCACGATATCTATAGTCTGCTGAACTAACTTGGAACCTAAGAGAATCCTCTCGCCAACAACATTCCAATGCACGGGAGATCTACACCTTGTTTCGAAAAAGTCTCGTATGGAGCCATACCTATGGACGCCTAAAAACTGATGCTATAGATGAACTCCACTAACGGTATTCTCGACTCCTAAGAGCCCTGAAATTCAATCACAATAGTATCTCAACAAAACCTCGATATCAACTGTCCCACGATTCTATCTGGTGCCCGCCAAACACTAAATTCTAATGGTGCTAACAATCACTATCCGTTACGAGCCAAAACAATGTCAAGACGACGTTCAGTATAACTCAGCTCAATAATTAACTTGCTGGGTCATAATAAAATCGAAATCCATGGGACATGGTTCAGAAAAATATCAAAATACAATAATATGGAAAACAAATCTGCAAAAAGAAAACAACTCGTTTGCAGTCTAATACAAGGGGTGAGGGAATCAATTCAAGGCTCCATGAACAATGGATATGAGCCAATCAATAAATATCAAATCAGATGATCAACTGTCAACAGGTATGACATCATGTCCACCATCAATACAAATCAAAATCAGGGTTGTCAGCGTAGCTTACACACAAGGAAATCCGCACGCACTCAACGAAAATGAAATAAAATACCAAGGTGTAATCCGATGTCAACAAAATAAAATCGAGATCCCAATGGAATAGAATAACAATACTCACCCAAATCAATATCCATGTACAGATTTAGAATTCAAGTTCTCAAGAAATATGAATTTTCGAAATTCATAACCTAAATATCATTCAAAGCCAAATTGACTGAATCTTCAATGAACAATGTCATGAGAATCAAGGAATGCATGAACTACAAGAAGGATTCCAATATTTTCAGAAAGAATCGGTAAAATGGCTCGCGAAACTGATTTTCCTCTATCCCAAAAGCACCTTCCCAATCCCTCAAAAAATTAACTAAACGTCAATTAGTACTTAATTACTCACTTAGAACTATAACCAAATTCCCAAATTTTATATCTGCAGCAAAATAATTCATCTCTCAATAGTACCCTTCACCCGAATCATTTGGCTCAACGATTCCTGAGAAAAATGAAATCTGAAGTCCTCAATAGCAATCAATCAAATCTCTAAGAGAATTCTCAAAACATTCTCTCCGACCCAACATTCGCATCTAACATATTGCAAACAATTACTAAAAATACTCAAAAACTACTGAGAGATAAAAGAATGCGTAGCTCCAGAATCTAACAACACAAACGTAACAATACCTCTAATGCTAATCTTCCCTGTACGCAAAAGATTTCCCTACAGATATAGATCATTCTTCAAGAGCAACCAATTAACATCTAAAGTTCAATCCTAAGCATGCTAATTTCACCAAATTCATAATTCTCATCCTACACATCCATTTCTAAAACACAAGTACAATAGTCAAGCAATTTCCAATGCAAATCTTAACTAAGCATCTCAATAACTGAATTTAAGAACGCAAATTAGGACTATCTGCGATAAGAGAAGTATCATGATCTGCATCCTCAGCATGCACCACAAACAAGTGCCCTGTGGTCTGCCTCGCCCTGTGACAGTTCCTCGAAATCGTTCCGGATCCTCGCAATGGTAGCACCTGCCTGAACCAACCAAACACTTTCCAGCATGAGGCCTCTGACACTGTCTGCAAAAAGGTACACCTCCAGTGCTAGGGGCAACTACCACTATCTTTGTTGTCCCCACTGGCCTTGTGGCCTCTACTACTGCTGACGCGGTCTAGGAGAATCTGATCCCTTAGACGACCCAAGATAAGACTTCTATGCTGGCTAATGCAAGGAATGTCCTCTAGATGACTGCTGGAACTGCCTCTAATTCTGGAGGTCAGACTACATCTTCTTCCTCCCCTTCTTAGACCGGTACACTCGATTAACCTCTACCTTGTACTTTGTCACGTTCGCCATCGAAACATCATGCTTGATGTCAGACCTCAAAAAATCAGTGAAATGTCGCAGCCTCTCATTCGCCACTGTAGCAATTGTGGGAACGAAGTAACAACCCCGCTCAAACTTCTTTAGATAATCGGCCACAGTCCTGTATCCCTATCAGAGGCTCATGAAGTCACGAATCAGCTGGCCTCGCAAATCCTCTAGGAAGTACTTCTCAAAGAAAACCGTCTTGATATTCTTCCACTTCGTCCTAGCCAGGTCAAGATCAGTCACTGCACCCTCCCAAAAAGGGCTGTTTCATCCTTTAGCATGAATATTGCGCATCTAACCCAATCGGCATCCTAGGTCCCCATGAAGGCAAAGATCGTCTCCAACGCTTGAATCCACTTCTCAGCTACAAGTGGATCACGGGTCCACGCAAACTCCTTCGGTCCTTGCTTGCATAACCTCTTAGTGATGTCCTCATCATGCGCCCTCCTAAGCTGTCCAGCCTGATGCTCAAGTAAACTCATGATAATAGCTAGCATGTCCATACTGGCCCTCTCAAAATCTGCGAGTGGTAGAGCTGCAGGTGAAGGTAGAGGTGAAGTTGGATCCTGATTACTCGCATCGCAAACTACACGACTCGGAGGCATGCTGAAATTCCCATCAATTCCTCATGCAACCGTAGCGTATAACTGGGTATTTTAATTGAAAACCTTTATAACAAAAATTCAGTGAAAACATAACTCATGACTGCCACTCTTAAAACGTATAATTAAAATCATTTAAAACTCACAGACTGGCAGTGCGACTTCTGAGCTCCGCGTAGCAGGCTAGCCAACTCTCCAAGGACCTTGCTCTGATACCAAATGAAATGACCCTTACTCGATTTTTTTTTGAATATTACATATATGCCCATACATATATGCATCTATACCTAAAATAGATTTTCATAAAATTTAATGCATAATATAAATCGATTGCATCTTAAAAGTTTAAAAACTCGAACAGGTTAAAATCCATGCAAACGACTATAATCTCAAAAGTATGCAACTAATGAGAAATAGTAAACATGTGCGGAAAATAGCTCAATACATAAAATATTTCACCATAAACTAAATCAACTGAAACATGAGCTGGCGAAGGTCACGGGTATGCTAGCTCGCCACGGATGCACAGAGGTCTTTACCACCAATCGGGACCACAACCTCCTAAATAACATAAAACTAACCTGCACACCATTTAGATCTAGTGAGCCTAAAGGCCCAGCATGCTCTACCTTTAATAACGAGTACTACTAAATAAAATCACATGCAAGCACATAACGTATATAAAAATAACCTAAGGATTTTAATGCATGCATGATCGTAAAATCGTATGCATAAACTGCGTCGTAATCTAAATCATAACATAATATGTAACATGATACATAACATAAGAATTGACATGTCATTAACATAAAAATCATTTCCTGTGGGTCATATCAGTGAAGTGTGACCATAAACATAAGCGATTGATCAATCTATAAACCAACGTATGCGGCGGCTAGGTTCATCCAACCTTAACACGGGGATTCCCTACGCCTCTTATGCCACTTCACCCAATCTTAACACGGGGATCCGTAGGCTCCTAAACATAATTTCCACACTTCACATCAACTTTCCAAAAATATTTCCTTTACATGCCCTTAATATTAACATAAAATACATGCATGAATCATGAACTTAAAAATATCATCTTCCTTAAAATTATGCCCGTAAATATATATTTAATTCATTTTCCATAAAAATCTTACTTATATCAAAATATAAATATACATCTATTAAATATATATTTACGGACTATTTTGTTTGTCACTGGCTAGTTCGAGTTTTTGTCCCCCTTAACCAAAGTCCTTAAACTTAGATTCGTCTGATAATACTTAGATTGACTCATTAACACTTAAACTAGCCCAATCACACTTAAATTGATCCAATTAGATTATGGTTGTGGCCACTCCTTCTATAGATCACCTACTACCATCTAGCATCTCAAAAACCAACCCAATCGAGCAAAAATCCGATCAAAATGCGCGAGGAATACGATGAATAGTGGCCACTCCTTCTCGACTTCGTGCTAGGCAAATCGGACACAAAAAATCACAATTCTTGGTATGGTTGTGACTACCTCGACGAGAGCTTCAAAATGGTGGGGTCAATCGACGGCAATGGCGGCGATCGGACGGCCGGCGATGGTAGGGACGAATTGGGGGTTAGGGTTTTAGTGTGTGTTTTGGGTGTTTTGTGTGTGAGAGAGAATTTATCACTTAATATTATAAAAATTCGTCCTAAAATGACTCGGTCTGATCCAATTTAATGCTCTTGTGCTATTTTACACCAATATGTAATTTAACACATTTTACAATTATCTGGAATAGTAAACTTTGACCTGCAACTAGACAGTTAATTCCCAATAAATAAATTGAGTCAATCTTAGATTTTGACCAGTCACCCAAACTGATTAATTTCTCCAATTAAATTATCTGTAATAAATAATTATTTTAATTCCATTATCTCAATAATTATCTCAAAATGCCAATATTACCAGATATCCAGAAATAGTCAAACTCATTGACTAATTGGCACGTGTATTTTGTAAATACACTCTATAACTCATTTGACAGTAATAATTATTTTTAAAACTCAATAATTATTTTAATCGCCAATTAATTCGATAATAAATTTTTGGGGCGTTACAACTTAGGTGTTCATGTTTTCTTTGAAAAGTCAGTTAAACTGGTGCAAGATTAGTGCCCAGTAACTATTTGTGACTATCATATGAGGCAGTCAGAGAGAGACATAGTTGATTCCAAGAATTATGTCAGTTCAGCTTCTGGGTTTTCCTTCTGCTTAAGAAAAGTTGATAAGAAGTTTTACTTCTAATCTATGTGTGGTAGATACAGATGTTGTAACACCGTGATGGGGGAGGTAAATGTTCTTTTAAGAACGATGGGAATTGTTCATTTATTGGTGATTTGGAACCGAATTATAAGGTTTCTAATCATTTGAAAAAAACTGACAAGATGAGTAAAGTACTCAAATATTCAATTTTCAGAAATGTTTCTGCAGTATTTTCTGGGATTTCATTATCAGAAATTGATCTAGCAAGTGTTTGAATTTCAATGGATACTAACAGGATACCACCAAGTGTTTAGACATGGGAAAAAGGACAACGGCCGAGATCTAAAGATACAAGGTATAGCGGGATTGTTGTCACTAATTTTCCGGGATGTCTATTGGGTACATTACACCATTAATATGTCTAATTAGATGAGATCGAGTCATGAGTTAGATAGATTGTTTTGAATTAAGAGCTTTGCTAAAGAGGGATGCAACAGTTTTGTTCATCTAGTAGCACAGGTCAGAATTAAGTAAGGAATTATTATTATTATTATTATCCGTGGCAGAATAATCAACATTCTTATTCTTAAGTGTTATCTTAAGTTATGATATAGATGTATTTATATAAGTACTAGGGATTGTACTAATTGACTTTTGAGCCAACAGAATAAATATTAATATTTCCAAGAAAAGAACCTGAAGGGTTCAGGAAATCAAAAATTGTGGACAACGATGTTGTCACATGTGATTTGACAAGTAATAGTCATTAGTATGAGAATCCTTTCGGTGTACAAGTACTTGTGTACTCAGT